>NC_044257.1:6941846-7281012 GCF_003957555.1 Calypte anna | reverse complement strand
AAAAGAGTTCTACAGACTTGCTGATGGGCTTTTATATATTTTTCTGTTCTTGGATTACAAAGATGTTCTTTTTAGATCAGTGGTTGGCTTTAATGAGACAAATTTTATTATTTTTTTTTTTTTTTAGTCTTTATTATAAACAGCAGTAAGAGATTAGTGATGAACGAAGTATGAAAATTATGTACATGATTTTAAAAATAGAAATTTGGAGGCTCTGCCAACTGGCAGCAGTTTTTAGAGAGTAAAGCTGAAGGGAATAGCAAATTCTTAATAAGACTAAATTAATAATTAGACTTACCTGCACATTTGATTGCTCCATCCATGTGGGTAATGCAGATGCATTATGATGCTTTATTTCAAATTCTGTTACCATATCACATCATTGCCTGTGCATTATGCTTTAATGTTAATTTTAAAATTTTTCTACAGCTTTTTGATTTTTTTCTGTGCTTAATTTTGGTGCTTACCAAGAATAATTTGTAATTGTGAATCAGTACTATTATGGGATCCTTTTAAAATACTAAAATATTATATTTGTTCAATTACTTGGCTGTAACTATTATCCTGGTTTTGAATCTTGTGCATTGTTTTGATCTTTAATATATCATTTCAATTACTAAATGATCATTAAAATATGAATTATGACACTCCCAGAATTATTACCATGTGTAATGGTGATAAAACCCACACTACTCTGACATTGTTGAAACAAATCTGTTGATGCTGTTTGTGTAAAGAGAAGCTCTTATTTAAAAATCACACTTAGTGAAATGAGCAGAACTTTATTATCAACCATCTTTGTTATACCTTTCTTTGGAATAAATTAAACATATATATAAAATAAAAGGAACAAGATAGTCCTATTAAGTTTGTAAATGCACATACTTAGAGATGTTTATGTTGGATGCTCATAATAATTAACAAATCTCTGTTCAAATGGACTTGTAATCTTAATCTGAATGAGGTCCAAATTGTTACAACTGATCCATGTAGTTGTTTATTACTACATACAAAATTTGTTACACTGACTGGAAAAAAGCAAGTCATCCAGACACCTCTGCCTCTGACTGATTTTTGCCTATAAAGAGCAAACTACATATATAAAGAAATTACAAATTGAAACTAAGTGCACATCTCTCTCAATCTTCCAATAAAAGCTTTTTCAACCAAGGGCACAGACTGCCTGACCAGTGAGCCGTGTGATAAAGCACAAACAGTGCAGGAAATGAAAACCCTAGGAGTAGCAGATGATGTGAGCAGGAGGCACAGGTATTTCACTCAACTCTATCTGGTTCGCTCCCCAGGCTCTCAAAGAAAACTTAAACATTATTTACTCAACCATGTGCTAGTTAAAACCAGTGTCTCCAGACCATCTGTTCAGGAAGATGACCTCATGGAACTTTCTACCCCAACATTACGTCAGTGTAATTCTGACTAATCAATCTCTGCTTGATCACATTTTTAAGTTTTCCTTACCTATAGAAAAGAAAAAGGTAGACTTAGATTTATCTGGATATTTCAGGACCATGTTGTGAAAAAAGTCCCTTACTTGGTGTAAAGTAGCTTGGCACTGATGGATCATGGCAGTTTCTCTGTATGCAAAAGAATGGACTTGGCTGTATATATCCATTACTCAATCCTATAATTAGTTTTTTCACTATGAAATGTATCCCTTTTCAGGACACTTTTTGGAAGTATTAGCATTTCTTGGACCCTTGGGCTTTTCTCATATCTAACTCTTGTCATCCAATTATGTATTCCTATTAATATAGGATTGCTCTTTTAAGAAAACATTGTGGTGAAGTAAAATGGTTAAAATAGTTTCAAATAACGTTAACCATTCAGTGTGAATTGCAGCTGTCTGTTATAGGTCTTATATGTTAAAGTGGCTGTTGATTGTAATAGAGGGATCTTGCAAATAATAAACACAAAATAGAAAAAGAGATCAATGTCTCAGCGTAAGAGTTTCTGACTGCAAAGAACTAATAAGACTGAGCAATAGTCTTCAAAATTCAGTGTGTGAATGCACAGGACTTTAGCACCAAAAAGGGCACCTATATGAACACTTATAACTGAGTCAGTGGTTTTAATAATTTCTACTTTATCTGGCAATGTAGCAGATTTAGCCTGTATTTGTACTCAGTATACAAAAGAATGAGAATAGATTTGTTAATTTGTCTTTTCTCCAGATTTTATAATGTGCTTGTTTAGTCGGATCCAGTTTACATGTATATGTCTTATTGGAACTTTATTTCTACTACTTTATTTCCAACATTCCCCTTAAAATGTTGTGAAAGACTGGTCAGACATTCTAGCACTGAATGTGGCTTTACAGGGCATTTTCACCTGTCCCTGTCACTTCTGTTTATCCATTCACACCTTTGCTGCTTTCTGATATAGTTCCTGTTTGTTGCCAGGCAACTATAGCTGTATTATGCAGGGTTCTGCAGTACACCCAGAAGTAAATTGCAGTGCCCCATAAGGCAATAACTGATGTTAGGCTGTACTGTTTGGGGTTTTTTTTCAGTCACATCATACCTTTGTTTTCCGGCTGTTTGTTTCTAATTAAATAGTGTTCATCTAAAGGATGAATACTTTCCAGATATATAGTCAGCAGAAAAATAAGATGTCAGGAACGTAATGAAGAAGGGGCCAAAAATTGAAGGGCATATTAATGGTTTCTCCTGAGTCTTTTGAAATGCCTTTGAGATATGCCATGGCTCTTTAGAGCTATCACTTTTATGACATGTTATCTGGCTTCTCAGCTAAAGTATTATTACATCAGTTTGCTAGTGAGCATAAGCATTATCCAGAAATACTATGTGGCTGATTAGTCTCTTATTTAGCTGATTATAAAACCTCAAGGCACAAAGAGCTCCTCTATATGTATGTGCTTTTATAGCCCAGTGATACATGGTGCTGGTGGCTATTACTGTTCTACACATTAGATCTATAAACTTCTTTAAATAATAATAATTAATAAACTGGAAAGGAGATTGCAGAGAAAAGATTTTGTATAAGATCCCCAAAAGTCTCTAAATAGACAAATAAGGAAATTTACATTTACTGTGAATGAATATCTGTCTAGTAGTGAGGAAGATAAATTTCCCACAAGGGAATTCGTTTACATACTATTAAATTTGACATGTTAAAGCATTAAAATATGTAAATAGCATAAGCATGCACAAAATCCTAATTACTGCTTTACATTATCAAATCATTTACCCTTTATGATATTTTATGACTATTAAACTGTGTCAGCAAGAAATTATAAAAACCTACTACAACTTGATGATAATGCATTTCTGTATATTTCCTTTTCTTCCTAAAAAACAGTCTTCCAGTCCTAAAAGAAAATGATGTGGAAACAATTGATGTTGCTGAATGTCCTTTTTGCATGAACAACATATGCTTTGAGTTTCTAGTGGTTCAGTGGTCTTTCTTTTATCCTGCTTACCAAAACAGCCAGATTTATATTCAGGCTAATGAGAACTGACATTTCTTACACTATCTGCTGCAGTTACAGTACAGATTTAATCCATTGCAGGTGTTATATCATTGCAAAATAAGCTAGAGGCGTATGAGCATCCAGGAAAAGCTTAACAGTTATTATCATAGAAAAAGATGCTTCATTTTATGAAGCATTGTACCTTTTCAGTCATAAAGTCTTTACAGCAGGAAGGAAATTTGTCATAGAATCTGTGCTGCCAACCTGTAATAAGACAGTCACTATTTTTTCCCCCCTGGTAACTTCAAACAGTTATTAAAATCAGTAAGCAATGATGTGATATTTCTTGATTTCACTACAAATGTCTGAATTTTCATCATGTTTTATTCATCTCAAACAGATAAATTAAATTGAAAGTTCTTTTGGAATGTAACACTGCTATTGTGATGAGCCTCTTGATTTATGACAAGAGATGTTCTGTGTCACAGCAACTTGAGACATACCAGCTTGTGTTATGGCAGTGTCTTTGCTGGTCTTAAAGAGCTGTTGTATAGAAAAAGCCTAAATGTGAAGGCAGTTTGTAGACTATTTGTTACAACACATTACTATTAAATTCAGAGTTTTATGTATTAAACTGGGCTGACCCCTTAGTCTGAAAAATTAACTTTTAACTGGGGGTAAAAAACAATTTGTAAAAAATGGTGTCCTGAAATTATTTTTGTTTATAGATGAGTTCTGTAAACTGTTCAGTTCTTTTTGCTGTGCTGTAAATAAAAATGAAGGTAGTCTAGTTGTGGAGGATTGGGGCTATAATCTGAGCCTATGAGGTTGCTGAGGAACAGGCATGATAAAGAGAATAAAGAGAGCTAAAGATTGACAGAAACCACTTAAGTTAAAGGAGAAGTTAGACACAAAAGGCTTGCACAGAAGTATTTTAAGCCAAGGGCAGATGACACGAGATTCAGAATTTAATGAGCCTCAAATGCCATCGAATGTGCCAGATATACAGTTACACTATAAAATCTCTGCACAGTCACATACCTTCCCCAAAACATTTTTTTTAAAGGCCACTCAAACCTCACAGTCATAGATTCAGTCACAGGATGATCAGAAATAATCCCCAAACTATTTCAGGTGGTTGCCATAATCTATTCCAGGCTAGATGCAATTTTGACTGTGGGAGTTTGAAGCTTGGTTTTGCAACACCACACATCACTTCCATGGAAGCATTGTTTTGTGTCCTCCCACTGCTAACTTGCATGATACAGGTAGGTGTAACTTGCTAAGTGTCAGTTAGCAGTAGGCTGAGTCCCTGTGCACTGTGCAAACCTGCATCTCCATGGTGTGTCTTGGAAATTTGCTTTCCAGCCTGTGACTGCTTCTTCCTGATATTCACTTTCTTTTCTCCTCCTAACTTTCCAACTTCCTATACAGTGATTGATTCTGATCAATCACAGTTCCCACTGATGTGTTATTTTGGTTTCTGTGTATGTGTTAGGGCTGTATTCAGATCTCCTTCAAGTACCACTTACTTGCCAATTTTGTGCTTAAGTGCAAGAGTTGAGACTGGTTTTGACTGTGTACTCTATTGAGTTTGGTAGACTTTGCATGTTGGTGCAGATGATGGAGAGAGTACTTTATCTCTGTTAACTGTTTGAGCCGTTCTTTTAATTTATGTTGTGTAGGAGATACCAATATACATTCTGATTCTGGTAGCAGTAGTCCAAACAATGCTCATTTCTATTTTTGTCTGAAAATACTGCTTTTGAGGTATCCCATGGGTAAGTGTATAAAATTGTTTCTATCAACAATAATTTTTCAAAGAATGCTATTTCAGTGGGATGAAATTATCTGCATGTCGCTACAGGCTGAGCTTGACAAGCCACTTCAGCTGCACTGAAAGAAAATAAAATTCAGTAATACTGGAAGTTTATTGCAGTATTTTTAAAATATTATGATTTTAAAATGCAAAATTACTTTTTTCAATTAAAATATGATCCTATTTACAGAGTAAGTGTAAGAAGAAGAAACAAGTCATTTCACTTCAAGGTAAAGCAAAGATTTAAGATAATAGGAATTTATTTTCCATTTTGTGATTCAACTGGTAAACTAAAATTTACATTATCTGCTCAGCTTTTCTGTGCTTCTGCTTTCAAAATTTTGCCTTACAGTAATACCCAGATCTGATCTAGTCTGAAAAATATATATTGTAGCCAAATAAACTTACTGCATACCTTTGTGGCAGAGTATAAAGGATGTAGTAATATTTAGGGTTCTGCTTTTACTAGCTATAGAGTTCCTAATTACATCACACTGCTTTACAAAAATATCTTATGGGACAGACTGGCTGAGTGTTGCTGAGGGCAGCATGCTCCATGGTGTCCCTACTTACACCACAAAAAGGAATGTGGATGCTCCCTCTGAGCCATATGGCAGCATGTGCATGGCAAGGAACCATGGTGGCTGAGAAGGACCAGTGCCAGCTGGCCATGCCCTGCAGGAGTAATGGACCACTGCTGATCATCCTGGCTTGCTGTCAGCCTTGCACTAGACCTGTATCTTGTGGTTTTCTTTTATATATGTACCTCAGGAGGAAGGTACTTGCCCTATTGTTTTCTCTCTTTATCACTGTGTTTGCTGGAGTGAGCAGAGTGTTCTCTCTCTGTATATATAAGCTATTTATAATGGAAACAATGGGAGGAGGAGTTGTTGTAGATTAGTTTTTCACGTTGTAATTCAGGAGTGGAATAGAAGCACAAGCAAATTCAGAAACATAGGTTTCAGCATCACAATGAGAGGTGGTCATGACTTGCAGAAAACGACTCTACAAGTTGGAAAGTTACAGAGAGGGTTATGTTTATTCAGCGCTGGGCACACGAGGGGATAATTCCTCCAAAATTTGTGTGCACCAATCTCACAATTAGGCTTTTGTTATATACACTGAACTTTTACATATTCATCAGATTTTGCAATATGCTATACATATGCATCACCTACTCCTGCTTTGTATTAAAATTTGTCCCATTTTGTCATGTTCATAATCTCTTCCCTCCTGCACTTGGGTAGTGTCTCCTGGTGGTGGTTATGAGGGTTGTGGGGATGAAGTAAAAATGAAGCAAAGGTCTTTCTCTATGTAAACTTTTCACATCATCTTCTCCAGGCATGTGAATTTCTTCAGCCAAGCTGGCAGCATGTTCTGTTTCTTAGCTCAAGGTTGCTATAGTTATCAGTTTAGCACATATATTTCCCTTATAAGGTGATGACTACCTAAACAATTTCTTGGCTTCTATTAAACAAGCATTCTCTGTTAGCTTCTGTCAGGTCAATATGGCCCCTAGACCATTACTAGCAGGCATTTTATATTAACCCTTATGTAACTACTAATGTGTAGAAACCTATTTTGGGGGAAGCCATAGCTAATGGGCTTTATCTTAAATACTACATAAAGGCAGTGGTCTTCCAGAAGGGTGTCAGTTCATGTTTCATACCCTAACAAAAAACATGTGCATATATGGAGATAAAGGGGGCAAAAACTGCTGAGTCAAAGGATGCTTTGTGTATATATCACCGTGCTCTAAAAGCATACTGCCATGTCTACATAGATCAAAACTAGACAAAATATCAAGTGAAAAATATGTAGGAACACCAAGCTTCTATATTTTTCAGAAATGAGAAAGTAGAAAATAGTGTTTAATAGTGAGAAAATGAAAGACTTTTAATTTCTCTGGTTTTTTCCCTCTCCTGTCTTGTTTTAATCAATATAACTATATTAAATTTTTTCACTGTAGAGCTTTCCTCTCTTCTTTGTAAAATAACATTCTTAAATAGAAACCCAACTTTGCATGTCTGTACTTCAGCATTATTTAGTGTGGCCTTGTTTTGGTCTAGCAGTAACCAGATGGTGATGCATGACTTCTGTTGTGATCGATAGAAATAAGATGTTACCAAATGACAAAACTCTGGAAATTGGGAAAAAACCCACAACTCACCATCTCTCTAAGTTGTGCCATTATTAAAACAAAGGTTCTTCACAAATATATGAATTATTGTTAAGCTTGGGGTATTTACTGGAAATTTTTTAGTTCTTCCTTACCTCTCATCAAAATCTCATGTTGACTGACAGCTACATATCTATCCACTGTTGGATGGGTAATTGTTAGCTGTATAGATGGACTAGAACAATCATCTAGGGAACACAGAATTTCCAATGTAGAATCATGGAATCATAGAATTGGCTGGGTTGGAAGGGACCTCAGAGATCATCAAGTCCAACCCTTGATCCACTATGACCATGGCACTGAGTGCCACATCCAGTCTCTAATCTCATGTACATCTCATATTCAAGTCCTCTGCCACCCATTCCAACCTAGATACCATCTTTCTAAAAGGACAGTTTTTCCCTGTCATTTTGTCCTGCAATAGGACCCTGAAATTCTGCAGGTTTGTTTAGTGGGATATCAGCGGAGTTTGGGGAAAGGGAAAATAGATGCCCTAATTTTTTAGTGTTTATCTACAATACACTGTACTGATAAAAAAATTAATTATCTGGATTTGAGATGAAGTGAGGATTATCATCTGCAAGGAATACAGGCAGTGGATAGAGGAAAGGAAAGAGCTGACTGAAGCTACACAATGATTCTATGATGCAATAAAAGTTAAATTTTTCAAGGACATTCTCTCCAGCTCTGTGAGAAACCTGAGCACATTCTAAATTTTAGGTATTTACTTATATCTCTGCCTGTTCAGTTGTGAAATTCTGTAGCTGTGGGCAGTATCTGATCATCACTGTGCCTGCTAAAGAAAAAAAAAATTACAATCACTGCTGAAAGAAAGCCAATGTAAAAATCTTCAGGATTGTTATTTTACTATATATTTGGAAAAAGAACCTTTGATGTTGCTTTATTTTTTGACCTTGATAGATTTTTTTTTTTTTTGCTTACAACTCAAAAATAGGTGCACTGTGAACTGCATTTTGTCTTTATCTTGGAGAGTATCTTTGGATTTGCCTGAATTCAGCTCAAGGTTTGATCCAAATGGGTTCTAATAAAAATTTAATTCAATTAAAAGGTTGATCTTTTTTAGTAATAAATTATTTGTCTTTGTATTGCACATAAGTTAGTACATAGTGCTTATAGGAAGAAAATTAAAATAACTTCCCTACCACCTACCTGAATGGTTTCCTGGTATGTGTTGGTTCACATGGCTGAGTTATTGTTCCAGATTTTTAGCAAGTAAACCAGAAAAACAGATTATGAAGCTAATGTAATGAATTTAATCTCGAAAATACCAAAATTACATGATTGTTTTAATGAGTGTGTCTGTGGTGTTCCAAGAAGCGCATTGAAATTGGAATGCTCAGTTCTGTCATGGTACACCCTGAGATTTAGAAAGCAATTCTCCATTGGGTTTCTGATATTTATTTGGTGATATTACCTTGTACTTCAGAGGACTGACAAACACAAGAGGGATTTTAATATTTGTATGACTTAGGCTTACTCTTTGTTGTTTTACATGTTAAGCTCAAGATGCTGAAAAAAAATGCTGTTGTGAATTTTGCAACCAGGGATGAGAAAAAGGCTGAAATACCTGATGTCTTCTTTTCTCTACCTTCATTAGTCAGACCAACCATTCCCAGGGGATTCAGCCCCCTGAGCTGGAAGATGGGAATAGTGTGCAGCATAACCCCCCCATCCTCCAAGAGGAAGCAGTTAATGACCTGCTATGGTACTTGGACAGCCACAAGTCTATGGGGCTGCATGGGATCCACATGAGAGTATTGAGGGACCTGGCAGAGGAGCTCTTGGTTGACAGGGGAGGTCTCAGATGACTGGAGGCTTAACACTGTGACACCAATATACAAGAAGGGCCCAAAGGAGGTTTTGGGGATCTATAGGTATGACCTCTGTGCCTGGAAAAATTATGGCATAGTTCATACTAAGTATAATTGCATGGCAAGTGTAGGGCAGGCAGGGGATCAGGGTCAGTCAGCATGGGCTGAGGAAAGGCAGGTCCTGCTTTACCAACCTGCTTTCATTCTATGACCAGGTCACCCATCTGGGGGGTGAGGGGAAGACTGGACATTATGTACCTGGAGTTTCATAAAGCCTTTGACACAGTCTCCCTCATCATTCTCCTAGAGAATCTGGTGGGTCATGGCATGGACATGTATGTTCTTTGTTGGGTTAAAACTGACTACATAACAAGGCCCAGAGAGTTGTAGTCAACAGAGTAAAATCCAGTTGGTGACTGGTCACCAGCTTTATTCCCCAGGGCTCAATTCTGGGGCAAGTTCTGTTCACTATCTTCATTAATGATCTAGATGAGGGGATTGAGGGCTTCCTTGATCAGTTTGCAGATGACAGCGAGTTGGGTGGGAGAATTGATCTGCTTGGGGTAGGAAGGCTCTGCAAAACAACCTGGACAGGCTAGACCAATGGGCCAAAGTCAGTAAAATGTAAGTAACTAACTATGTGTAGTCTGGAACTATACAAGTAGTTGTGTTTAGTATTCTGTTGGCCTACTGCCTATTGACTTGCTACAAGCAGCTTGTCAGGAGCTACTAATTTTTAGAGATTTTTTCATGTAAGTCATCTCAAATTATTAGTAAAGCAAGAAAAATTCCTAGGAATTAAATAAATTATGAGAAATTGTGTAGTATAAACTAAGTTAGAAAGCATAAAAATTCTTGAAAGCAAAGAAAAGTGTTTTCCTTTGATTTACTGCAGAAGCATGAACAGATGTGGTTGTCCTAATGGCCTTCTGTAGAACATAAAAACTAAAATGCCTTTTGTTCTGACAGTTTTTTAAGTAATTGCAAACTGTGGTTAGGGATACCAAGAAGGAGATAAAAGAAGAGCTTCAGCTAGAAGTGGTTTAGGGAACGATTCCAATACAACTGTGTACTGTATTACATTATTTATTATCAAGCTTTACTGATTTGATTTATGAATAATTATATCTTTCTGTATTTGTTTATGCTCCCCAAAGAGTGAATCATGTTTCCTTGCAGCAATGAATGGTCCAAGGAGTACACAATCTGTCGTGTATTAGGTAGCATAGCACTGAACAGACATGTTGGGATTGCTTCAGATAGGGCAAAGAATGTGTTTTGAGTACTCAAAAAAGCACTAGGCCTCAGCTGGTTTGCCCGTGTCACTCTGAGGTCAGGACTTACTGGACGATTAACAAATTGCACAGTGGACAGACCAGATGAAAGGCTTATTTGAAGCATGCTCAACTAAGAAATCCCAATGTCTACAATAACAGTAAGGTTGAGGCACAGAAGATGTAACTGGTGCTTTCCCTTGGTATTCTGAAAAACTAGGGCTTCAGTACCCTGATACTGCTTCAGTAAGCAGTACCTTACCTGTAACCACAATTATGAAATAATGCTAATTATGAACCTTTTTTAAATTAAAAATTGTGACCTCACCTGGCTGCAACTCAAGACCCTCTGCTAGCCTTTTAATTAGGTGAGCACTTAATCATATTGCAACAATTTCTATGGATTTACTTCTTAAAGGCACTAACTGCACTGCTTTTGGTGTCCATGAGCCTCATAAGAAACTAGTCTCGAGAAATCCTTTTTTTTTCACTAGTTTCTGTAAAACATTTCCTGAATACTCTGCTTTGTTTCCCATTGTGGAAATGACATTTTGATATTTTGGAAACTGGCAACATTCTTTCAGATTATTCAATGTCTTAAACACAGCTTCTCTCAGACACCTGACTATGTGGGCACTTAGGGCTTACAGTTTGTCTATTCAAGAGCCTTTGATAAAGGCAATGTGTTACTCACATTTCGTATTTCTTTCTCTAAAGTTTCTTTTTTGTCTTAAGCTTCCCAAATAAAGTGTCATTTGCTTGTGGACTGTGCAGGGAAAGCTAATTACAGGTCACTTTGGAAGCTGAAAATATATGCAGATGTGGGTAGTAAGTGTACACGCCTGTGTGAGGTTTTCATTCCCTCAGAATCCTAACTGCTTTAGAGACTTCCCTTGACTAAGGCAAGACCTTCTGAGAGATACATTTCTGGCAGGTCGTTTGCATCTGAAGTATATAAGCTGTATCTCCCAGTTCCATCTTTTATCAAAGTCTGCTTTGACCATGAATTAAATCTTCCTATCCCCTCTCCTCACCTGACATCTCATTCCCCACTGTTGCTTACCCCTGACAATGCTTGTCACTCTGACTACTTGTCACTGACCTACACAATCTCTATTGCTTTAAAGGCCACCATCAGGGCTGTCAGAAAATGTCTGCCGCCTGAACCCTGAAATGCCGATAGATAGTAACTCAGCCAGCTCTGTTACTTTTGTTGCCTCTCTGGGAAAAAAAAATAAACTCTGCATATGTGGTAATCCTTTATAAATTTTTTGAGAGCTATTATGATGTGGACTTGCTGTTTTCTTTATTCTAGAGTTTTTGTTTGGAATGGAATTCATTTTGCAGGGAAGACTTTCAGTCCATGGACTGTCCTGGTCAGGAAATAGCCATGTTTTCAGAAATAAATTTATGCTTTTGTGAGCATTTGTTAAATTTGGTATGGAAATTATACCTGAATGATCTTTATTTAAGACACAGTTCAGCAAAAAGTTTAAGGGAAAAATGGAAGAAAAAAAAGACAGGCCTGGCTGGTGTCATGAGCTGGTAGTAGTTTATCAACTGGTTGGCAGCTGAACTGCATTGCCTTAGGGAAGGGATGCTACCTTTGCTTCATGACACAAAGACCAGTCTTAATTTATTTCTTCACATTCTAAAGCAAATTCTGTATCTTCAATGGTGTTTTAGAGATGTACACATTTGTTCACAAAGTATAGCCTTGATACCTTTACCTAGTTGTGTGATGGCTTTCAGTGGAATCATACAAAACTGAAAGTCATTTTCAATTTTATTTATTTGACACTGTGTGGGATCACTGTAGTTGTTCTTTCTGTTCCTCTACCACAATAAATCTGTAGACAATACTCTACGGGAAACTTATATATGTGGTGAAAGGGCTTTATTTTTGGAAGACTATAGCTCTCACTTGGTGGTCTGCCTGTTAAAAGCAAACAGTTATTTTAGTTTAGAACACAGTTCAAATAAAACATTAAATACTGGATAATGTCATCCTTGATTCTAGAACAACTAGTTTCTGCACTTGAATCTGCTACATTGCACCAGGAAAATATTTTTAAAATCTCTTTATATATAATGTAATATATTCTGCTAAACATAATGCTAAAACCCACATTTCTTCACAGAAATTGAATAAGCGGTATGTAGCTGGATCTGAATATAAAGTAATCTGCATGTCTTTAGCAGGGAATTAAGAACTCATTTTTTTACATGTTCTTACCTGACTGGATGCTATGAAGGGGCACAGCAGCAAATCCAAGCTAAAAACTTTTTCAGCAATAGAGGGTGTAGATTCTTCAGTGTTCATGTGGTCATGTCAGCTCGTCTCAGCTGAAATGGGAGAGATGAGAGGATTGCATGTGCATATGGAATGATCAGCAGATATATTTGGACATGAATTGATGTATGCCAGATGAACATTATAGAGAGTATGCCTTGAAACTTAAGACAAAAAAGGAACATTAGGAGAAATAATACAACGTAATAGTAAGCCTCCTCTAAGCATAGTTTGACACTTTTTTAACTACATGTTGAGAATGTAGTGGTTTGATCCTGGGTCTTGAAAGCATTCAGTGAATTTTCAACTTTAATTTTAAACTTCTGAAATTTAGGGGAAGTGCATGTTGCTTTTATAGCAGCTTAGTGTTTCTGAGTAATTTATGTGAAGTCAAGACAAAATACTTACATGGGTATATTTTAGGCTGTGTTTTCATGTGCACTGTACATTTT
Source organism: Calypte anna (assembly GCF_003957555.1). Taxonomy (NCBI): domain Eukaryota; kingdom Metazoa; phylum Chordata; class Aves; order Apodiformes; family Trochilidae; genus Calypte; species Calypte anna. The sequence goes on along the minus strand of NC_044257.1, from coordinate 7,267,715 downwards.
CTGTTTCACCTCATACTGTAATATAGGATTCCATTGTTTCTTCTGTGAGACCTACAGCATCCAGTCTTGCACTTCCTTTCTGGATCTGAGGAATTATGTGCTGTGCAAAGCATCATAGGTCACTGTAAATGTTTAAAATGTTTCGTTATACAGTGACAGAGTGTAGGATGTAGAAGTAGGTCTGATGGCAGGCTGCTTTTCTGGAATTGATTGTGGTGAAAGGAAGAGCAGAGCATAGCATAGGAAACTCAAATTTTGGGGCTAGAATGCATTGTACTGCAAATGTGTCTGATTCAAAGGCTAAAATCTTGGACACAGCCATTTTGGGATGAAGAATAATTTATAAACACCTGCTAACTACAGGAAGAAAAAGGGAGTTTTCCAGCCATTTATTCTTAGGTGCCATTTTATGTTGTCAGAATATCTATACTTCAAGTTAGTATTAAATGTTAAAAATATTTACATTGAAGCTATTGCAGTTGATGCCTTTACTGTCCCAAATTTTCCTAAATCAAGTACATGAATATTTAATATTCCTAAATGTTTACACAGAGCCTATAGCCACTTTTAGGGTAAAATGCAATTGCCTCTGGCTCACACTGAAGAAGGGCTTCCTTTTGAAACAGCTATTCTTAGAAAACAGTGCTAAAGAGCACAGAGCACTGAAATTGCTCTGCATAATCTTTAGGCAATTTCTTTTTGCCTTTAGGTGATATGGCCAGCTGACATTTCAGCACAAGGATCCTTCAGAGCAGTGCAGAAAATTTGATGTGACAGTGTCTCCTGAACCAACCACTGAACTTAAAAGTATTAATTATATATACAATGTATATACTAGCTATTTGTGTGATTAAAGAGTATTCTCTGACTTGTTTCCATACATAGTTATCTCTTCCATACTTCCAACACTTTCATACATGTGCTCCCACACCTTGCTTCCACTTTTCAGGAGTATGCCTCATGGATTGCCATTTCAGGTCCCTCTTGCCTCTCACTCAGATCACTTCTCTTGCCAGGAGTGTCAGCTGAGGGAATACCATGAGAGCTGGAGAGCCTTGTTCCTGAGAGGGTAATAGCAGGAAGTCTAAATCCATCCTCATCAGTTTGGACTAAAACTGGATGGAATATGTGGCAAATGTATTAAAGACAAAGCAGACTGTGTTGGAAAACTGCAGTTTGAACAGTCGTATTGGCAAAGGAACCAGTAAACAAGTTTTTATGAAGAAAAGTATTAGACAACCTTGGTTATATGGCTTTCTTGACTCCACATGAAGTTAAATCACATAACATCATATATTTTTTTGTGAAAATATGTTTCACCTAATGTTCCTGAAAGCTGATAATGAAATGAAGCAATGTTTAGTGTGCTGAAAGCCCAAATTTCAACGAATGGGTTTGAGCTAAGTCAGTTTTTCACAACAGTAACTTGGCCTGTTGCTGGTTGAGCACATAGTTTGTAATTTAATGGTTCCTCTGTGATTTATTTGAGAAGCTTGATGGGTTCATCTGCTTTCCTAGAGTAAATAACATCTTGGAGGGCAAAATAGAGGCAAGCTAGTAGAAGTTACTGAAAAGCTTGAATTTCCTCCTTTGCTTTTTGAAAATTTGTATTACAACACTGCAATATCTGTGTGAGAAAGGGTCCTCCAGTGAATGGAGACAGTTTCCCTTTTTATCTGCAAAAAAACAGACACTGTGAAAGATAGGTACACCAAAACAGCATAACAGTGACTTCAAGGGATGATCTTTGTAGGAGAACTTAAAACTGCTATGACCCTTCTAGTCAGCTCCAAATGGGTCACTGATTCACTTTGATTGCTGTGCTATTCATTTCCCATGTTAAATAATTTATGGGTTATTTATGTATTGCATTGTAATAAAGTAATAGTTTTTTGATCTCTAAGGTGGGTGTTCCTGCCTTTTGCAGGAGCAGAACATCTTAAAGTCATAAATGATTCCTGTCCTTAGCAATGCTTTACTGTACAGATGTTTTACAATAAACCAAGGGGACAGGACCTTCTGCAAGCTTAATAGCACATCACTTAAAACATCATGTAATTACAGGGTGTACATTGGAATAAAAATTATACCTTTGCAGGTTAAGTAAAGAACCACTAATAAAACTGTAACAGACATACATTATACAGCATGGGGTTCATAATGAATAATTGCTAGGTTATTAGTGCTTAACAGATTAAGGGTACTTCCATTTATTACTGTGCTCTGCTCAGGGTGAACATTAATTCTTTTTCAAAGCAAATTCACTGGAAACATGCAGTTTAAAATTTATGCTTGTAATGATTGCTACATGGTCCATTAAGACCACCTCTAAGTGAGCTTAATTTGTAGCAGATAAATGTACGTCTACATTTTTTTCAATGTAGTTTATGGTGCATCCTGCACAGCTGTGCCCAACTGATTAAATCCTCACAAAATTTAAATAGGAAACCCATTACATAGACAGTATTATATCCATTTATCATACACACATTTTTCAATTTAACTCTCTGAGCCATTGTGTGGGATATTTTCAGTGATTGAATATGTATAGCAAAGAAATTCTCTGTTCTGTTTTGTTTTGGGCTTTTGTTTTCTGGGTTTGTTGCCTTACTTTCAGTTCTATCATCCAATAATTAAGTTCTTCAGCATTGTAGCATTATTTACAACTATTATCTCAGTAGTGTTCCTAGATATGACAGTGACTTAAAATCCTAGAGAAAAAAAGTAGAACTCTAACCAGTATGTAGGAAAGGTGATTGGTATTGATAAACTTCTTTGCCTTCTAGAGTTGATTCTGGTCTCTGGATTTGGCCTGACAGACATGCTAGGTGCTGAGAAATGTTGGAATTACCACTATTTCAACCTTTCCTTCTGCATTTCCTATTGGTTAGTTCTGGGCATCTCCTGATTTTGTTAAAATGCTTCCTAGGATCCTATTCTGAACTGTCTGGCTTTATCTCTGTTTTATACATCTTGAGTCTCATATAAACCATAGTTATGCACAACAGAAATTGGATTTGAAGCATTTGTCTAGTTTTAGAGACCAAATTCAGCTTATCTTAGTTTACTAAATTAGTATCTGAAATTCCTCTTATTGACTATAAATTAGAGCCCCACATAAAATAGATGAATTCCCTGTCAGTTGAATGCAGCCTTACTTGACCACAGATCTTCCTCTGAATGCAGTGGTATGGCAGTAGCCCATATTCTGCAGACTGCTAGGTTGAGCTTCTGCAGCTGTGCATAGTCTTGTTAAGCTTAATAGAGCCTATGCTAAATAAGGCCCAGCTTTTGTTTAAGATGTAAGAATGTCTTTGCTTATTTTAGAGTATCAAAATGGAAACACTATTTTCAAAAGCCTAGAAAAACTCATTGGCTTTGATTCATTTTTATGTTCCCCTAATCAAATGCCAGAGACTGATTCTGTGCTCTTCTTCAAACTAAGCAAGCATACAGGACCAAAAAGAAGTATTGATCTCTATAATCTTCAAGAACTGAAGATTTCACATGAAAAGAATTGGCTGTTTCAATAATAGTTGTCTGGCTCTAATTTCTTTCTATGCGCATAAAATCTAATCATATGACCATTTTTTTTAGCAAACATGGGCATTTTAGAGGAAAACTAAAAGGACTTAGTAATTTTGCTTTTCTCTGTGTTGCAAGTAGTGATGATGATTTTTTTATAAATGACTTTTTATCTCACCTTCAGAGACATTGTGTCCTAAAATGTGGTTTTTTTCGAAGGTTGATAGTGTTAGTCCATTTTCCACATAAACACCAAATCTATGGATTAATTAATTTTAAAACCTTTCAGGTGAAAATTAGAAACAAGTCTATATCCTTGTATTCTGAAATTTTTTCAGTATATTTAGAATTTTGATTATGTATTAACTTTAGGAAACAACTGATTTTCATTTGCTGAAGAAAGAAATTCTGATGTAATGGTTTGTTGACTTGCATGTTTTTGGTTTTTTCTCACAAGATTTTGGTGTGGGCTAGAGTTAGCTCTGTTCTTCAGAGCCTTTCACATGTTTGCTCTGGTCAAGCCACTTGGTTTGAATTCTCACTTAGTTTATTTTTCTTTTGAAAAAACAAATACTTTGTAGCAAATAGGATTCCCAGCTATGAACTACTGGAGAACACACCCTCTGTTCTCCCAAACAGTAGCACCACAATAAAGATGGGGACAGTGAAGAATATTTAGAGTTTCATTATCCTTGGGCAAATGGGCTTCCCAGATCTTGGAGAGAGAGTAGAAATGACTCGGGAGTTTCAGGGAAAGGAAGATGTTAATTTGAGGTAAAGGTGATAGAAACCAGTGCTTTTAAAATGCAGAGTAATTATTTCATTATTCCAAATACTCAGTTGATTTGGTGGTAGTCCCTGCATATAGACTCATTGCTGCTGGCTCAGTCTTTCAGGGTTTTTTTTCTCAGTTAAGAATCATATTCTCACTCAAGAGTTCTCTTAGGATGTTCCTGACACCTTTTCTATAAAACAGAAAATTATATCTTGGAACAAGACCTATAAATGTGATGTTATAGATGCACTTACTGTATTAGAATATTGGATAAGTGCTTAGAAACACAGTCTAATAATGGAGAGTAGTCCTGGATATTCATTTCAGTTCAAGCATCACACAGAAATAGAGGCTGACTGAACTGGACAATTCTTGAACAACCCATAGGTGAGGTCACAGTTTTTAAAGACTGCTGTGAGAATTTGAACATCAGGACCTGTGTCCCAGTTCATTCAGAGACATCTGCTTTGGTGTTCATTTTCCTTGTCATCACTGCCAGTAAGAATCAGTTGTGACCGGTAAAGTGCTGGCTCCAGGGTCTGGACAGTTGGTGGGTTCTTCAGCGTGTGAAAACAGCAAGTTTCTGTCAACACAAGTGTGAAAATAATTTTTGCAAGTGCATATGATATAATTTCTGAAGTTTGGATAATATTTCAATATGTAAAGAATTATGGGTAATGAGTTGCTTGCAAGTCTAAACCCTATAATGTTATAAATATGCTAATTTTTCTCCTTCAAAAGCAGGAAACTGTTCATTAGGAGTATTAGTAGTTATCCAGTATCCAATGATACATTTCTTTTCATGGAGACACAAAACTATCTTTCAGCTAGGCTCAAGTTTTTGGAGGCTGACTTGTAATATGGAGAAGCTGTTGACTGTGAGATTCTAGTGTATATATAGTCATCCACTTCATCTATATAAAAACAATGCTTGCACTTGTGATTAAACTGTTCTTTGTAAGTTTAACTGAAGTGTTTATTTTAAAAGGCAAAACAGTGCAAATGTATGAACCTGAGGAGGTTTGTGTCACAATCTGTTATCTTAAAACCTTACCAAGGCAAACTTACTTGAGGGGAGTCTGTTTTATTTTGCTGCTGGCAGAAAAATGATCAGTTGCAGTACAACTTTATAAAGAGCTGGTTACTGATTAAAAAAAAAAAAAAAAAAAAGACTATTGCCTATGTCATACTTTGAGAGGAACTTTCCTCACACATCATAATTTTTGAGGAATAGTTGATGCATTCATGCATTTTTGCTAAATAATCATTACATTTTAAATTATCAATTTAGCTGAATGTATTTAGAAAGAAGTCAGGTCTTCAGTTTGAAGTTAACTTTTTTGCAATAAATGTATGGAAGAGACAAACTAGCTACCTCTTAGAAATAAGAGACTATAATAATTACTGGAATATATCCAGAGCAATGGAAGAATAATTGGTAACTGGGTTACTAGAAGGAAAATTGCCCTTATTCTGAGTATTTTGAAAGCAAAAATATTTTGGATCCAAATTATATTAACTACTTAAACATTACAGTTCTTTGGTGCTTGGCTGAATTGTAGCTTCTATTCTAATTTACCTCAGCCTTTCTAATTTAAGTAGATTTATCAAAACATGGCCAATTCAGAAGGCAGTTTATTGGGACTACAGACTTCCCATAGAGTCAGAGGTTGGATCTTTCCTTAAAGCTGAGCTAAATATTTCAAGAAACTTCAGTGAACAAAATACTTATATATAGTTAAAATAATTATGCAGTTAAAACTAGGGTTTTTTTTGTTTTCAAGTGAGATGTTTGCAAAATCTCCAAATAGTAGCAAACTAAAGTATTATCAAGATAGAAGCTGATCTTTATTAACATATATTTTATCCTCAGATAAAGGAGGTTTGATTAACATACAGTTGCCAATGCCCATGTAAAAAGCCCGTCTTGGAAAGCAGAAACAATGTTTAATTAAACTTTGTTTTGTTGCAATTGGGTTGACTTGCATTCAAATTGAAAAGCATCTTCATGTTTAAACAAAAAAAAATCTTCAAGGAACAGCAGTATCTAAGTGTAACACTACTGCTACAGAGATGTTTATAAAGCTTTGCTTAAGACACATTTGGATTTTAGTCCCTGTGCTGCACCTTTTACTTGTGATTTACTTATTGCACTAACTGGCAGCGTTATAAGCTGTATTCTTTCTTTGTGCTCCTCAAAGTGCCATATGATTTATTTATATTTTTTGCCCTACAGTATTCCTTTTCCTCTCAAAGTATATTGTGTTTTCTTTAAACTGTAACTATTGTGTTATATGCCAAAACATTTTAAACACTGCTTAAATATGAAGGGAACATGAAGTGTTCTCATGTAGCTCTGCAACAGGATGTTAAACAGGCTTCATACAAATATAATAAAACCAACTTATTATAAATATAAGTCTCTTTAGAACATGTATTATTCTTATTTAAGTTTAAAGCAGCCACTATTTTTCTGTGTTGCTACATTGTTTTTTTCTGTTTGTTTTCGAATCCTTCTTTGGAAATCCCTTTTACATGTACATATATATACAAAATGCACAAACAGGGTTGAAGAAGTTGATCTGTAATATCAGCTTCATTTGCTGAGCAGGGAGCTGCCTAAGTTTTGTGATTTTTTTGCTATGCCTTGGTATTTAAATTTATCTTAAGAGACTTCTTCTGTCAGGAACAGCAGTGCAGAGTGAGTCCATGAAAATGGAAAGAGGAAATAATGAGAAATCTGCAGAGAGGAGAATGAAAAATTGGTTGAGTGGTAGTAGCAGGACAATGCTTACAGGTACTAAACTTTCAGATTCTTCACATTTGGACAAATATCCACTGGTCTGGATCTAATATTGCCTTTTGGATTTATCAGCTTCTATTTCCTAATTTGCTTTGACTGCATACCATGGAAGCTTCTGGACTTATATACTGGTACTGATATACCCTAACAGCTTCTGGACAATTGCCAGCTGCTGGATATTCTGATTAACTTAATCAGGGCAATGAAGCAATGCAGATGAGCTGGTTTTGTCTATTTCAGTGGTGCAGACATGTCCAGTTATATTCTCTGAGTCAAAAAAATGTTCACTGCTGAAGTCCCTTGAGGCCACTGTCATCTTTTAAAAGACTTCTCAGGAGAAGCATATTCTTACCAAGGTCCCTTTGGCGACATGAGCAATTTTCTCTGCTATATTTTGTGGGTCATCATTTGAATCATCCTCTAAGTATATGTTCTAATATATGTTTGTGCTACTAACTTTAATTCTGTAGTAAGTCATTTAAGAACATGAGAGAGTCTCTAAATAGGCTTTTTATCAACTTTTTGTTCAAACCCAATAAATTATCTCCCTGTAAAACAGAATTTTGCAGCCTCTGCCATTTAACCTTGATATTTTCAAAACTCTTCTAAAGACTTCACACAGCCTTCCTGATAGACTGAAGAGTTTGTTTTGTCAAAGGGTACACTGAGAACACTTGTTTGTTTGTTTGTTTTTTCCCAAGTGCTAATATCTGAACCTTACATCTCAGATTTGAGGTATATACAAATCTTATACAAATAGGACATACAACTATATTTATCTGTTTCAGGAATATAAATGGCTCATGAAACTTACTTATTGTTTTCTTCAAATACTACCAGGTTATTTTCAGTTATTTGTTTTGGATCCATTGATTTCTCCAACTAATTTTGCAGTGTAAGTTTTGAAGTCTAATGCAGTTTGTTTGAATAAGCATTACATATGGAAGTGAAAGGTCCTTAGTACTTCTTAGTCAAGCTCTACACAAACATAACTGACAGAAAAGTCATATTCTTGTGTGTCTAAAGAGCACCTGAGAAAACTGTGGTTGTCTTGTTCTGCTGGCTAGTATAGCATACACTCTATTTTGTGTGAGAGTCTGATGGAGGAGAGGCTGTCACCACTGTTCCTGCTGCCTCTAGACCTGTGTGTGGCTTAGGTTCTCTGTTATTACAGAAAATTTAGAGGGTTTTCATATATGCTGAATAGAGATTTCTAAGAACAAAGCAGAAGCTGTAATCGGACTCCCTAAAATGCTCTTTTGTCTAGAAGACAGAAGTTTTTGTCCTGATTGGAAAAAAAAATGAAGGCCTATTCTCTTTACGGCACCAAGGGTGAGAAGTTGATGAGAGCACTCAAAATGCTGAGAATAGTTGAAATGCAAATGGACTGGCATAATGAACTTGAATGTTAGCCCATGGAAAGCATGATGAGTCCTTCAGTTCTGTATTTGTTTAATATAGACTGAAATCATAACACCTATGGAAGTATGAGAGGAGGAGGTGGCATTTTTTGCAATTCACTTTTGCTTAGGAAAACACACAAGATTTCTTTGACTTTTTCAAAGCTTGTTACAACACTTTCCTTGAGCAGTCATGGAGTCTCACTGAAATAAATCTTCTGACTCAAAGCTTAGCACTTTGTTTCTACTATTGTGGCTAATATGTTGCCATGAAAACTGTTGGTAAGTACTTACCTGGAATTATTGAAGGACTTGACCTTCTCCTGTGAAGATTTAGCAGCATTATTGAGATTTCTTTTAATAGTGTTTTTGTTATCTCTGCCCTTGTAAGTCTCTTCTTCCAAATGTTATACCTTATTAGTTTATATGCTATTTTCATTGCAATTATAGCTAGCACAGGAATGGTTTTTTTACGTTTTTAACACATTGTCACTATGCATCATTTTTAAATCCTCATTCCTCCTTATTAGAGGTTATTTAAGCTCTCAACTCTAACTGCATAAAGAAGCATGCTTATGTAAACCTTTTGTTGCACTAGTGAGTTTGTGGTGTTTTATTTGGTTCATTTTGTGTTCCTGTGTGTCCATAAATGTCAGACAGCTGGTTAAGTCTGGAAAGACTTTATGACTGCCAGAATATGTGAGATCTCTGCATGTTCCATGTAACCTCCAGCATGGTGCCACCTTCTTCTGGTCTGTTTGATTTTTTTTTCCATTGACACAGAACAAATAGAAAAGGATAGAATGTGTAAGATTAATAGTTTTGGTTGTTTGAGGGTAACCTTGGGATCCTTAAAAAAAAGCTATTGTAAGATAAAGTGAAGTTATTGATATGGCCCCAAGAAGTCTGCAGAAAATGGTGCTATTTTCCTTGTTTATTCAATTATACTTCTGATTGTTTTGTTTGGTGGTCGCGTTGCCTCAGTGTGTATTACCCTAGCATGTCATAATTTGGAGTACTTATTACTTCTTCCAACATCCTTGCAACATAAAGAAGTCTTACTGTTACTTATGACCTTCATTTGTTATAGATGTTTGAGGCACAAAGCCAGCAGACTATAGAACTACTCCAGTTAGTGAAGACCATGGTAAGATGAAAATTGAGAACAGCACATTTGTGCTGACATTCTGTGCCTGACTTGCTAAGCAATGCCTCTCAAGAATGCCTATGAAAGCTTATGAAGCACCACACAAATCTGGTATTGCCTAAGGAGTGCTTATGGGATAGGTCTTGTATCCTACACAGCCTGTGCTATGTACTGCAACATTTAGAATCCATGGCTCCTGAGTCCTACATTAATGTCCTAGACCTTTCTTTTCATCTCTACATGTAAACTAGTTGCAGCTTGGTTTTAATCTTTCAGGGCTTTTAAACTGTTACAGCCTGTGTTCAACTCTTTCCTTTCTCTAATTACACAGTATTTCTTATTGTGCATCTTTTGGGAATTTATTCTTCTACTACATAGGGTGGACACTGTGCTGCTTCCTAAACCAACCCACCACTGAAATGTATTGGCAGAACAGCAACCTGCTCCTTGAAAGGTCAGCCTCTGGTTAGTTTGTATCTCCTGCTAGTAAAGCAGAAATGGCCATTACATTTCTCAGTAGAGGACAGTGCCTTGGCTGAGACATACAACTGTCTGTTGAGAATTTGCTGCATATATATCATATATCCACATTATACAAGGGTCTAATCCCAGGCACTGGTCTTTACAAAGCTACAGGAATCCACGTATTATTTTTGCTTATTTATTTGCAATTAATAAATTCCAGAACACCTCCCTAGTTTACCTCTCCATATTAAGGAGCAAGTTGCTGCTAGAGATATAGACTGACTCTCTTCATTGCTGACATTTATTTTTTTTCTGAGGGCAAATCTGCAGAATGACCTGGGGACTGAGGTCCTGTAATTCCAAAAAGGTTTTGCTAAAAAACTCCATTAAAACACAGGAATTAGCTGGTAGTTCTTCCCTCCTGTACTGTGGGTAGGTGGAGCAGAAACACGTCGTTGAAAAGAGATTAACTGGTTGGAGGATATCATAGAATGTCAGGTTGGCTTGTTTATGTGATAGGTCCCAGCACACCACCAAGCTGAGATTTAAAACTTTACAAAGTGGGGGAATCCCTCTCTTCCCCTGGGAGTCCATTCCAATCTCTGACTGTCCTCAGAATGAAAAATTTTCCTCATGTTCAATTGGAATGTCACCAGGAGCAACTTGTGCTCATTGCCCCTTGTCCAGGTGACTCCTTGTAAATAGGGAGTCTCCATCTTCTTTGTAGCTGCCTTTTAAGTACTGGAACATTGTAATAACGTCTCCTCTAAGCCTTCTCAAGGCTGAGCAAACCCATTCTTCTCAGCCTCTCCTCATTTGGCAGGTGCTTCAGTCCTCTGATCATTCTCGTGGCTCTTTGGACCCTCTCCAGCCTGTCCATGTCCTTTTTGTAGAGTAGGGACCAAATCTGGAAGCAATATTCCAGGTGTGGTTGAGTAGATCAGGGTGATGACTCCTTTGTCTCTGCTGGTGATGCTGTTGTAGATGCAGCCCAGCATCCTGTTGGGTTTCTTTGCTGCTGCAGCAGGCTGTGCACTCACATGGAGCCTGTTGGCCACCAAGGCCCCCAGGTCCCTTTCCAAAAGGCTGCTGTCTAGCCAACAAATAATCTTTGTGTATACAAGTAGCCATGTGGCCTCAAATCATGCATCAGTTCTGTTAGTCTGAAGGACATATAGATTACAATTACCAAGCACGAGAGAAAGAGGTCATGGTACATGTAGAGCACTGCAGAGCAATCTGCAATAGCAAATCATCTTTATATATTATTTCATAGTATACAATTAAAAAAAATGCTATAGTTGTAGTTTTATTTACATTTTGGGACAACAAGAATGTTTTTGAAATATTCTAACATTTGAATTTTAAAGTCATTCCAATAAAATCAATTAGTATCAATGAATCAATTCTGTCTGATTTTCCTGGAACACAGTGACTATAGGCCAGACCATACTTCTTCTATCATTGTCAGAGATACCAGTAGATGTTCTGCTATAAAACCAAAACAAAATGTGGCCATTTAATTCTGCAAACAGAAATAAAAATTGTGAACACTGGAGAGTATGTATTTGGACTATGAATAGTTGATTTTTCTTTTAATTCAGGTTTATAGTCTTTTGCTAGTAGTACTGTTTCCTTTTTCATTGCATCCTTGAGAGTGAGTATTTACGGACACACTATTACTAGAGCTACTCATATCCTTTTTGAGTGAAGCCAGGCAGCCTGTGCTAATTGCTGTACTGAGATGCTTTAAGATGTAATATACAATGTCACTTAAACCCTGTTCATAAAGACCCGAGTTTTCAAATGTTCAGTGCATTACAATATGTTTTGTTTGGGGCTAAATTGGACTATTGATTTTTTTTTTTTTTTGTAATTAGGTTTTAATGAATTGTATTCACTGAATTGTACGTTTGTCAAGGGACTTCAAGGCCTGGATTGCCGTAATTTCATTCACTTTATTTTTTTTTCATGTCTAACAGTAGAAAGCTCCTGCAAATCTTGTCCAGATTATCAGTAACTTTCTTTTTGTTACCTTCTTTTAAGTCCAGGAAGCTGGCTTGCCTAGAAGCTGTTGAAGTAGTTAAACTCTTAGAAATTCTTGGTTTCCTTCCCATTTACTTCCTTGTACTATTTAGGTTAAACTACATGACTGAAATTGTTCATTAAGGGTCTTTGTTGGACTTTTGCTCCTTTATGGTTGCTTTTTTTTTCTTTTGCTTTTTTTTTTCTTTTTTGCTTTTTTTTTTCAGCTTGGCCCTTGGTCAGTAACCCCTTCAAGGCAGGACAACCACTGCCCCTCCCAGAGTCTCCTCTTCTGTTGGTGACGTTCATAGGGGAGCTGCTTCAGTGCCCTTGAGTGACCCTTACCTTTCTTAATGTGATTACAGTTCATCCCAAGAGCAGATTAACTTTTTCCCACTACAGAAGTTCTTTGGGTTTCTGATGAATATCAGTTTTTAATGAATATTTGTATGCTTAAATGCAGAGCTCTATGCTATCTCATAGCAGGGGTGGGGCTCTGTTGGGAGTCTCTCCAGGCCAGAAGCAACCTTGCAATGTTAGAAGGGAGTGAACCACAGCTAATGCAGCCCAGAATGATGTGACGTATAAGCATGGATTGTAAATTGTGGATTTGGATTGTGGATTTTACAATTTGGATTGTAAATTTTGGATATAAAACTGGTTTTTAATACTGAGAAATAATGTCAAAGTGTCTGCACATGGGTGGATAGAGATACCTTCCTTTTATTTTGTCTGATGCTGACCTACTGTATGACTGAGTAAATAAGTCACTGAATCTTTCTGTACTGTTGTACTTCCTACGTATCTTCATTCTGCCTTTTACATTCAGTCTGTAATATTTCACCCTTTCAAAATGAAAAAGTAAATATTTCCTAATATATTTTGCTATTTTTGTCATTGACCATTATGAAAAGCCATTTGATTGTTTTATTCTGTATGTTTTGCACTTGCTTAGGTGAGAACTGATCAGTTCATATGCAAAAGCATGCACAGTAATTCTAGCTTGCTGTATTTTACCATTTAATTTCAATAAATGTGTTCATCTAGAGGATGCGTATCTTTCAAACTAAAGATAAAATACAACTTCAGTTTATTGTTAAATCTAACCAGCAGCCTGCTGTATTTATGCTTCTCCCCTTAGCTGTGAATCTGTTCCCTCTTCTGGAAATATTTGGGCATAAGGGCCTGTGTTGGACAATTAAGAAAGACAGAGAAATTCCAATTGTGCCTAAATGCTACCTCTAACTTTGTGCACAGCCATTTCCACACTAAAAATATGCACTTTGCACATGTGGTGGTGTGGTTTAGTACCAACAATTTGGGTTTATGGTATAATGCACCTGCATTTAAGACTTTTAGCCGAGTAGAAATTTGCTTTGTAAGTAGGTGGGTTTTTTTCTCTTGCATATGTTTGCACATTTTATGTGTATTTTTAGAATGGGTCACTGTAAATTGAACTTACAGAATGGTAAAATATAGGTTGGGCATACAAAAATATGTAACATGTAAATATAAACAAGGATATGTATCTCTAAGTGAGAAACCCAGATCTGGCTAAAATGTGGAAGACCTCTTTTCTATTTGTCTGAGGAAGAAAAGAAATTTTGGCTCAGAAGCACATTATTTGCATGCTTCATGCTACATATTCTTTTATTTAAATTGCGGATGATTTAGTTATTGGTATTGGAGTATTTAATACTGATACTAATTTTCTTTCTTTCTAGCTATGAAATAGTTTACAAATTGTATTGGTTATGATCATAGCATAAGAATCACTTGTGACAAAATAGTGACAGGCTTTTTTTATTTGTTGAGATCTTACTAGCTGATTACAAACAGTGCTGGTAGCAGTGATGTTTTTGTTTCTTTTCAGCATTTTAACACAACAGTAGTAATGGTTACAGATGAGCCTCTGGGGCAAGACATGGAGTAAATGTTTGCATGCAAAAGCAGGTATGTTCAGATGAGCAGCCTCTTCCTTGTTTCTCTAGAAATGTATCTTATCTCTGCTGTAAGTTTCAATTGCAGATTACTTTTCCTGTGACAGCCTCCTTCAATTTAAATCCATGAAGACTAGCAGCACAATATCACTTAGCTGAAGTGAGGCAAATGGGATATTTAGTGAAATAAACAAATGTTAAACAACTCTTCACCTTGTTAGGATGGAAGCAGCAGGAAAACCATGCAGCAACATGTAAATGTAGAAGAAGCCATAATTCTATATCAAATAAAAACTAGACTTCATAGTATTAAGAAGTTCTAAACAAACAAGACTGATTTACATCATTATCTTGTCTGTCACTGTGTTAATACTGAATAGTTCTTTTCAGCAATTTCCAAGTGTTTAATCCATTTTTAATTCCTTAGATGGCAGGGTTTCAGCAGACTCCCTTAGAAGATTATTCTGTGGTCAGATAGATCTAACTGCTAGCATTTCCTTACCAAGTTCAGCTTTTGCTCTATTTCATCCTGTTATTCTTATCTCTGGGGCCACATTAAATAGTTTCTTCTGTTCTTGGTATTTATGGTCTTTAGACATCTATGGATACATAGCATTGATTCCTCAGCTTAGAAATAGTTAATGAGAGAAAAAACTCATTCAGTAGTACAAGATGCAGGGGGTATACTGTACAGTGAGGTTTTTGCAATATAGAAGAAATTAAAATATTCAGTACTTTTTTCCCCTTAGTTTTGAGTTAAAAATTATTTTTAAATTCATTTAATCTTTTCAATTAACTTGGGTTACAAAAATTGGGTCTGACTGGGAACTTAAATCAACCAAAATGTAAAATTTGTCTAGCTTGGGAGTGTGAATACCCTCTTGACTGCTTACTTATTTCTGCTTGATCCAGTGTCCCCCGGGGACCAGATCCACCTCATTTCCAAGTAGGAGATACTGGGATGCTAATTTTCTACAGGAAGTTGTGTAATTATTTACAGCACACTTAGACTGCTTTCTTGAGGGTGTAATTGCTTCCCGCTTCAGCGATTCTTTTTTTTTTTTTAATTATTTTTTTCCTCCTTGTTTCACTTTTTACTTATCAGTGTTGCTGTTTTTCTTGGAACTGCAGATTTTCCACAAAAGAAAGCTTGCTTCTGTCAAGGTAAGGGAACAAAACCGTATTAGATTGCCAACATTCCTGTGGTAAGAAAGTTGCTTTCGTCTTTGACACTTTTTAGTGCTCTTACCTGCTTGTGTTCTGTGGTGGACACCTATACCTCAGGAACTGTGAAGCTAAACAGTGAACAGGACAGCAAACAATGTTGGTTACCTATAAAACTAGTTTCATAAAGGAAATATATCAGAGCTATGGGCAAATTATTTACCCAAGATTTCAAAAATGAAACATTCAGATAAATATAATTCAAATAGCTTTCTGAAACAATGTTAATTTTGTAACTAGCACAAAAGCTGAACACTGGTTTTATGTATTTAAACTCTGCTAAACATATTTTATCCATGTTATAGTTCCTTCAGTAAGAAAGAACCAATTTTCTTTTTTATATTAGTACTGCTCTCTGATTATATGAGCATAACTTTTGCAATCCCAAGAAACAGGTAAGGAAACCACAGAACTTTTGCCCTTTTACAGGCAAGATGAAACAGTGTAGAATATTTAGAAAAAATATGCAATATGAGGTAGTCACATAAATATTACTGGCATCATATCTGGAAACATAAAGCAATTTAGTACTTACAGCCTCAGCATGGCTTATATTTAGTATATTAATTGTATTTGCATACATCAGGGATATGCATGGAGACCTCAAAGTCATCTCTGTCAGATTTCATGAATCTATGAGCCAGGTAAACATCTGCAGCCAGTACAAAAAGTGCACTTAGGCAAGCAATTTATCAGGACCATGTTAAAATTGCTTCTCACAAGCCTTCCCTGCTAATTGAGCCAGGATATAAAATAGCACCTGCAAATATTTGACTCTTGATCCCAAAGCAAGGAATCATTACTAGGCTGATTGCAGAGTATACCTGGAATGTGATATGCTCAGAAAAGCAGTACAGCAGAGAGCCAAATGCAATAGTCTTAAATAGTTGGGATAAGGCTGATTGATTAGAGTCTGTAATAATATTATAATTGTCATAACCAACTTTATCCTCAGTAATGTGTATATATGGCTGATGCAGAAGGCATTGGTATCCTGGCAGTAAAAATCAGTGTCTATTTAAGGCTGTCTGTAAAAAAATCTCTATTCACTGCTGAGTGGTTATTGCCTCGATAAAATTAATAGTGATTGTTAATGGTTTTCATGGTGATGACTATAAACTGGAGCTAAAGTACCATGAAGAAGCGAAGGAAGTAAGAGTAAATATCATTTCAGGTGGTCTTTACCTGAGCCTAAGTACAATCTCCATTTTTTGTAATTGTTCAAAAGCAGCTTGTGATTCAACCACTTGTTGCTGAGTACCTTATGAAAGAACCATAGAAAATCCAAGAGCATTTCAAAAGTAACTGTCTCTAACTAACAAATACTGCTTTTGCTTAACACTAAAGACACTTCTATTTTGCTCTAGGTTGATGGGATTCCACAAGAGCTACTGAAACTGTCATATGTGTTTTCTTTCCGTAAAATCAGTTAAATGTAATTAATTTATCTTAGTTCTGAAGGTGAATTTTTTTTCGCCTGTTTCCTATAATATCTTCAAAATTAAAAGCACTGGCAAAACCAGGAATTCTTAATTGTATAGAATGAAATTTATGCTTATATTTTTAGAGGAACTTGGTGAATGAGTAATTGACTTTTTTGTGTCTCATAAATCTGTATTTTCCTACTTTTGACTTTGTGGTCTGGTTTTTGGGTTTTTTGGTTTTTTTTTTTTTTGTGTGTGTGGTGTGGGGGCTGGTTGGTTGATTGGGTTTTTTTCTTTTTTTTTCTTTTTTTCTTAATTGCCACTTGAAAAAGGTGTTTTAAATCTCTGAAATGCAGTTAAGAGGAAAAAAAATGCAGATTCAGAGCCTCAATAAAATGGTGTACGTGACCTTGAGCTTTACCTGAAGCCCATGAAGTACCTAGATTTGGGATGCATCTGTTTACTGTGTCCCAAAGGAAGATGTTTAAGATATGTCAGAGAAATGATCCTCTATAAATGCCTATTTCTTTCCATTGACTGAAAAGGGATCTCGGGCAGCTACCTCAGAAACAGATGTCTGTGTAGATTCAGACACTTCACAGACAATTGGATGTCCCCATCCCCCTTTCCTGCTACCCTTTCTAAGTCCTTCTCTTGGCTTCAAGGACTGAACTCTAATCTTTCATCCTCAATTAATGCAGGAATGAAAGGATGATTTTCATTTGCTTTCCACTTCTATTTTAAGAAAGGAAACAATGGCTTTGAGGGAAATTTGGAGTTGGTTTATGTTAGTACTCAATTATGCATTATTTGGAGAAGGGTAAATATTAGGATTTGAGAATCCAACACAAAAGTAATAGATTTTTCTTTCTTTAAGGAAAATAGCCTATTTGCTTTAATGCCAAGCATTGACTGTTTCAATATGCTCAGACCTTGAAGGCTGAAAACAGTGACACAGATGTGATTCACATAGGGCTCACCAGCATGGTGCTTCAGTGTTCCAAGTTGCTGGAAATCTTCCAGGGGATTTAGGAAAAGAACACACTGGCATAATGCAAAGCATTATTTAGCCAATTAGTGGGAAAAATGTGATTTTTTTTCATCATGATCAGAAAAAACTTTGTTAATTTCTTTGTTCTCATCAAAATTTCTCCACAGTGAACAAAAGATTTAGTCACAGAGCTGTTTTCTATAGCTAAAATGTTTATGGTTTAGAATACACTGTTTATTAAAGGGCTTACGTGTCTCCTAGGTGATTGCAGGAAGAATGTGGAAGCATAACAACAAAGCAAAATCACTTTTGATTTAGTAACGTAGTATTGGAGCCTAGATCACCCTTTGTATATGGAATTTATGTGACAATTTTTAACCTCTTTTAAATTCAAATTATAAGACTGTGTATTAGATTCTTCTTTCCTGGAGCAGGACTATGAATGTATTTAGTTCTGAGGGGCAGTGAAAGAGACTGTAGGAAAATGGTACTTGGTGATGCTACTCTCCTTGCATGAAGCCCCTAAGACCCAGTGCCACTGAAAGACCAGTGTGAAGCCATTTCAAAAACTGTAATAAATCATCTTGTTTCATGTAAGATTAAGACATGTTTTCACAGTCGAATCTACTATAAATGCAGAAGTCTGCAGATAAAAATGGCTTTACAAGGAGGACCTTCCAGGCTTCCCACATAGTAATGAAATATGATAGAAAGCAGCACAGTGTCAGTAAATTTACAGGATAAAGGTCAGGTTTACATCAATGGGAAGAGCTGGCAATACATTTGTTCCTGCAATGTCTGTGTTTTAAATGCCACCCTTTGATGAACCTTGTGTAGAAATACACTTTTGGGTTTGATGGGATGTCAGTTTTGTTCAGTGCTGATCAAATAAGATGAATGAAACTGAAACAAGAACAAAAATGTGACTTCTGTCATTTATTTTTTATGCATTACAGGAAGTGGGTCAGGCAGGGAGATTTCTCTTAAACAAATAGCAATCACTGTACAATATTGCCCATTGATCTATCTCACAGCAGGCAATAGCCTTTTTGTCAGAAAGGACATACAATTCAAATACCAAGGAATACATAGAAATGGCCATGAGAGGTTTAAGAACTATCTTCTCCTCCTATTTGTGGAGCCACCCTTTTACATGAATGCAGGCTGCAGAGGCAGGGCATTGCAAAACCACTTCCAGGTGTATAGGGAAGGATGATATTCTAAAAAGATGTGTGACATAAATATTTTTGTCTAAGGTAAAGGAAATTTAGTGTTTAGAGAAAATAATATGGTTTCTATGATAGAAATATATGTCTAAAAATGGCAAATTGGCAATTGTTTGAGCTATCTTGCCTTTTTGTAGCAATTTGAAGGCCTTACGCTTAGACCGAGTGATGTAAACTTGTATCTCAAAGGACTGTAATTGTTTTATTAAAAAAAATATTTTTAAGATAAATTGTTTCGAGAACATTCACATTTAATTCACTTATAGAATTGTTTTAAAACATTTAAAAGGAATATCTTTCCTTTGAATTATTTCAAGTAACTTTTCTTGTGTCTGAAACAAGGCAACTAAATTCAAACTTAAACATCTAAATAAATGGCTGGAGTTCCTGAGCACTTCAACCTGTGTGGAGGTAAAATTATTTCCAGGTTTTTACATGCATGTCAGCACAATTGAAAAACCATACAATAAATTTTTACTGTCTTGTACAGTCATATAGAGAATATCTTCTTTATGAGGTCTTCATTCAAACAACTTGTCAAACAAAATAATTCAGTTGTCTTTAGTTGGTCATAAAACCGACAGGTTATATTATCTTCTGAAAATGTGTTTTTTAATGCAGTCACACCCATAAGTAGAACAGTTTTAATTTAATTCAAAATACTCTTCAAAACTGGGGAGGAAAATAATACTACACTTGTGAAAGGGAAAGCTGGTTATTGGAGCAAGTTAAAATGAAGAGACGCCTACATTCACATGGCTGATTTGTTCCTGCTCTGTCCACTTGTATCGTATGCAAATATTAAAGTATTTTCCATTCAATACAAAAAGACTGCACATCTTAACAATGGTAACCACTGTATCCCTTGCTATTTAGTACTTGTCCTTTCAATGCTGAGAAATGCTATTATAGGAAAAGTATGTGTTCAAGGCTTTCGAAGTGTTGATTATATTGTATAAGGTTTTCAGGGAAAAAAAATCCCTTTATAATAGAGTTTATATTTTCAATAGTTCTCCATCTTTTCAGAATCTTTATAAAATATGAAGAGGCTATAATGGCAGGGGAAAATCTGAGTGATTCTCAAGGCACAGCAAATCTAGACCTTATGGGAATGACTTCTTTTTTCTTCCACTTTTTCTTTCCAGTGTATTGTAAGAACACATCATTTGTATGAAAGTCTATAACCTATAAAAATTAAGTGACTTAGGGATTTTAGCAATGCTTTCCATTATGAGCACTCTTATGTGAATCTGAATAGTATGTTTACTTTTATAGTAATATGAAATGTGATAGTTGATTAAAATGAGTAAGTAACATTTTATGGCAATATTACAAGATGTGTATTAATAGTCATACAGTGATACCACAAAAATAAGACAAAGCCTGCGTTTTTTTTTAAAGCTTTTTAAAGCATTTCATCATAAATATCTACTGTGAAATTTTCCTTTTGTATAGGAGGACCAAGAAAGAATCTCTTTCATTAAACCTCTCAGCTACCAGCCTGTTGATACACTCCAAAATCAGACAATATTTGTGTAGCGATCTTGAATAATAACCCTTGTGTGGCACATTTTTGTGCAGCTCGGGTGTTGAGATTTTGAGCACATCTCCTCCACCTGATGGTTTATCTGCTTGGGAGCCAGCTTCAGGTGGTGGGGCAAGTGGCTGTGAAGACTGCTCAGACAAGCTGAGGTTGGACCTGTCTGGTGATCTGGAGTCTTGGCTAAACATGGTCTCAGTCACTGGATTTGCTCTGCTAGCCTTGATCTGGTATCTTCTTCCTCTCTCGTGAGATGTAATCCTGGGAAAACAGGAAGAAGTAAACCATATATATATGCACATAAATTAAAGCTATACCTAATTTCAAACAAACTTTTCTGCAACTGCAGACTGGATGGAGATTTTTCAGGCAGATTTTACCAGACAACCTGACATGATATCCTTAATGTGAAAGGAGGATAAGCTACCTTTCCCTCTCTGAAACTACCCGCTAACTTCATTATTTTTATCTCTCAGATCTCTGTTAGATGGTTGTTCTGTCTAAAGCACCTGCCATCCCATCATCACTATATATATATTTGACCTTTTTAATAGTGATGGAGAACCGTGGGGCGTGTTCAGAGAGCTTTGTATATCCAGGCAGTGAGACTTTTGGTTGTGTCCTCTTTTACCCCTGCAGATAAAATACTTGAGAACATTTGTGGCAATGAACTCAGTGGCTGTCTTCAGGGTATATTAGCATTTCTTCATGTTTTGACAACAGCAAACTTTGTTAGGCATGCAGTGAGATATCCCATAGCCTTACTGTGTGGTGGCAAATAATTTAACTTATCTTTGCTGACTAAGCAGTTGGTCTTATATGTTCATTCCAGTTGTACTTTATAAATGACTTTAATTTACAGTGCAGTACATGGCTATGCCTCTAAATCCCCATGCAGTAATTTGTATCTTTCCCTTGATAGTTTAATTGTTTGAAATTTCTTTTTCAAGGTAACTTCTTGATAATCCAATCAAAAAACTACTTTCCCTTGCTACTGAATAATAAATCCTTAGGTATCATTTATTCAAATTATCCTAGGTATTTATATTAAAACTCTTTCTAATCTGGGTAACACATGCTATTATTCTTATACTTCCTTGGAGGAATAGTATAAACATCCCTGAAACTTATGTCTTCACATAAATACACAACAGTACATTTAATTAGATTTGCTAGTGTAGCTGACAAATGGTCTGCATGTGCTAAAAAAATGGGATACAATATATCACCTATGCTTGCACTTTAGTTGATACTGTAAAGTGCACTTTTTACTATCTTAGTGCAACTGTGTAAAGAAAGGTTGTGGTTCCAAAAAATAAACCTTCATCTTAGTTGTATCCATACAGGAGTTTTCAGTATTATAAACTCTGCAATGAAGCTTGGGACTTCAAATTCATGTGACAATATTTGTGGAAAGTATGTTGGGGGAAAAAAACAACCCAAAAAACAACAGAAAAACCCCACAAAAAACAACAGAAGGAATTGATGTCTGAATAAATCTGGCCTAAAGTCCTTGCACTTTTTTCATAATGGATCACTGAACATGTGAAACAATTTCTGAACTTTTTTTGCCTGTCAATGGGGTAGGAAAGAGAAGATAAGCTCAGTGGTTTGTGAGATAGTGGGGTTTGTACTTTGATACTGGTCTTTTTTTGTGTTACAAGAAAGCCCTTGCGTTCAAGCAGTACAGTAGAAAAGGATTGTGAACTCATTGCTGCTCATCTTTCAAAAGGAAACTTTGTCTTAATAATCAGATGAAAACTTACAAAGTATCATAACAGGTATGGAACTTGAAAATAGAACATATTCATCATTTTTTGAGGATAAGTCAACCTTACCAATTTGTTCACAAAATTTCCTTATATCTAATTTTCCTCCTTACATCTTTGACTATCACTTCAAAGATGATATTGTGCATCCACTAGTTGTTTTGACCCTCACTGGGGTCAAAGGAATTTTTAGGAAGGATAAAAAAGATATTTTTAAAATCACAGTATTCCGTAATACATGTGAAATGCTTTATAGTTATCAATGTGATAGGGAAATTTCTAATTTCTTGGGAAAAATCTGTTTTGCTTGAGAAGAAATATAATTCTCATTTCTTTTTCTGATCACTAAAAATTCTGAATTTTCTGGTGTAGATATGTATCAGGACTGCAGGCCAACTTTGTTAGTCTTTTCTTCCTTTCAGCCCTATGAAATCAATCTACTGTTTTGCCCAGTTGTTAAATAGCAAATATATTAAGCTTATGCCACATCTTAAATTTTCTCTTAAAATCTTCATAAAACTTTAAAGTTAAAATAATTAATAAAAATAATAGGTATAATCCAGTCCATCAAATTTGCCCTTTTAACCCATGTGAATAGAAATTTACTGGTCCTTATTGCAAGTTTATAGAACTAGTTGGTGGATAGAACCTCTTCCAAATGGCTGTTTTTTTATCTATTCAGCTGATATACCCTTTTTTCCTTTATTGCTGCAGTGGTTTTACCATGTCCAAGCTATCATTGAAATACAAAGTTTTGACCTGAATTACCTTACTGTCTTCAAAGCATTGAAGTCCTGAGGGGAGAAATTTGTTCCTTTATCAATACAGGCAGGAATCAAGCAGCCTGCTTCTGTAAGTAAGGTCATCAGCACACTGAAGTTCAGAAAGGACCAACAGATGTACTACCATGACAGGATTAAATCAAGAGAACCCTGGTCCTTTAGAGGCAGATTTATTTATTTATTTCCACCCAAAAAGCTTGGCATTCAGAATTTCATTTAAGGTCTCTTGATTCTCTGGTTAGGTGGCATTTTTATTGTTTTTTGATGCAGATTTTAGGAAATGAGGAAAGTAGACCTGTTATGATCAGCAGTAAGTGGTAACTTTTGTCACCTTGGCTTTTGTAGATTGTTGACAGTAAAAAATTCACAAGTATTTACTGGAAAATGTTATTCACCATTTATAGTCCCTGTATGCACATTCATGGCAAAAAACTAAAGAGAGGGAAGTTAAATATGGAGAAAGTCAATTACAATAATGAAGAATTCTATTCAAAATAAATTCTTGGGAGATAAGTGGT
Organism: Calypte anna; assembly: GCF_003957555.1. Taxonomy (NCBI): domain Eukaryota; kingdom Metazoa; phylum Chordata; class Aves; order Apodiformes; family Trochilidae; genus Calypte; species Calypte anna. Next base: position 7,244,161 of record NC_044257.1, on the reverse strand, counting down.
TCCTAAATTTTTCATAATACTCATAATACCATTTTCTGACTTGCCTCCCCTGTTCCTTTGCCATTGCTGGTCTTCGATAACATTTCCTTATGTGCTTTTTAATTGGTTCTTACTGTCTTAAAAAAAAAGTCTTGGCTTACTATAAATGGATTTAATTGGGTGATAATTGAAAACTGACAAGAAGTCTGATGTTTTACTTTAGCTGCACTCTGTATTTTGGATGGCTTTGCTCTTTATCCTTCAGAAAGGACACAAGGCCTTACTGGCCGTAGTCCCAAGTTGTGCAAGTACACATTGAAAAAGATTTTCACATTTTTAATGTTTTTTATATTCCTTACATAAATGATACATTACATCTAAACATATATGCCTCTGAAAGTGAGTGTTACTGAGATGTAATAAACAAGGGAAAATTCTTGTTCATGTAGGACTGGGGTTTTCTCCAGTAATGTCCCATCGCTTTAAACTAGGTTAGTGACACTGGGAATAGGAAAGGAAAGTTTAGGATGTGTCTGCTTTCTCTTTTGAGTCCACTGAAACTGCTCTTTTAGCAGTGTGAGTATTCTCTCTGGTTAGGTCATCAGAAGTAGCTGAGTCAGATACCATAAAATAACTAACCCACATTGACTTGTTAAAAACTTGGGCACCTCATAATCATTGTTTAATTACTATAATAGTTACAGGATTATTGTAGCAATAAAAACGCTATCTCTGTAGCTTATCAATTCAAAACCACTACTGCTTACATATGGAGACTGTCCAGAGATTCTCAAACTACTGTTCAAGAAATTAGATGACTTGGTTGGTGCTGATATGGAGAGTGTCTGTCTGCAGCTGCAGAACTTATCTGGGAGAAAACTGATTTAGACAGCTGATTATATGTATTTATTTTTTAAATTAAAAATGAAGTTGAGTCCTGGTTCTACAGAAATTTCAATGAATTGCTATTAGAAGAAATAAAGCTGGTGTCAACATAATTTGTGAACACTTTTGAAGCTAAAGGAGAGAAATAAGAGCTTGGTAACTTGGGAAGTTACTAAGGTAACTCCTATGGGCATAGCTGAGAATGTCGGCAGTGGAAGACTGGATCAAGAAAGAAAATGGTTCTCAAAGTGTTTATGATTACCAAGGACAGATATTAAATCCAAAGAAAAAAAATCAAAAATGATCATACAAAATTAAGGGAGCAAAAATGTCAGCTGCTACATCTGTACATTAGCTGACATGCAAGGAATAGAGTTTGCAGGTCTGGTGGTTTACAGCCTTGGAGATATGGTGTCCTATTAAGGGAAGAACACTGCATGCATCTGTGTGATTATTTTTGCTTGATAGAATTACAAAATTACTTGTGCTTCTTCCCAATCAAGTTTCCTAGTTGCTCATATTGCACATTTTAAGACCTTTTGAATTTGTTCCATGATTGTAGTTCCTTTCCATCTGAGGTACACAATTCCTTTCACACATTCTTATTATTTTATGAAAAATTCCAACTACACGTATTATGTTCTGTTGTAGTGTTCCTGGCTGTACTTGAACTTTTGTTAAATTCAGCTTCCTAATTAAACTAATCAGGGGCCATGCAGAGACCTCAAAGAAAATGGCAAGAAGCAGGAAAATGGGAATTTCTGCTATAATTGTGTCAGCTGCCATAATCTAGGATATACCATACCATACAAGCACCAGACAGCTTCAGTAATTTTTAAAACTGGACTTTCAAACACCCTGAAGTAGTGAATTGATAACTCTTTAGAGTTAGTGGTGTTATTTCTTTGTTTGTGGAGTTTTAAAATTGGGTTTCTAAATAGACATAGAAGAATCAAAATCCTGCAATAAATATTTTCCTGCAAGATTTCAATCCCAGTCTTGGAATTTCCATATTTTGTCCTTTATTTTACAAATTTAATGCACCTTGGAGTTCATCCCTCTCTTTTTAATCATATTTTCCTTGACTTCCACCAATAACTCACATTTCGTTCCACTTCTTTCATAGCGGATCTTCACAAAAACATATTTCAACCAGACTCTGAAGCCCTGCACCAGTAAATACTTAGAATTTTCTTAGAAGGTTAATTCCTTCATTTTCTCCATATTGTAATTGCTTTGCTCATTAAGAGACTGCTGCATTAAATTTATATTTGTATTTTTTACATCTTATATTTGAAAATATGAATGCATAATGTCTCCCTAGGACTCTACGTTATTATGATGAAAGATACAAGTGGATTCTTAAGACAGACATGTTTAATTAGTGAGCAAACTTGACATTTTCAATGTTTAGACAAGACAGGGAAAAAGCCAAGAGCAAACTAGCATTTTGGGGTGGGTTGTTTTTTTTTTTTTAGATTGCAGACAGAAAATAATTGATTTAACACAGATTGAAATGAAACTTCTTTATGTTTGTACTGGAAAGAAGATCATTAGAGTGGAGATTTGATGCCTAATCACAAATCTAAATATTCCAAACACTTGAGTAGGAGCAAATATTGTATCATTTTTGAGTGATAACCTCTCAAAATCTGTGGGCTGCAATGAAAGATCTACTTCTTCATTATAAAATGTTTAACTCGGAATAAGCCACAATACAAATGCAAAATTACCTTCTCAAATCTACTTTCTTCTTATAATAGAAATTGGTAGCAAATATTATTATTCTTTATTTGATGATAGCACAAATTTTACAACATAACATAAAGCAGTTAATATGAGGCAGGAATAAAACCTTTTAGTCATTTAATTTGATTAGTTTCACCTAAGTGAATTGGGACTACCTTTCAGTTAGCTTTGAATCTCTCACCTCAAGTTTCACATACAAAGTCTTCTCTATGTCCTTTAAAAGACAAGCACTAGGAATCTTGGTTTTTATTTCTTTTTTGTTTCTTTTAAAAATTGATTTCTTTTTATAGGTCCCAATCTCCATGAACAGAAGTATAGAGAGAAAATATTTGTATTTAAAGTTCTAAGAAACTCTTAAGTGCCTTAATATACGTGCCTGGATTTTTCATTCAGAGTAGAAAAAGCTCATCTTGGCTATGTGCCCCAGGTAGAAAAAAAGAAATCGCAAAAAAAACATCTAAAAGTCACCACCCCAGAGTGATCATCAGTGAATATAGTTCTGCAGAAAACTGGGAAGATCTTTTTGGTGAGGTCTGAAGTCAGAATAAAGCATTTGTTTGACATTTAGAAACAGAAAATATGACCTTGAAAACCATCAAACTCATAGCAGCGAGCATATTACTTATTCAATAATGTTGGCACACTGTGTTGCGGTACAGCATAAATCAATGAGATATTGGTTGAACATTTCATACAGAACTATTTGCAAGCTAATCCATCTGTATGGTCACATTGTTTTGAAGAATTTCACTTGCTGGTTAAAACTAAGGAAAACTGGTAACATCCTTACATTAAAAATTGTATTGTGTAGTTTCACTGATATTTCATTTGCTCTTAGAAGTTGCATTGTTTCAAAACCAGGCAGTTGTTTAAATTAGAACTGGCATTTCAAACTCTGCTTCAAGCACACTTTTTTGAATCCAGTCAACCTTAGTTGGGTATAGTATTTGAAATTTGCTTAGTTGCAGTGTTTTACCCTAATTTTCTGTTTAATGGGGCAAATAATCAGATCTCAAATCCAATAAGTGTAAATGTTTCTGTCCTGGAAATTATTCACTGGCTGTCAGTAGAGATGGTATAAACTAAACGAATAGCAATATTGTTATTTATTACTTGTGTTAATAAGGGAATGTAAGGCTCTGTTATTTTAGCCCTGTTTTTGCTAATACAACACGTTTAGTCTCAGATTTAAAAATTATTTCTAATTTGTGACAAAATCTATAAAAAATACATCATATACACAGATCAGAAGACAGCCTTATCTTCTGAATTTCTCTTGATAATTGTGCCATCTTTAATCTCTTTCTTTGTCCGTCCACAAGTATCGTAATCCTACTTTTTTTCTTGGCTGCATTAGAGTCTTTCACCTTGGAACTAATTTATACCATCACAGCTGTTGCAGGATCAGATCAGTAGGATGTTATACTCCCTTAAGTGTTAAGAATTACATACAAGGCAGCCAACTGTTGGGCTGGCAGACTGAATGTGTTCATCTGCGTCTAATGCTAATAGTTCTATATAATATAACTTAGTAGATCACCAGGGTGGGTGTGCAGGTTTTAGTTTCACAAACTAGGAACATTTTTTTGTCACCTGGCAATAGAATTGTCATTCTTTGAAAGTCTGTTGTTCTTTGATGGGTAATGACTAATTCAGTAGAAAGAAGAAGGAATAGCTCAATTTCACATACCCTTCTAATTCAGGGTTAGTGGATGAAAGAGAAGAACCTACAGAATCTGAGAACTAGGGCCCTTAGGATTTATCTAAGGCCAACTTTCTCATCTGTGAAGTTGTGTTTTTCATTATATCTGACATTTTTTGAGGGTGAGTTTTGTTACAGATTATTAGCCTATGGCACTGGGCTGGGAAGATGAGACTTCAGTGAGATACAGAACACATAAAAAAAAGAGTGAACAATTGAAATTACAGGGTTATTGGTATCTTGTTGTCAAGGTAGCTTGAGGTTGGTTTTGCACTGAGAGGAATTCATCTTGCTTTTATGTGTGATACTATGAAATGAATTCAGTGCCCAGAGTGCCCCAACACTAATTACAAAACTTTCTAAAGACAAAGAACAAACCAAAACTGATTCTTTCTGCCTTTCTTTCACTGTTTAACTCTTGTCGTGCATCTCTGGAACCCCTGTATTGAGCTACACAATTAAGGACTTTAGTGGTGCTTGATTAACAAATGGATCTTATTCTGTCTGGGATTATGTATATTTGTGGAAGCAACAAAGAGGATAAATTTTGTGTTAAGACCATTACCTCAGGTATGTTACTTAGGACATTTAAGAATCAATTTCCTGAACTCTCTGTCTTAAACTCTGAATGGAACAAACCCTGTCAGCAGGGAACTAATAGTGCGTCAGGACATGGTTTGGTGGGGTTGACAGTTGGACTTGATGACCTTAGAGATCTTGAAAAAAATAATTTTAGGTGGAAATAACCAGGTAACAAACATACTGGAGTCATCAAACATTACCAAATAAGATAGGGAACCTAAGAGGAAATTGTTTTTTTAGGAAATTTTTAGGAAATTTTAGGAAGAAACTTCTGAGCATCCTTTAGATGTTTTTGTTTTGTCATCTTCAAAAAAAATGTAAGGGATTAAGCCAGTGAGTAGGAGCCTGCTGCCTGAAAATAAACGTCGACAGACAAAGGAAAGATTTAAAAATTATCTTGGCATATACTGTTTGGAAAAAAAAATACCAGAATCTATTTCAACGTGGATATAGTCAAGTTTAGGCAGGATTACAAGTGGGAAGAAATGGCTGAGTAGCACTTTGTGTCCGAAGGCTGTAAATTTAATGTGAGCTATCAGAAGCATCTTCATTACTGCAGCAGGTATTCTATAATATGTATCAGAAAATGCAAAAACAGAACTTGGGAAACAATTTTTTACTGATCTTGTAGTCATTAAGAACTCAGCTACAGTCTAGACATGCTACTGGTAGCATGTCTAGTTTTAGTTCCTGCACATTAAATAAAATTGTCACTAGGAGAATTTTCATGTATTTTAAGATTTGTCTGAAACCTCCTTAATTTTCTCTCTTTAAAGCTGAATGACTGAGTTCCCTCAGCTCACTCATAGCTGTGTTTCCTCTATTTCTCTTTCTATCCTCTGAGCCAAATCTTTAAAATATGTGTTTTTGAAAGATCTATAAGAGGAAAGAAGCAATCAATTCAGTATAATAGCGGCAATTGAACAAGTAGTATTAGATTTATACTGCAATAAGGAAAATTCAGACTAGTTACTAGAAAGAAACCTTTTAAAGCTAATGATAGCGATGCATTGGAATAGATTGTTTGGAGCTAATTTGGAATCCCCATAGTTGGAAGTATTAAAAAAGACAGTCTAGACAAATATCTGTCAAGACCGATCTGTTTAAACTTACCTTGGGACAGAGAATGGGTGAAATGACCTCTTGAGGTCCCTTCCAGCCATGTTGTGTTCTATAAAATAATGCTTAAAATCTCAAGGAAAAAAAAAAAAAAAAACAACCAAAAAACCAAACTTATCTGAGCACAGAGGATCTGCTATGAATGACCTTAGATGTTTTCATTGACAAAAGTTTGGAAGCATCTGCGTATGGATAGTAATGATGAGACAAAATTATCCAAACTAGCAATATTCTGTTGTTTCTTCAATCAGAAGCCTATATAAAAATAGTTCTAGGTTAAGTCTGTATGCACTGCGACTTAAAGCTTCTTGTTGAAAATATAATTAAGATTGTGTGTTTGAAGAATAGTGGTCTTAATTTGAGAAGTTAAATAGCATATTAGTTATCCTGTTGCCAGAAAACTGCTCCTGGTGTCTCCAAGATAGGCTTCGAGAGAGAGTATACTGATAAACTTGACTCAGCCTGGAAACTGGGATTCTGCAGAAGACCACATGATTTGTTTGGGAAGAGATAAGTGTCCTGATTTCATGTCTCCAGGAACAGCTGGCATTTGACTTTAATAAATGTTTGTTTATGAGGATCTGCTTACTAAAGAAGGGCTTTTCTTTCTGGAGTTCTCTAGAGCAATGGTTTTTAAAAAAATTCCTTGAAGATGTTGACTCTAGAATAGCAATAGTAGGGTTATTAACTAGAAGTCTGGTATTAAGGGAACTGCAAAGTAATATTAAAAAAAAATAATATTTAAAAAAAAAAGCAGTCTGAGCTCACAGGTGGCTTCATCACAGACCAAAACCACCTCCTGTAGAGCTCTTCTGTACACAGAGGTGAAATTGTCTATAACTAGCCATAGGAAAAGAGCCAAGATCTTCTGAGAACAACCTAAAAGATAGATTTTATTTACCTTGCAGAGGAGTTTTCTATGGGAAATATTTTTAAAATATAGGGGTAAGCAATGGAGCATTTTTTATAGAATTACAACATATTTCATACCAGAAGAGATGCCTGGTGTTCTCTGGTCCAACCTACTACTCAAAGCAATGTCAGGTATAATGAAGTCAGACCAGGTTTCTGAGGGCTTAACTCAGATAGGTTTTCAAAAATCCAAGAACAGGACACTGCACAGCCTCTCTGAGAAACCTCTTCCATCGTTTGACTTTCCTCTTGTTTCCATGGATCTTTACTACATTTAAACTCCTTCAGGTTTTCAAAGATGTGAAGAAAGATTTTTGTGGGTTTTTTTTTTTTAGTAATGACAGATTCAGTGTCTATGCAACTCCATCAACTGGAATTCTCAATATGCTTTGAAAACATTAAATCTTTCTTAACAAATGGTTTTGATTAATCTTTCAATTTGCTTACACCTTCACCTGTAAAAAAATACAACAAACACCAAAACACAATAATGCTTACTTGCCTTTGAGTATTTGAGAACATTTGCAGCAAATGATATTTATGTTACCTAAAATGTTTCTCTTACAATTAAGGATATTTTTCACTAGCATAAACAGCAAAAAAAATCCCATCACTTTTTACATTTGAAATACTCAAAACTGACAAAGTATTAGCTCAAGGACTAATTTTGAAAGAAAATGCAACTACCATTATCTCTTACATGAATTAAAGGACATTGAGACTATCAAAAAGATTAATCGACTATGTTGAAAAAAGCCCCATCCGTTCATCCCATTGAAAAGAACTCTGCTATTTATTTCACTACTTCCAAATGCACTGGTTCTGGGGATACAAATAAATATCTGAACGCAGAAAAAAAATCTTATTTTGTATCATAGAAATGGAAAAACAACAAAGACTGAGTATACTCCCCACACATGTGAAAAGCTTTTTCTAAACAACTAAATTAATTTATCTCTACAAGAAAGCAACAGAGATAAATATTTCCTCTGTCTTCAAAGAGAACTTTGCAATTACGAATATTCTTGAAAGAAAATGGATCATATTTTTTTTTCAAAGGGTATAATACAATTTTAGAAAATATTCCTTTCACTGAGTAATTTACATAAAATATTAATTTCTTGCAAATTAGTAAGAGAATGTCTCAAATTTTGATTCAATGTTCTTATCTGTCAATAGTTCAAATAAGGATGCTATGAATGAGCACATGCTAATAATACACATGCTGCAGAACAGCAAAAGTGTTATGAAAGGGGTTAGTGAGGGAGGTGTAATGTGAACTAGATTCCTAGTCTAGTAAAAGCGTAATGGTGCTCAACTCTGCTTTGTATACTATAATTATAGCTGTATGGTTTTGCAGGAAAATGCAAAATGTAATGGATGCCAACCTGATGATCTTTGTCCACATACCCTTTTATAATTTTTATAACTAAAGAAGATTTGCTGTTTAAGAATGTTTTAAGCCTGAAAAAATGCATGAAAGGAAACCTATCGTATTATAACTCAGTAGGTATGAAGGCAAGAAGTTCTAAGGACATTAGATATTGAAGAATTCTTTTTATCTGTTGTGAATTGCTTGACTGGACTTGTGGCTTCCAAAAAAAAAAAAAAAAAAAGTGGGATGAATGTCCTGTTTGCTGCCAATTCAGCACTGGCAGCATGCTCACTGCTGCACAAATGGTAAAGGACATTTGACCTTATTTATTCATTTGCAACAGTTTGAAACAAAACTGTAAGACCCCTAGGGACACTTGACAGGCTTTTTCTATCACAGAAAGCATGTTCTGAAAATAGCAAAATATTTTCTTGCCAACTTAAACAGATGTAAAATGCTGCTCTCAATTTGTTGTGCCCTAATTCTTTTGCTTAAACTAGGCAAAATTTGCTCCTTTTGACAACAACCTCACCTACCCCTTTAAAAATAGCTTGGAATACAACTTAACCTGTTCATCTTCTCTGTCCTACTATTGCCATTTATAGCCATTTTGTGGAATATATATGAGCTTTTAAATTATTTATGATAGCCAATGCTAGTGAGAAGAATATGAATCAAAAAGGCAGACTTTGATAAATAAAACTTTTTTGCCTGCCTCTCATGAATCACATGAATTCATGTTGTTTTGCTCATTTTGCCAGAGGAGAGAGAGGTTAAATGACTTTCCTAATGAGAACACTATGAGCATAGATAGTATATAATATCATTAGACTGTGGTTTTGCGTATGCTCATGTTTTTAAGTTTCTTACAATAAAATGAAGCATTTGCAAGTACACTAAGTGTCCTTAAAATCTAAATCTTGTTTTATGTGGGCTCTGGTGATAACTTGAACAATAATATGAAGTAGAAGAGGACAAACTGCAACAATCCTTCCAATTTACACTTGTATTGCTATTATTTTTGTCTGTGTCCTCAGACTGAGTGTGAGAAAGTAGCCACTCTTCAGAAGGTCTGACATCTTCTTCCATCTGATAGACATATCAATGGGGAAGCAGTCTTAAATCTTGCAGTTCTTTGGCTTTATGCAATTATATATTTTAACTTCCCTGTAGATAAGCTTTGAGATAAATGTCCATCCCCAATACTACCTGTGTTCCTTCTCCTCCCTCCCTTGCATTTTTTTTCTACTCTCCTCCAAAAATCTAGAATGAGGGTGGCCTATTTGCACAATAAAATAATCTAATATTGTATCAAATATAATGGTATTGATGAGTATCAATCAGCATTAGGAGACTGCACTTGAATGAGGCTGCTGATTAGGATAGTAAAGTCAATAGCTGATTTAATAACTAACATAAAAAGAGGCTCAAGGAGAGAAGGAGTCTTTACATCTCCTCTTTGCCTTGAATTGTTGCTTCAGTCACGCACGATAGACAGAATAACACCACAACAACCCTCATCTGTGATCTCTTTTCATCTGACAAAGGCTGACATATGTATGGTTAGGATTTCCTCCACTGTGACATTTCTGGGAGTGTAAAACACAGGAGAGAAGCTCCATGAGCTAAGATAGCTTTTGCAATCAAACCTTGTAGTTTGATGGATGCCTGGCATTTAGGTCTATTGATCAGTGACACAATAACAAGGAGAAAAGGCATTAAGATACTTTGTTGTCAAAGTGAGAGCAAGGTTTCTTTTTTCCTTCTGATAGCAATATTTAAGGAGAAAACTTTCACAATGTAATGGAGAAAATGCTTGGAAAATATGGCTTATTTAAAAAAACAACAACCCAAAAAACAAACCACAACAAAAGTCCTGATATTTGTGCTCTTGCGCTGCTTCAAGAAAAAGAATTTTAAAAACTTAAAATGCCACTGATGTGAAATAATTAGAATTGAGAAAAAAAGTCTACTTTCCAGAAGGCACTTCATATTTGCTGACGAAAGGCAAATGTGCTACCAGCATTTTCCAGCTAGAATTAATCTATGATTCCTAACCAAAAGTGAAGCACTGGAAACATGAAGGTTATCTATTCTGTTTCCAAAGTATTGGACACTTTTAAGATTCAGATGGACAGAGTGCTGGGCCATGTAGTCTGGGCTGCTTTTTACAAGAAGGGTCAGATGATCCTTGAGGTCCCTTTTAATCTGATAATCTATGGTCCATCTCCTTCTAAATGTATTAAACATCATCCTGTATACAGGATTGTAATATTTGATTTGGGGGGGAGGGGGGAAGCACAAACGACTCAGTAGGGAGGATAATTAGTAGTGTGCATTAACAAAGGAAAGCAATATTTACTGGATTTGACTGGTGAGGAACAGAAAACTGTTTTTTGTCTTTTGACCCTGGAGTTATATGTGCTCAGGAAATCAGTAGTAGTTTACTAACCAATAATAAAGGTTAGGTAACTCAACAACTCAAGACATCAGAGAAAGAGCTGTCAATTTTACTTGTCATTAACTATAGCCTATTGTTTGATAGATGGCATATGAAAAATAAGTGGTATAGAGAGTATACTGTCTGTATGCCTAAGAGATGACACCGTTATTTGATTTAAAGTATCTGAAATCGGTTTATTTACTATAGCAAAGAATGTGAAATAAAATGGCTACATTATTTGCTTTTTATACCAACAAGTAATAGAACAAGTAATAGAAACATCTTTAAGTCTGCAGGTGTGAAATATTTTACCTACACCAATATACAAACATACATGAAACCATGGCAATGATGAATGCACAACCCTGCCCAAACCTGAAGCCCAGGAAAGGAAAAATGTACTAATTGAATCAAAAGATTTTGGTGGTGGCATGAGCTATGCATAGGAATCAACTCCTGAAAAAGGAATGTTTTCCTAAGTAATAAACTCTTATTTACTGTAATTGCATTTTCAAATGAAAATATATTGAAATTTAAAGGTCTATGAAGATTCCATTTGAAGTAGATCATATAATGTGCTAAATATGTTCAAAATTATACACCAACATAAAATGTGGTTAAGTTCTAATAGTTATTGTAATCCATAAATGATACTGTGTAATTAGATCACCCCATAACTAAGGGTAAATTTAATCATATGCACATGCATAATGAACATTTACAGACACCATTACTTTAATCTTAAGACAGTTCCTTGTTAAATATACATCTTAATTACTGAAGCAAATACTGTAATCTTCTTTTGAACAATATCTTAACTTCCCACTACACATTTTTCTGTCCTTCCATTAACTTGTGTGACCATTGCCTTGTTAGAAGACCGTGCCACAGTTCTGTCCCTCATTTGCTAAAGACAAGGGGTAACTGTGTATTGCTCAAAGCATGAGGAACAGGAACTCCACCTTTCCTCTAGCTCATTGGGGGAACTTGCAGAAAAGGTTCAGGTGAGAAATGAATATACTGCAGACAGACTATAGATCTGCTAGTTGTAAAAAATAGCTTGCTTGTGCCCTGCTTTATGCAAGAATCTTAATGCAAATAGACTCTTAAGTTTTCTATTTTAAAATGCTTCATAGATTTCAAAATGTTACTTCTCCAGTTTGTTGCTCATATAACAAAGCTCATGCAGCATTACACTGTCTTGCAGATGTTTACTCACTGGAAAATAATTTTTCTGTGAGCTCCATGTATATGAGTGGGTATTCTCTAAGAGATCAATTCAAAATACAGTAACTCAGCATCTCACTTCTAAACATTCACGGCTCCCTTCTGCACTCCCTTTGGAACATATGGCTCCTGAAACAATAATGGCTGTGTGTCTACAAGTCACAAAACAGAGGCAGAACTCTAAAAAACTGGAGTTCTTTAGAGAAGAACTGCAGATAATGAAAAACTAGAATTCTCATTTTGCAAGTCAGCTTGTGTCCCATTTTCTCATTTTATTTGACGTTGTTTGAATAATTAATGCAGGAGAGATAACAAGAAGATATCTAAGGAAACAAACTCAATGTAATACAATCACGGAAAAATCATTTTTTTCAAAAGTTTCTGTACAAAACAGAATAATTGACAGAGTTGTATTATCCTCAGCTAATTGATCAGGATGATGGGACCTTCTCATTTTTATGTGGGGATTTTTTTTTTTAATTAAATAACACTGAATTTCCCCAACTGGCTGTGAAATAGCGGATGGTTCCTTCTGTAGTTTTGAATTGCACAGAGATTTGTGTGGGACTGAATAAAATATAGTAATCTTTAGGTGACTTTACAGAGTCTGGTTGTCTAGAGGACCTGCAGACTTGTGTTCTCATGTCCAAGGAGCACTGCTGAGTTGTCACAACACACAAAGCTATCTTCTAGAGGAAAGCATATAAATGGTTGTTATGAGAGCTAAGCTATAAAAAGGCTGAGAGAAATATGGCATCACTAAAATGCATAGCAAAACTCAGTGTGAGTTCCATGCTGCTAGAATTTCATGCTTATTTAGTAGAAGTTCACAGAATGAGAGAATAGGTCAGATACACAAACCTGAATAGAGCATGAATACAATATATTTTAACCAAAGCTTACTTTTATTGACCTGATATTTCCTGCATTTTAACATGGACTTGTCTCTTGTCCTTGCACACAGAAAATCTCATTTAAAGTACGATATAGCTATTCAGAAATAATTTCTGAATCTGTGGAAAGTTAAGCTGAAAACTTTGTAAGATGACTTTGAAGAATGTCTAAAGGAATGCTTCAAATTGCAGGCACAATTGTTGCCTTAAAAGCAAGTGTCCTGACTTCTGAAATCAAATGCAGGCAAACAAGAAATCTTTAAATATACATTGCTACGTTGCTACAAGAATTTTACCAGTTGCTTCTTCTAGCACCAGTATGAGATTGAATGCACAAGCAACAGATAGCTACTAGTTTAATTACATTTAACATTTACTTTTCTGTGTATGTATCTCTGTTAAAATGAACTTGTCACCATCAAAAGCAAAACAAAAAAAAAGGGGGAGGAGGAGGGAAATTATGATTTTGTAAATGTACATCTGCCAAAGGGAAAAAACATTCATGAGTTTCAAAAGGAAAGGAAATAAAGAACTGAGTCCCTTTTTTCTAAACTCACATCAAGCAACATACGAGGTACTAATGTCCTTCTCCCTTGTTCTCCCTTTTTTTTATTCCTAAGGTCATTGTAAAACACAATTGATGACCACTAGCAATTCTTGTTCCCCATACCAGTTTCCCAATAATGTTAAAATTTAGCTCTCAGAATCCTAATTTTTATGGGACAAGATATTGCTTCTCTTTCCTACTTAAAAAATACAAAAAACATGCCAGAATTTTAAAGCATTTAATCACTTGCAATAGAATAATAATAGCCTCTGTTTGCTGAAATTTTCTTAGAAGCAAATGCTAGTGAGAGATGTAAGGTCACTTCCAACCTCTCATTCTGTCTAATCTTCATTTTATTTGATCACTATTGCCATGGTATCTGAGATGCAACCAAAAATCAAAAATAAGAATACTCCATCATCTGCTCTTCTTCTGACCTTCCCAGCGTTTAGGTTGCTTAATTAAATTTCTGAAGAGTTTTCTGGGACAAGAGCCATACTGAGAGAAAGGCAAGTTGTAGATGAAATCTTACACTTAGTTCTGAGCTTAAGTGTTATTCTCACCTCCAAAGAGCTCCTATGAAGTTTGATTTTTGCAACAAGTATGAGGTGTGTACCTTAGATTTTCACTTCTTAAGAAACAATGTTTTATTGCTATAGCTGTACTCTGTTTTATTCAGCTGGAGTGGGTAAAGAAATGCAGCATTTCCTTTCCTTGCTGTTGTTAGTTCAACATTTAGTATAAAGCTTCCTGTATGACTGTCTCTTTGAATTCCTAAATTGTTCTGATCCTTCGTTATTAACACTTGCCTAAACTAATTTACAGCTTCAAGCTATAAGAGTTATTGTGAAAGACTGCAAACAGTAAGGGCTCTCTACATAAGATGATAAAATCTTTGTTCTTCACATAAGCTGATATATAAACACTGCTGCAAAAACCCTCTTCAGGTTCCGTGATGTTCTAGTACTTCACATGTCACTTGAACATGGACTGGAAACAAGTCAGACTTTTGTAATTTCATTTCTTCAGATTTGGTTTGATCACAACACAATTTCACAAGAGGACTGTGTCTGTAAGGGCAAGGCAAGTTTTAATGAGAGAGAGACATGGAGCAGAGAACTTTTGTTTTACCAGTTGATTATACTTAAAATGCTTTGTGCACAGGAACTTCAGGACTCCTGTTCTGCTACACAAGTTGAACTCTTTTTTTTTTTTTTTGTTGGCAATATTTCTAAAGCATTTGAATAAATTACTTGAATAGGGCCCCTTACTTATCTTTGCTTATCTTGATATTACTACACAGATTTCCATTTTTGTTTCAGCTGAATAAGAGAAGTCTACCTAAAAAAGTTGCTTTATAATCAGATAGATGGGCAAGGATATTCAGGCATATAAACTGCAAAAGTTATTAAGGTATCCAGTAATCCACCTAGGAAGTTTACTGTGTTGATTCCTTGATCACAGTACATGTAAAGACTTCATGAAGGTGTTTGCTAACTTCTTAAAGAAATAGAATAGTATTGCTGTGATGAAGCACTGGTGTTTGACTTGCTACAGACAGAAATAATCCCATCTATCAGAACTCTGTATTACCCCAATAATTGTATTTTGCTGCTTATTTGCCAGTGTGGGTTAGCACTTTAAGACTGGCATTGCTCATATTAAAGCTAAATTCAAAGCTGGGGTAATATTTCAAAGATTCCTGGTTATATGATGATAATCTGCCCTTGCTAACCTGTGTGATAAAGACTCCTGAGGATCTCTAATTTCATGTATTGAAAGGTAGAATCTCAAGTTAAATAGGGCAAAATTATTAATACATTCCTTCATAAATGTAAAAAGTAACAGAATCAAAGTAAATTTTAGAAACGGTTGGGTTTTGCTGTTGGAAAAGGGTCTGCATAATAATGTGCAAGCTTGGGGAAAATGTGTGTGTGCGTGCTTTGTTGGATGGACTTCAAGTTGGGCCTTGAATTCTTTGTTGTGATTACTTTGATTCCACAACAAAAAATGGTCCCAATTCTAATGTAATTCCCTACGTTTGGTTTTTTTTTGTTGTTGGGTTTTTTTGTTGTTTTTCTGTTAATGCAAAACAGATTATTGTTTCAGGGAAGTTATACATTGGCAATACAGATCTTGATGCTTACTGAAGGTATTTCTTTTAGTTATTCCTTTATGTCTAAAAGCATGCAGGCTTTATTAAATGTAAAATACTGATAGGAACACAGAATCCATATTACATGGCATGTCCTGCTGTGGCCCTACTTCACCAAAGAAAAGAAGCAAAAATGTGCTGGTAACATCCTTTGTCTTCATTATAAGAATCTGTGTTACTACATTCTTTCTTATGTAAGGCCATTTACCTTGACTCCCAAATACATTTAGTCTCATTACATTCACTGTCATTATAGCAACATCTTTATTCCAACTGAAAGACTTTAAAGCTCTGGAGGCTGGTATTATAGTAAGGGCAGAATATGCTTTATTGAATAGGGTCCTGTGTAAATTCCAGATATGATCATGCCATCCATTTTTATGAGCCTGCTCACATGATTCTGGTTTAATGCAGCAATTGTGATTCTTCCAGTTGAATATGGGGATGGGAAATTAGGCCATGAATAAGCATCTTAAATATTTTTATATTGACAAGACCAAAAAAGATTTCTTAAAAGATCTTAATATAGATCTTGATTTTAAAAAGAACTTCTGTCCTTTTTCTGCAGAGATTCTACACAATAAAAACGCATAAATAGAAATGCTAGTGTTAAAAATAAGAGTACGTTAATTTCAAGACAGGAAATTACATCACTGTAACTTACCTCAGTTTAGAGCTCACTATTTCAAGGATCATATTGGTTTTTTGTAAATTTAATGGCAAAATCTACAATGTGGGATTGAGTAAGATATACTCCTGAGGAGAAAAAAATCTACATTCGATTAAAGGACTAGTATTAGAATGGAAATTTTCATAGACAAAATGTTTCAGAAAACTAAAAAAAAAAATCCAGTGAGGCCGGGTTGGGATTTTCAAGTCTTGTGCAGCTCGTGGAGCTCTTTAAGGTATCCCAGACAGTCCCGAGAGGCAGCAGGACTCCCAGCAATGTGGCAGAAGCTGCTGTAATCTCCTCTGTCTCTCCAACCCATTTAGGCTCATTAAGTACATTTCTAGAAATATAACTTTGTGTTGTGTTACCTCTTTGAACTCGTATGTTCTTGTAGGTGGTTGTGTAGAAGAGCAAGTAGGAAGTGTGTGTAAAATGTCTTTGGGATCAGAAAGATTTTTCACAAAGATCTTACGAGTGAAAAAATAGTAGAAGTTTCCTAATGCATGTCTGAATAAAGCATTTTAGAAGTACTCAGCATGACCATGCTGATTAATAGACTCATCCAATAACTGAAGGGCAAGTTACTGGTTCTTGCCTTCAGTCAGTGATAATGTTGTATGATCTTGTCATTTATTATGGTAGATTTTATTATCTGTGTTATAATGGGCTATCCATAAAAATTCATGGACTAGTAGAAAATAAAATTATAGTTTATCAAATTATTCCTCTGCCTCTAACTATCCCAGATAAGGGATTTCATTGGTAATTTCCCTGGGAACAACATACCAGTCAGTCTCACATCTGTGCCTGGCAAGATCATGAAGCAGATCTTCCTGAAGGCTCTGCTAAGGCACATGGATATCAAAGGCATAATTGGTGACAGCCAACACAACAAATCCTGACTAATTTATGATGGGTGGAAAAGGCAGAGCACCAGATATCATCTACCTGGCCTGTGCAAAGCATTTGATACTGTCCCACACGACATTCTGATCTCTAAACTGGAGTAATGTGGATTTGATAGATGGACCACTCATTGGATAAGGAACTGCCTGAATCATAGAATATGCTGAGTTGGAAGGGACCCACCAGGATCAAGTGCAACTCCTGTCCCTGTGTAGGGCACCCCCAGGATCACACCACGTGCCTGAGAGCATCATCCAAAAGCTTCTTGAACTCAGGCAGGCTTGGTGCTGTGACCACTTCCCTGGGAAGCTTGTTCCAGTGCTGTACTGCCCTCTGGGTGAAAAAGACCAGGTTGGATGGGGCCTTAAGCAATTTCATCCAGTGGTAGATGTCCCTGCCCAGTGGAGGAAGATTGGAGCTAGATGATGTTTAAAGTCCCTTCTAACCCTTGCCTTGCTATGATTCTGTGATTTTCATGGTATAGAACTTCTTGATGAATACAGACCTGGAGGGTAATAGTGATAAAGAAGATTCTGTCTGCTCTTCAGATTTTGAAGCTGATACAGGGACTGACCCAAGGGAAGAGTAGCAGTAAAGACTCAGTTTTACTGAGGTGCCTCCTAAGGATTAGGTTATGCCTTGATAATAGCCACAAAATTTAAAGTCTGCATATTTCTTAGGCCAATATATACAGAATATCTTTTTCATGGACAAGCTTTCTGCTATATTAGCTTATATCTAATTAGTTCAGATAATTTAGGTAAATGGTGATTTTTGAAGATGACTTAAAGTACAAGATTGGTCATATGAAGAGAAGTAATTGCCTCTCTAGCCACTTCAATAACCTCTGCTTTTCTCTCCTTTTTATCTCACTTTTCAAAGCAACTTCATCAGGCCATATTAAGCATTACTCAGAGCCTCTAAGTCTTGCTTTAAAGGAGCATATAAATGATGAAAGAAGAGACAAAACAGGCAGGAAATAGAACTCAGTAAGGTTATGGATTCTTGGAGATTTTTCTCCCAAACTGTTATTCAGTGAAAAGCTCTCCCTTTCCCTCATGTCCCAGAACCATACTTCTGTGCTATCCTTCCCTCTATCTGTTTGTAGCACAGAATCTTCATCCTTTCTATTGAACTTGGTAGGCACAAGATGAGGCTGATGTAGGGCTTCCTCACAAAAAGATTCATTGTTTTTTCCACTGAGCAGCATTCTCATTACAGAGTAACACAATCTAATTTCTACTTACACAATGGATGGGTCTCCTAGTTCAGAAAAATATATGGAGGCAAAAAATGTCTAACAAACCTATTGCTCCATCTTTGTTGTCTCAGTTTATCTCCAAATGAGTTAGAAGAAAATGCCACTGGTATTTTCTTTTCATGTGTAATTCCATACAGGCATGTCTAGAAGTGACATTTGTCCAAGGTGCACAGTTTGTACAGGACTGTATTCCTGATACAGTAATAGGACTCTCCTATTACTACATATTTTCATGATTCAGAAAACATCATTTGTGAAGCACTGTTTTCAACAGTGTTTTGCATCCATTACTATCAAATTCACATTTGCTAGTTATTTCATTAAATAACTTTGCTCCATCATTAATATAAATGCTTGCATTCCTCCTTTCTGATCATCCAGGAAAACAATTACTTATTTTATATTCCCAAGCAGAATAGGGAATATTCCCAAATCTAGAAGTTAAGAGAGTTTATCCCGTGTCTTTCTCTTCTGTGTTAGAATTGATCAGATCTAGTTTAATGTCAACCAGGATAGAAAAAGAAAACCTGCCAGGCTGGTGATGTGGCAGATATAATGGGGAGCAGCTGAGCCTATGGGGAGGAAAGGCTGGGTCAGGTGACCCAAATGGACCAATCACAGCATTCCTTCCCATGGTGCTCAGTATAAAATGGCTCCCAAGAGAGCTCTCTGGGTGCTTTCTTGGGTGGTGTGCTAGTTGGTTTAAGGCTCTCCTGCTGCTCCTCCTCACTTTCTCACTGGAGAAGGACATCATTTACCAAGACAGACCACCCTTCAGCTGCTCCTCCTCATTTCCTCACTACGTACTCAAATTTTTTTTTCAACCTTAAAGTATCTTTCCTTCATTCCCTTCTTCTCCCTGGGAGGGCTGTAGGGAATAACAGAGAGCATCTGTCACTGTCCAGCTGCTGTCTAAAGCTGTGACATTTAACAATGGGACCTGTTCAGAAAGCTTTGTGTTCTCGAATTGCGGCTTTCATCTCCCTACCAGCTACCAGATAGTAACAGGTTGGTTGTTTTTGTCACCATCTCTCTGTCATGCTGGGAAGAGTTTCTGGTGCAAAAGAATCCGGTAAGATCTGTTGCTTTTGTAATTCTAAAACTCATACACCTAAAAACAAATGGTTGATATAATTAGCACTTTCAGGAAGAGAAATCCTTAAAAATAGCAGGTGTGCAAGCATGTAGCAAAACCCTAGCAACAGTTAAATCTCTAGAAAAGGCTTGACCTAACCTCATTTTTCTCAAATTGCATGTGAATTTAATCACATAGAAATTGAAAAAGACAACATGCTAGACGTTCCTAGTAGACATGTTTTGACCTACTTGTATGGTTTTAAAGGATTCTCAAATTCATAATTTTGAAAGAGCATTTTTATTAGAGAAAAAATGAAGTAGATAAAACATTTTTCAGAGAAAATGTTTTTAAAACTGAAGTCTGAATTACTTGCTGACACACAGTTTTCTCACTTCTCCTCTCAATTGGATTTTAATTCAGCAATCTGAGAGATTTCACAAAACTAACCATTTGCTTTGATCCTGTGAATACATTCTCCTTGAATAAAGACAAAATCAATAGGAGAAAACAATTGATGAGAGGAAGAAAACCCATTTTTCTGCGCTCTAAAAATGTAGCTGTCCACTGACAAATGGTAGCATATTCTACTATTAGTTTATAGCATATCTCAAGGAGAAAGATGTAGAAAAGACTTATAAGGGTCTCTCAGTGGAACACGTCAGTATTGTGTTGGAGATGATTCAAGTTCACTTTGTCCTCCACCAACTGGTCATCAATTCTCTTAGCTCTAGCTACCTGCTGGAAACAGTTTTCTATTTGCCATTGATATGTGCAAGTTAATCGATGCCATTAATCTGCATTCCAGATATCTGTAAAGTGTGTTGCTTACCACTAATTCCATTTTCCCCATGCACTTGGAAGCCTATGGGTTGATGTATGTATGATTTTATCTGTCATTATTGTCTGATTTTTTTGATTATAACAAACTGACAATCTTTACATAGTATAGGAAATTCGTAGGCTTTTTCATAATGGAAGTGCATTATTTAATTTAGCTGACTATCATGGGTCTAATATGATCTAGATGATTCCCTAGAATTTCCACAGACATATCTGTATGCACAGAGAATGGTGTTCTAATCAATTTACAAGAACTCAGTAAAGTTTCAACAGACACTGTAACCTTCACAATTGTCACGCTGGAGCAGATTCAGGTAAACTTTAAGGTCTTTATTTTACCCATGCCCACTTATTTGCTAGCAAATGCTTCTTAGCACTTATAATCCACTGCTTCTGAAAGAGGGTATTTCATTTGTAACAATACTTATGGGTGTTGCAGTTTTTTAATTGTTTCATCATAGCTATGTAATTGTTTAATGCTGTATAATGTGGTCAGTTCACTGTGCAGACATATAATTTATGTCTTTGTTGTTTTCTTTTCTTACAAGAATACCACTTACTACTGATTAACAACACCTTTCTTCTGCCAAGCAGTAAATGTTTGGGGCCAACCAACCCAATTTCCAAGCAGAAATAAAAACAGGAATATAGAAAGTCTGTTTATTCTAAATGCAGGTAACATAAACATGATCCTTGGACACAGGTGCTATTAAATAGAATCCTTGTACCTTAAGAATCTAAGCCAAAAATGCTTAATACACATAGGAGTGCTCTCCTGGTGCTCTTATGGTTCTTCTCTATCACTACCTCATTAATGAAGCCTCCATATTAAATGCCACATTATTTTCACCTGATTTCCTATTATTTTTTTTTTTTTTACTTAAGGAAAATAATTTAGAAAATCACATCTAGCAGCATCTTTTGGGAACACCTAGCAGAAGAATACATTTGCAGATAAAATTTCTTAACCATTTAATGGAGGAAAGTACACTGGTTTAATTATGCTTGGTCATTCTCCGCTACTATTGAAAATACATTTGAAAAATTATTTTTCATACCCCTTTTGGGGTAAACATGTCATGATGCCTGTTAATGGCACTGATACCAAAAGCTGAACTCTTCTGCTTACTTTCTGATTGCTCTGTTTTTAGGTATTCTGAATAGAAAGTACAGATCTTGTCCATCTGTCTTTGAAGTCCATACAAAAATTCCACTGGAAAACTAGTTTGAGTCCTGAAGCACCTTGACAGTAATACAAAAAAATTTGTAATTTTGTAATACAAAAAAAAGGGAGAAGGTTTGGTTTCTTTACCCAGTTTCCTCACTTTTTCTAATTTGCCAGCCTCCTGTTGAAGCTTAACAGAACAGCTGACAGCATGCAGCGCTTTCTAGAGTGTGCATTAGCAAGAATGTTAGATTTGCAAGGAAAGTCTTGAATAAGTCTAGAACAAGTTAGGAACAAGACACAGAAACTGTGTATTTCTTAGTGCTGTTGTTTCACCAGATTGTTACTTTGATTCCCATGGGATTTACTGCCATAATTCCATAATGCATTTTTCACACAGTATTTTCATTACATGTCTGTCTTTGCCTGACCTACCATTTTGTCTCTGCTCAGATCTGTACAGAACTACCATCACTCCTCTAGCTTGTGGCTGTTGTATTTTTAAGCCATACTCCTGCCCTGTGTGTGGTGGGGCTGTAGATTTCCACTGCTCCAGAAAGCTGCCACACTGTGCAGAATGGCCCTAGGAGGAAGCATAGGGCCACAAATAGTCAAATTGTTGGCAGCAATATTGGATGCTGTGGTTTGTACATAAGTCAGGTAGCAGCAAGGGTGAGCCAGGACACTGCAAGGCTGTACTGATTTGCTTTTAATCCCAGGTTTATCAGAGAAGTCTAAAGTTCATAAAGAATATGGAAATACACTGCACATTGCTCAGGAAGAACTTAAGTTTCTTCAGTGATACTTTTCTTGACCTTAATCCTTGAGATTATTTCCTAAACACAAAGAGGTGGGTAACAACTTGAGACTGTCTAAAAGGATTAAATACCAGTCCTTATGTTCCTAGTAGTCTGACAGCCGCAGAAACTTACGTAAAAATATTTTCAGTTTTTTCTCCAGAAATCTCTACTCAAGAGAAACTGTGGGGCTAAAACTCTTAAATCTTCAAGATATAAATTCTGCTTTGTTTAACCTCAAAATAGACTTAAAGGATAGATTTCTCCAAATCTCTAAAGAAAAAATATTTTTAAATCTTGTAAATCCATTTTTCTGTTGTTTTGTATTCCTAACAGAATCTTCCTATTCACAGAAAAACTGCCCATTTTTTTACTTTCACTGTTATTTCTTGTAGGGGTCATGTGCTGCTTTTAATTACAATCTTATTCCCTCCTGAGACCTGTGCAAGTATTACCCAGAGCAACATTTTAACTACAGTCTTTACACTGAGACAAAAGCTAATCTTCTATGTCAGAGGTTTACTGTACTGTATTTATTAACACCTTCACAATCTTCCCCAGTACTTTAAAATTCTTCAGGTCAAATTCATCTTAAGTGAAGTCAAACATCATGAATTCTCAGACTGCTAATTCTGTGACAGGTTACAAATCCTGTGGTATAACATGAACCTGCAGAGGGATGTAACTGCAGAAGAAAAAAGTAGCAGTTGTAAATACTGATGGGTGCAATAATTATCCATTGACTAAAAATACAAAGACAGGATCCCAAGGATCAAGAGTCAAATCAGGAAAAAGTCTGGCTTCATGTTGCTTCAGTCAAGCATGATCTGTAATTTATAGTAACAGAGCTCTAAACAGTTACCTCTTGGTCTCAGAATGTGGTTCACTTTTATATTTCGTTAACTGTGTGAAATATGGGTAGAAGTGACAAGAAATTGATTCCTTCAGTTATGTTTATGAGTTGTCATTGATCTCAGTAGGAAACATATAAAGTGCCATTGATCTAAACAGAGATCAAGCTGAAATATCCAAGGGAAGAATATGGTATTTTGGTTCTATGGGAGCAAAACACCCACCAAATGAATTCATTCACATGCACATTTCTAAGTGAGTCACAGACTATTCCTGGATGTTCTTCAGAATTGTCTATTTCAACAGTAAGAGCAAAGGCACATGAATTTTGTATTTGTTGCTGTACTGAGCAATAAATTAGCAAAAGCCAATATAATATTAACCTCCCTTAACTGCTGTCTCCTCATCTGTTTGGTCTACTGTATATATTTAGTTGCACAGTCTCCAGGCGCTGTGGTGTTTCCAGTATGATCACAAATAAATGACTGTGCAGTTCAGTCCCAGGTGGCAGTGATGAATTTTCATCAGCCTTTAGCAGTACTTAAAGAATTTCTCTGTTTAACAACATTAAAGCAAATCCTTAAATTGGTTTGTACCTGTCATTTCCATATAGAGTCTTTCAGGCACTGCTAAGAGGTTAGATTCAGACTCCAGATAACTTATGAGAGATCATTTAAGGGTATTACCAAATCCAGAAATGATCAGTGAAAAAAATGGAGGGCATAGAATAAAATGCAAATGGAAATCAAGGAATCCAATCAATGGGTAAATGAGTGCCTCAGCAGGTGGCACTCTCGCAATACCCAGAAGAAATTAGAAAATGCCTTCTGACTGAAAGGGAATATTTGATAAAATCCAAATCTAAGGTACCAAAAAGCTACAGTAGGTGGGGAAGTTCTTGAGTTTTTAATGTGCCTCAGACTAGGTGGTGCGTATAGGCAACTCATCACAATAATCAGCACTTAAGCCCTGATCAGATTGCTATGTAATGCAGTTCTGCCTGAACTGATTGATCCTGTAGACTTATTTATTTCTGCTTTCTGGAGTACAGTACTGCTGCACAAAATTAAATCACTGCTGTATTGTGTCCAGAAGAGGGGATAATTTATTTGTGACTGAAAGAATACAGTGCCATCATGACTGATTTTTGTAGGTGTTTTGTGAAGCAAAATCTGAGTAAGAATCAGCTTGGGCAGAGCCATGACTTTCTGAAAGTGCTTCTTGCAAATTTAAAATTTAGAATTACTGTGGAAAATTATATACACCTCAAATTAATTGCTGTGTAGCAAAACGTTTTTATACTACTTTGCTGATCTTTAAACAAAAGTTAGCTTTTCAAAGACACTACTGAAACATTAGCTCTTTTGCAGTGCGTTCCAATTCAGTAACTTTAATGAAGGGAAATGATATCTTCACATTAAAATTCTAACAAGGAAAATATTTTCTAGTCAACTCTGACTCCAGAAGCTTGTTTTTTTCACAGAATTGTATCCCTTTCCAGGAAGAAGTATACATCATTCATAAATACCCTAACCTAAAGAAGCCCTGATTTATATCTATTACCAGAGGTCTCCCAGTCTGGGCATCCTAGCAGGAAATGACTGGGAAGCAGGTTCTATTGTAGTATATATGTTATTTAAAGCCACAAAACAGTACAAGATTTGCTTTCCAATAAGCTTTACTGATATTGTCTCAATGGGTGTTATTCTTGCAGTATTTATTTAACTATGTAATGCTTGAAGTTCTACTGTTCTGGCACAAATCATACAGTTGGCAGAGGGGGCTGGAACAGTATGCGTGAAGTGTTAATTTACTTTTATTGAAGGAGTTTATAGCTTGCTCTTGTCTTTATCCTTAAACACTGCTGATCCACAGTAAACTAAGTTCTAGTGGGAGAATATTTTTGAAGATGTTTGGATTTCTACTAACCTATACTTTATTTGTGTTTGTTTTTCTCTTTCCCCAAGATACTCTAGTGGTAAAAAGGGTAAGATCACTGTTATTGAGACTCTTTTTCTTCAGGTGAACATATTAAAGTCTCCTGCCCATTAAAGGGCAGATGTTGCATATTTTTCTTCAGAGAAATTTACATACACTGCAGTTTGTGGAACAGAAATTATCATAATTCAGTAGGTAGCTACATTTGCTTAGCTCACATAAAGTACTGTAAGGAGATCTGAGATGGTTAGTGATTTTTAGAATTTCAAGTCTTGTTTCAGTTAATTCCAAAGGTTTGCTACTAGTAGTGTTTTACCATTATCACCATACAGTGTGTCTGAGCTCTATTACAGATTGCATAAGCATATTATGGAATACTTTCAACTTTTTTTTTTTAATTCAGTGGATTGCATAGATTATTATTCATAACATCTGCTACTTAAAGAAAAAAAAAGCCTTAAAATACTACTTTAATTGTATTTAATGCTTGGGACATGACTTTATATTAAATAAGATTTGGTTTATTTTAGCTGGTACGTTCATGCAGCTTTTTAGCAGTTATGTTTGTGTAGCTGTGGGAAAGATCTGCCCTATGAACTCTTAGGTCTGAGGTTTATAGCTTGGCTATTAAAACTTTCATTACAACAAAACTTGGTATTTCTAAACACAAGATATTTATATGTTTTTACAAAAGATGAAAATCCATACAAAGAATACAAAAAATGTATTTTAATATTTATTAACACTTACTGGTAACTAAAATGGATTAATCAAGGAGTAACATAGATCCTTTCTGGTTTTTTGCTGTATGTTTTATAAAATCATTTTCTTAAGAAACAAAACATTTTTAGAATTTGAGATAATCACAAGAGAGATCTTAGAAGGTACTCTGAAGGCAGACAAACCAAGCTTAAGTCCTTTTTTATTTTTAACTGCAGGCAACTCCCATTGTTTGGTTTTGTGCTTGACATTGAACTGGGCAGGTGTGTCCACATAAGGTGCAACAGGGAGGATTTGCATGCTGGCTTGCTGAAGTGACAGAATTGTGCAAAATAACTGCAGTGGTCTGGCAAGCTTCAGGAAGCAGGTGGATCTGAGGTACGTATCTCAAAAATTACAGTGCTGGAAATGCCTGCTTGCCTGCTGCCTATCCCAGGAGGCATCCACAATTTTTTTCCACACATTATTACTCACCGGGCTCCTCTTCTGTACATCCTGACATACCTTGGAATGTCTCACTCTTGATGGATCTGGGTGGCATAGGCTGTAACTGAGAAAATTTGGGATCTAGAAACTCTCTGTGCATATGTGAATATGAAGTATGGTGAATAGGAGAATTTGTATATGCATATTATGAGGCATAAATTTGGGTAAAAGAACAGATGTTGATTCTGATTTTTACTGAATACAGAGAACACTGTTCATTTAGAAGGTTTAGAAAACCCCTTCTACTCTTGTATTGTTACCTTTGTTCACTTGCGTTTCCAAATGCTGAAATTGGAAAGAGTATGATAACAATATTCCCTTGATCAGCAAGAGAGTTCTTTTTTCAGAATTTTTTTTCATCAGACTGATCAAATGGAAGTGTCTAAGTAATCAAGAAAGCTGCATTAGGCTAATTTTCCAAAAAGGGCGAATTTTTAGCTAGATGAAGAGACCAGAATAGCCAGAGGTCTGACAATTAATTGACTTACCTAAAAGTATTTGAAGCAATTATTAGAATGTGGCCCTGAAGACTAAAAGGACGTGCCTGAATAAAGAGGAAGTAGCAATTCTCAGGTGATGTTTTGTCTTTCAAAAACTATGGTTTACAAAAAACTATTCAAGAGTTAAAATGAGCTTGAAAATGATAAATCATACTGGAGCAGCCTGAAACTACTCATCAAAAAAAGCAAAGGTGTAGAAGGGGAGTGTAGTAATGTAATATGCCTTGATTCTAGAAAGGCTTCTCTCACTGTCTGCCACAGCATTCCCATGTGGAAACTGTGGAAGGTTGGACCAGATTACTGTAGTTCTAAGAGGCTCAAAACTGGCTGAGCACCAGGCTCAAAGAACCAACCAGTGCTTTGATGCCAGAGTATCCAGGGGTATGTACTGAGGCTGTTTATGTTACATGTTTCATCAGTGATCTGGATGATACAACTGAATACACAGATGGCAAAATTCAGTGATACTAAGCTGGGGAGGGGCATTACAGAAGATAGAGCTTCAGTGCAGAGGGATCAGGAAAAACATAAGAATTTGGGCAACATAAACCTGGTAAAGATGAAGTGAAGTGCAAAGTATTTACTAGAGCAGACTCTGAGCCTTGGCACAGACCAGGAACCTATTGTTTAAGAAACAGACAGCTCTTGGAAAGGACTACAGGGAATGCAGGACTGGACATCAGCTGCCAGTGTCTTCTTACAATGAACAGCACAATTCACAGACTGGGCTACACCAGATATGTCTGCTCATTTCTGGTGAAGTTCTACCTCAAACACTGAATCTGGTATGTAGGCCTTCCAGGTCAGGAGGGAAGCTGACAAACTGCAGTGGAACCACCAGTGGGTTGTCAAGATCATTAGGGACCTGGAGCAACAGCCTTGAGATGTAGAGAGAAGCACTTGCTAAATCTGGCAAATAGCATCCTGAAGAGGAACTGTAAAGCTGATGGAGTTAATATCTCCTCAGTAAGTGACATGAAAAGGAGCAATTGCCATGAACTGTGGCTTGGGAGGTTTCAATTAAGCTCTCCTATCAAGACTGCCAAGCCTGACACAGGTTGTGAGTGTGCTTTTCATACTCCCATATCTCACAATAATTTCTTTCAGATCATTGCCACTTCAACAAATTTCAGTTGCTTTTAACACAGAATTAGTTTAAAGTGGGTGAAAATTCCCAGTCAACTACTCACTCCCTCAGCTATCTCCTGTCATATCATTTTACTTAAGTCTCTCATGGGAGTATTCAGATTTCCTTTTTTTGCAGAGTGAATTTAATTAAGAATAAAATACCAACTTGGAATTCTCCAGGAAAGGAATTTCAGTCAGCTTTCAATAACAGATTTTAAGCAAATTCAAAGAGTTTGGTTTTGTTGTTTTGGTTTTTAAGTTTAAGGATTAAAGCACATGCAGAGCATCTGCATTGACAGGGTAGCCACTAACAGCTCTGTCTGACACATTTAAGTCTGCTGGGTTAATGATTAACTCATTTTGAAGTTTCAGGTTTTGACAGACTAAATTATCATATTCTATCAAGTAAGCTATATAAGATTCTTTAAAATTATAATTCAGATTAAGAAGATTTTTCCTAGAATACAGTAGATTTATGTGGAAAATAAAGGACTAATAGAATTGCCTGAATAATTTACCATTTCATGACATGAAAGTAGTTTAAATCTCTGCTGGCAGATCAGCACACAAAGCAATGGTTCCAAGTGATCATTACTACTTAATCCTGACATGTTCTGCTGGAAGAGGTAGTTATAATTCTCAAAAATAATGTGATTTTATTTCCTTAATTCTTTCTCTTCTTCCTCTTTATGGCATATATTAAGTGACATATTTTATACTGAAATGAAATTCAGTTCAAATCAGCGAACTAGTAGAAAAATGACCATAAAACAGTTGAATTTCACTCAAATACTTAAAAGTATTTCAAATCAGAGTTACTACTGTTACTTGAAAATCAACAGCATTAAACATAATTCTTGTTTTTACTCCAATCATATTTTATTTATATAGTTACAGATGCAGCCAGGTAGCAGTCTCCTACATGGTGACAATTTCATATCCTAGTTCTCATATTTGGTTTTGCTAAATTACATTTTTGTTATTATCCTTTTGTGGATACAAAATTTAATTGTTGCTATTTTTAGTTTACTAAATTAACTTTCTTCAGTAAGATCACCTGCAGAAGGAGCCCATGGAAAGTATATGAAAAAAAATTTTTAATGTAACATGGTTACATTTGTACCTTTTAATATACCAAGTAATTTGAAAGAGAATAATAATACACAAATGATTTAAAATTATGATCAAAATTTTTACAGCTAGTAGCATTCAGGATCACAGAATCATAGAACTGCTGAAGTTGGAGGGGACATTACTCCAACCTCCCTGCCACAGGCAAGGACATCTCTCATCTAGACAAGATTCCTCAGAGCCTCATCCAGCCTGGTCTTGAAAATGCCAGCTGACTCATGCCCAAGGGACACTGGAAAAGCAAGCTCTTTCCAGCTATCCTGAATATGCACCTACTATATTATGCGTAATATATTTTGATGGAAATATTCTGAATACTGTAATCAATAGGTTTTCTTTTAATAATGGAAGTCATTATTTGGCCAAGCATGCTGCCACTGCTCACAGCAGAACTGGAGTGCCTAAAGCCCAGAGAAATATCACCGGTTTTTCAGGATTAGAAAGACATTATTTGTGTGGATTACTGATTATCACCCCATTAATTAAATTCAATAGGTAATAAAGTGTATAAGTTCCTTATAGGCCATTAGATATCTCATTTTGCATTTCTTGTATGTCTACATAAAGAGCCACAACTGTCTTCTTAAGTTCTAAAAATATCAGATTTTTCTAGGTAATGAAAGGTATTGAGCCATTTTCAGTTAACCAAACATACTGAATTAGCATATTTAGGATATAGGATCATTAGGATATTTAAATGGTACTTATATGTGAAACTCCAAAACCATACAAGTGTTCTAAATTTTATTCATTTGCTTCTTAGTATTTATCAGTGAAGGCAATGCAAGACCATTGTTGAATGGATGTACCACTCAGTATTTTGCTTATAATGGATGCTCCCTTGTGTTAAAGGGAGGGGAAGAGTTGTTCGTGACACCCTGCAAAGTAACTTTTGCCATGGGGTTCTCTTTTAGTGCTGTCACTGTTTTGTGATAGTGACTTTTAAATTCTGTGCCTCATAAACAGGCTGAGCAACGGGAGTGTAGGACATTGTAATGGGACTGAACCATTACAAACATTCTAATCTCAAAACCACACAGGGTTTAAAATATAAATTTCTACAACATCCCAATAAAGTTAAAGAGATTATATGTCAAGTATGTTTGCAAGAGTAGATTGCTCCCTGAGGTTACAGCAGAGGGCAGAGGTTTCTAATTTTTGTTTCATACTCAGCTTTCTTTTCCTTGTTTTCATTGTGTTTTCTTTCTCCCTTTTCAAGTGTCCTTCACTGACACAGTCTCTGCACTGCAACCTCCCTGACTTCTGGTCAAGATGGGGTGACTTTGCTTCATTCTGGTCTTTTCCATGGCCATTTGTTTGCCAATGTCAAACATCCACTGTAGCACATCCAATCAAGATATATGAAATAATATCCAGGCTTCTTTTGATGGTTTCAAACACAGGAAAAGTGCCTGTCCTGTGGGATCATTCTAGCAATTCTAGCACTACAACATCTTTCTCCAGATCATGTATCCAATATCACGTGTCTGAAAGATCTTCAGTGAAGTATTTTTAAAATGGCTCTAAATAAGAGTTTTCTGAATACTGTGTCCTATCTTTGCCTGTAAAAATCCAGTCTATGTCTTGAAGATATAGAAGGTCTACAAAATGTTCTTGCTCCTGAGATTCTAAATTACAATTTATCAACTGGAATATTTTACCACTAGACAAATCAGAAAAACAAAATAAAAGTACTAAATCTACTTGTTATATCCAAAGGGGAGCATTGTGGCCTATCAAAGACCAGGTCAGGCAGTCTAAAAGCTTTTGAATTTTGCCCCAAGTGGGTATTTATTGAAGTACCTTGAAAAATATGCCTTAGCTTTGGTTTACTATAGGATAATACTTTCACTGAAAATTTTCATATCCAACACTACTATTGCAGGTAGTCATTAAAGGCACCAGTAACTGGAAAAATCTAGAGAACCCATGCCTGAAAAAAATCAAGAAACATAAACTTCGTGTCATAAGACAACTGCACTGTGAGTGAAATGGGTTGGTATTTGATCCACAGAGTATTTCTGGGAAATACTGGTAGTTGCACTTGAGAGGACACTGTGCTATTTTATCATCTATATGCAAGTTAAAACCAGCGTATATAATGTTTTAAATTCATACAGGTACGCTTTATAGCTTGTCATATAGTAAAGTGGTTAGAGTGGTTAGTTCATCCAAAGCAAGGATTTAAATTATCTAGAAAAAAGTATTTTGTTCTTTTACACAAACTACAGATAAAAAGATTTGGAGTTGTAGAACAGAGAAAGACAATTACTCTGGGCAAAATCAATAAGACTATGCACCAGGGATAGGGGGTACTCGGCAGGAGTTAAGGGTTAGTAAATATGAGCCTTTAGTGTGAAATTCAATCCTGTGCTAAGTACCAACACAGACATATCACACAGACCAATTAAGGATCATTTAAGACTGATATATATTTTCATTAAGTGTCTCTTAAATGTAAAACTTGACTAGGTCCCATCAGTCAAATATTCACTTCTAAGTGACAAATAAAGGTAGTAGAAAAGATTTTCCTGTAGATCACATTGTCTTTCAACCACAAAGAATCCTTCTGAGAAGCTTAAAAACAGTCTATAGTAACAGGACCTTAAAAAGGTAGTCAGTTTTTACAAGTCCCTAGCTTAGTTATAATTGAGATACACTCAATTTTGCTCTAAAAGGCTGGAGTTATGCATAGAACACCTTGTGAATTAGTAAGAAAGAGTACTAATTGTCTGTCTGAGCACTCGTTAGCCATCCTGCCTTTTCATATAATCATCTAACTCCATTCAGATTGATGTTTATACATACACAATATTAATGAGCTCACATACAGATAGCAGCAAAATACATACTGAAGCAGTAATCACATAAACCATTATAAATTGTAGCAGTATTAATGATAATTCCATCAATTTGCAGCACTACAATAAAAACTGAAATCACAATTGGAGAGGCATTTTTAGAGATCACCAATTATTACAAAAATAATTTCCAGAGGAACAAAAATCCAAGAAAACAACAGACATACATCAAACAAAAAACACAAAAAAACCCAAAACAAACAAACAAAAAAACCCCCAAAACCCAAAAACAAATACCAGAGAAGACAGTTTCTGGTGAGATCAGTGTAGTAGCTAGAAGCCTTGCAGTTCTCATTTTAGTTCTTTCATGCCATCATGATGATGTGGCAGTGGTCCTTTTCAAGATCTGTGTTTCTGTTTTCTTTAAGTTCTTCCAAATTTTGATAGAGACAACTAAAACAGAAACTGACTGACTATCTGTGAACGCTCATAAAAAGGCAATAAAGTTAATGTGATATACTGTAAGATTTATATATACAACACTTAAAAGACAGTAAGGATTCAGAAGGTATAAAGTGATGCTACTGTGGACCATTTACCAGCTCATACCACTGAGATTCTCGGCCTAGACTGTGTTTGTTGACAAAAGTAGAGAGCAGTGGAAACACAGCAAAGTATTCAGAGTAGTGATGGGGGCATTTCCTACATAGCACAGCTCAGTGAAACAAATGCATCCTGAAATTAAGGGCCCCTGCGTTTAGAACATATAGAAGAAAATATTTTTTGCAGAAAACAGTTATGCTATGAATTTTTCAATGTCAAAAAGACAGATAACATGTCGGTAAGTAACAGGGCCGGGTAATTTATGTTTGCTAATACTATTTGTAGCTGTGATAATACAGATGATCAAATCTTGTATGTCAGAGAAACATGATGAAAAGGCAGCACTTCTTTCTTTTTCTTACTGTCATTTCATAGTCAGTTAGATGGTTTATGGGTATATAAAGTAGAGATATAAAGTATGAGAGGAGCTGCAGAACAGCAGATAGACCGATTACGACAAATTCTCTATTACTTGCCCTGTGAATACCCAGTCCAGAATGCCCACTGTTGCCAAACTGCAGAAAATATTTCTGTTTTAAGAGTTGGCTTGGACAAGCAAAGCTGATAAATGTTCAAGCTAAAATAAAACTATGATCAGAGCTAAGTGACTCAATAATAATCTTACAACTTTTTTGTTCATGTGCCACCTGATTTATATGGCTGTAGTTCCCATTGATTTCAATGGCTCCTTGTGATTTACATGACCATAAATGACAGTGAGATCAATTCTCACACAAAAAGGCATTTTCAGTTGATTTTTCTGTTTCAATGCCATGCTGCACAGATTCAAGCACTATTTTCTCTCTTGTCACTTCTTGGTCAAGACATATTCTCTGTAAAAGGTTCTGGAAGAGTTCTGTCACATTAATACTTTCTAACTGAAGGCATCATTTGCCAGAGCCTATATTCAGTGTCACACTCTTTAAAAGAATTGCTCTTGGCATCACAGCCTAATGGTATTACAAACCCTGTCACAGTATCAAAAGTGAAGTGGTGAGAGAGTTAGAGATATTGGAATGGTGCTCCATTGTCATACAGCTTGGCAAAGAATAATCTGACTCTTCTCTTGCTCATACCAATGAAATGTCAATCTCAACTATCCTGATTTATAGTCTGTTTGGGAGACCATTGGAATCAATCTTCACCTGTCCAAGGGGAACAAAGAATTCCAAGTTAAGTGCTCCACTGTGTTCTAAATAAGAAGTAACTTTGTGTGAACACACTGCAGTAATACCATCACTTGTTCCAGATTTAACAAGCAAGGAAATCACCCTAGCAAAATATTCTTTTGGATAAATTGCACAGCAAGATCATTTAATCCAACAGAATCCAAGTGGACTTTGAGACATCAAGTACAATCTCTGAAAAAGTCACCTATGCAAGCATGAAGCAGTGTCCAATTTGGCCACACCAGACTACTGACCACCCTGTCAAACAGCCCACCAGATAATTGGATAAGTATTGAGAGAAAGAACCATTTATTTGCTTTTTTCTACACATTTCTGCAAACTAAGAGAACTTCCAAGGCAGCAATAAGTCTAGAAAGTTTAAAAATTCCCAAAAATGAAATGGATGCGTTTGAATGGTGTGTATAGAATTTCTCATGAAAACCTCTTAGTAAAATCAAATGTTTAGTACAACAAATTGTTTACCAGCAGAATTACTAGTGATTTAAATCTATTACTTTATAAATTTAGTTGAATTACAGTTTTAAGTTTTAGAAATTGAGGTAGGCTCTTTGTGAGAGTTACTGTTTGTGACTGTCCACTCTGATGTCCCCATGATAGGGCAAGAATTTCTATGCTCTTCTGATATAGCAAAGAATCAGCAGGAACAGCTAAGCATAGATAAAATGGAAGAAGCTTGAAAATAGTATCATTCAATCATTTCTGGGTTTTATTATCAGTTTAAATAGACTCTTTTTTACGTTTTTCTTTGGTAAACTATTAATTATTGATGGAAATAAAACCTTCTGAAACAGTTGTACTGTGCAGATGCAATTAGCTTTTCTTCTGCAAAACCATCAGAAAATCTAGTGGCTCCCTAGGGTATATTTAAATATTCTTTGATAAATTTTCTTGTGTCATGCTTGATTGTACAGGTGTCACACAATTCCAAAGAATGTGTACAGTGGGAGCAATCACTTCTCCTGTATAACTGTCATATGGCTTCACATATAATCATGGACAAGTTACATTTGTCTGTGCAGGAACAACTATATTTAACAGTCCTTCAGTGAAAAGAGTCTTGTCAGTTGTCTTCTTGTGGGAAGATACACAGCAAGCATTGAGTCGGAAAAAAAAGGAAAAGGTAGGGTCTGTGTTTGTTAGTGTAACATGCTTAAGTGAATTAGGAAGACTGAAAACAATTCAATTATATTTGTGTTTTTAAAAACCTTTATTTTGATGTATCCATATGCCAACCAGCAACTAAGTCAAGAAGCAGAGGTAGTCTTGTATGTACTGCAAGTGCTGGCTGGCATCCCTGCTCGTGGGAGTTATGATAACCCTCCCCTTGTTCTGCCACTGAGTTACTCAGTACAGTTCACCTTGTATCACTGCTACCACCTCAAAATCATCCTCCTTCTTAGAGTTATCATGTGATTCTCACTGTTCTTTTTTTCCCATGTGTTGTGTCAGCACTTCAAGTCTGGTTAGTACTGCAGAGAAGTGACATTTCTGCATCCTCTGGAAAAACAATAATATTCACTAATACTGTGGACAACTTTATATGTAATATGTGACCTGTATGGAAATACACACTAATTACTGCTTGGTCTTACATTAATGTTGGGATTCTGGTGTTGCTGGTGTGGAGGACAGGCTGTTTCACCCAAGCTGCTGAACTTGAGTCTCTCTCTCTCCTGTTCTCTACAGTCTTTTTCAGTGTTATTTCCCATTATTACCTCCCCTGCCCTTCTCTGCCCTCAGTCTTGTTTCTCTCAATTCTATCTTTGGTCTCTTCACATCAACTTCTCCCAGTTTGTCCTAGAAACCTTTTTATCCCTGCTCCTAGATAAACTTTTCTGAATTTTTTTGACTTGAAATTTTCTATAATCAGTCTGAGAATTTCCTAGAAACTATTTGATACTACCAGTGCATCTTTTTTCTTTAAAAAGAGAAGCAGAGAATTAAGTTCTTTGATGCTAATTCTTTAATTAATTTCTAAGGTCATGAATTAATATTACTAGAAAGTAAGAAGACTGAAGTGTCACTTTGATGCTTTACATTAAGATTTAACGACCTAGACTTATTTACACCTAAATGAGTTTTTTAATAGTCTAATTAGCAAAGTGTATCAGTTTGCCTCTTTAAACTAAGTCACTCTGAGGTAGTACCTTTTGGTAATTTCAGATGTTTAATAAAAGATGAAATCCTTCCATTATTTTAAGTGAGTACTTTCCTAACATGCCACTTCATCTTAACATATTATTGCTGCCTAAAAAAATTTGACTTTAAATATCAGAATAAATTTAAATTAGAAGTAGGATCAATGAAATGGAAATATAAATTCAGATGAATTTGAGCACTGTGTGTAGGAAAAAGGTAAAGAACTGTTTAGATCCTGATAAATTCCTGCATGAGAAATTCTAGCTGCCATGAACTGCTGTTTATAGAAGAGAGTCCTGCTTGTCCTGCTGAAGTGCAGAAGGTGCACTTTGTGAAATGATAAATATGGTGGGCTCAGCGCTGAGAAGAGTAAGTCCTGTTTCTCTTAGCTGCTGAGTCAGACTTGATCCACGGTGGATTAAGCTTGGTTCTATGAGTTTGGTTTTACTAAGAAATCTAATCATTAAATACTTTTCACTGATTTTTAAACATTATTTCCAGCTGCATTAGCTACAACTCAGATTTCATCAGAAGTTGGCAATATATTAATTATCTGAATTTTACTATCTTTTGTCTATAGGCTTCTAAGTACCTTGTAGAGATAAATTTTGCCCCTTTCTTAAAGAGAAGGAAGTTGGGATATTGAATGATTCAGGGCTTGTCCAAAATCATGGAGAAAAGTAAGCAACAGACCTCTTCATTCTTCACTGATTCTTAACACTGTGACACAGGGTAACATTTCTGATGTGCAACAGGAACTTATATAAGTGGCAAACTTCAAGTACAAGAGGACCCCAACTGCTTCCCATGAGGCTGCTTGTATGAATCAAGTCAAGCATTCAGATATGGTATTTGCAGGATTAAGGCTTTACATATGGTAGAGAATTGAGCTTTATATAAACTTTAAATAGATTCCCAACCCTTTGTGCTTCCCATTGTCCTGTGCTGCTTCTCACTCTGAAATAAGGCATTTCAGACAGGAGAACTGAGCAGACAACTGGAAAGGAGAAGGCTGTCTCCTATGAATTAAAAAATCTAAAGGCTGACCCCCCAAATCATACGCTTCAGTTTCAATAACTTTCATGGCTTTGATATCAATCCTGTGATTCTATTTTGGTTTGTCTTCTGATTTTTGAACTCCTGGGGCTGGCTACACTGACATCATCTCTAAATTTGGTGGGGAGAGAGAAAGACAAGCATTGTTAGGGTGAAGAAGCCTGAACAGCAGCAGCTGCTGCTCAGTCAACACAGTCTATTTTGTCACACGGCTTGAGATCGAAGGTTTCTCAACTATATTTTTAGCACATTAAGTAAAAGCTTATTTGTTTTTTGACTGAGGTGATTATACCCTTGGTGAGGTGCTATTGCTTGTTCTGTAAAATCGTAAGGACTGTTAATCTTATGATGAACTCAGGGGTGAAAAGTGAGTGACACTCAAACCTCTATTATATTATCTTCATATTCAGAAGGTTCAGATTCAAACCTGCAACTCTTAAGTAATGATTATCTCTGCTTTAAGGTACATTGCATCAGTTAAAAAAATAAGTTACCTGAGTCCCCTCTTAGGGCTGGAGAGCTATGCAATTTAAGTAAATAATAACATAAAATATAGCAAGACCAGAAGAGGAGATATGTCTACTTATGAGCTCTCCCTCAGGAGTATTTTTAATCTTTGTTCCTTGGAGAAAGGATTTGTAGCAGGAAATACAGTATGTTAAGGGAATTCACTGTCATGTAAATAGTCCCTGCACTGGAGGCCATGAAGACCACAGCTAACTCTGCAGCTTACCATCAGTGGTAGGCTGGTAGTTTTGTGAGAGACTGGTGAATCCAGGCAGCTTTTGAACCCACGACCTGTAGCTTGTCCTTAGGCAGTTCTATAGAAAAAACCCACAGGCAGAGCAGAGCTGTGGCTGTGCCTGCATGAACCAGCAATACCACAGCAATACCACACAGAAATACCCATGAGCAAGAGCTGAGTGAGGACTGGAAGCCACCTAGCAGCACTAGCACAGTGCTCTGTTTGGGTTTATTACTCTGACAGAAACAGTACTGCAATTTTACTTTTATACACAGAAAATTTGAAAATCTTTCTGTCTAACACTGCATTATGCTATGCAGGCATGTACTTGGTGAAATGGGAACAGAGAGAGGAAATCCTGGCTCCCATTGGAGTGCAGAGGACTTTTCCTGTTACTTCAGTTGGTTCAGGATAGCACCCTTGTTTTTTACTGGTTTGGGGTTTCTTACCTGCATATGTGTTCATCCCCCAGCTGAACTGTCACAGTCTATTAATAGTCATTCATACTCCTATCAAAGTTGGTTTGCAGCTGTTATAAACCAAAGAATAAATCTCTGGCAGTGCCTTGTCTGTTTAAAAAGAAAGGTCTTTAGGAACAAAGACTGCCTTTTACTGTCTGTTGCTATAGTGCCTGGCACAATAGGGGCCTGGGTGGGTCTTAGCTGGAGATGATGCACTATCCTCACTATAGTAATAAATATTCCTGAGGAGACAGAAAAATAAAACAGCTTCTCTGTAATACAGTTATGCACTACAATGGCATAAAATAATTTGACAAACAGATTATTCACATTATGTGTGGAATTACACCTTGCTTTGCAAAATCTTCCCAGGCACTAAAACAGTCCTTCACCAATGATCTTACAGTAACCTAAATGATTTTACAGACCCCAATGCTCTCTTGCATAGAGGTATCATACTCTTTCATATAGCACTGAACTCAGGAAAATGCAGCTACACAGGAGATGAAGCGCAGAAAATCTTTTAATATTTATAATAAAAAAGCAAGACAGAAAGTGAGCTAAAAAAATGCAGTATGTTAATGTTGTGAGATGGATGTAAGTAAGTAGGAAATTATCTGCCAAGGTAGAATTTGGCAAGAAGACCAAACTTAACGTTCCCTCATGTCATCCAAAATGTGTCATGTCTATCTGAGTAATATCCTCCCAGATGGAAATAGGCAGAAATTTTCCAGTAAGCAATACTTCACTAGAAAATGCTGAGTTACTGAGAACAAAAATATTTCTTAGGAAATTCACTGGGTCTTTGGGTTTTCTCACTGGTTGTTTTCTTCCTCCCCTTTCCCCCAAAATACAGGCGGGTCTCCTTCATTTTTTGCTCTGCAGCAGAACTTTTGTGGCCTTCCAGGGCTCCTCGCAGTCTTCCAGCAGCTCAACTAGGAGCTGAACCCAAAGCTCATGTATCTTCTAGGTCCCTCTGATAGAGCTGGAAACCCTGAAATTCTGAGGACTCTCACCCAAATGTGGGCTCTTGTAGCTTTGACTCCTCTCTTCACAACAAAGACTTTGGATACCTCAACCCCTGGCCTGTCGGTCTGGAAACCTGGAAGCCCTAGGAAAGCTTGCCCAGTGATGTCTCATTCTTTTGCAGCCCCAGCACTGGGCACTGTGAATACAAAGGATGTCGGTAAGCTGTGGATGCTCATATTTCTGAGGTTTCTACTCTACTTTTAGTTGAGAAAAACTATCCCAGGAGCCCAGAGACTCTCAGATCTTCTGCTTTTTTAATAGTATGTTTCCTAGGTTCATTTCAGATTTCTACAGTTGGCACTATTTTTTTCATATAACATAATCAGCAACAAAACTGCCTACTTTTTCTAATGTGAAATTTTCAGAACTTTAATTCTATTGGAGAATTTGATAATCCTTTTATTCTCAATTCAAAACAGAAATGGGAAGCAGAGATGTTGAATTTAAGTGAAAGAATCTCCAAGCACAGTCTGGGCAATTATTCACTGTTCACTCCTAGGACCAAGTGCTTGGACCACTGAATTGCTACCATCACTCTAAACCTGTCTGCCTGGTGGGTTGCCATCTGAGGTTGTTTGGGTTAGTCATTCTCAGCCTGTGAGATGTGACATATACAGAGTAGGAGGATGATGATGTTTGGCACTTAATTCTTGGTAGCATATTGTTTACAGCAGAGCCTTTAAATGTTCTACAACCTTCAGATATTTTGCTTTTAACCATGACTTGCAAAGGGTCAAGATGTGCTGAAGAGTATACGCAGTATTTTTAGTCGTGATGTATGCTGAGTTCAAAGCTTTGTGACTCTTAAACAAAACTGTCCCTCAGCCTTCACAGCTCTAATCTTTCCTCTTGACACAAACATTAAAAATATCTGTGGATGTTACAGCTGCTTGCTGCTAACCATAACAATGTTCCATTGCATCAGAGTTTATGGGGGTGGAAGAATTCAGCACAAGTGACTGTGCTACAAAATGTCACTACATTTGCATTGAATGGTCTGTGCCAACACAAAAGAAAGTTTAACAGCACTTCATATTAGCAGTCTCTGCTAAGCATATAGTTAGGATTGAGTTTGCCCTTGGTGTGGTAAATAATTACAGCTCTTACAACACACATTCAGGAAGTGTTCAAGAAATGTACTAATTCAACAGCAGTGAGGTTTGAGCAAATTTTATTAGCAATCAAGAGATACACAGTGCCTGTGCAGGCATGTACACAGAAGCAAGGCAGGCCAAGGCTGCAGGTTGGTACTTCCTCCCTCTTTGTATCCTTCCATGTAGACCAAGTGCAATGTCAACCCTGTACTCTTGCCATACAAAAGCTGCATTTGCAGGTCATGGGTAGGGAGAGTTGCCTGGGATCGTGGTGCCAAGGCACACCTTGCTCTGTGGTATGTGAGAAAGCAACTGAATTTGATGAATAGGAAAGAGTACGGAGTACAGAATACCCAAGACAGGCTGTAGTAGAACTACTCCTATGTGGCAGTGTTGACAGGATCAGGACTGGAGGAAGATCTGGCTAGGATGCAAAGGTGTCAATTTCCAGATTCAGAAAATTCAGAAAAGGATAGTGAAGGCCTTATTCAAGGTGGTCTGATGAAATTTCCCCAGCAACTCTTTTGCAAAAATTGTATTAATAAACAGTTAATCTGGGAATTATTCCAGCAGATCATGCCCAGGAATATAAAAAATAAGCGGTGCTGGCATCATTTTATGCATTACAAGTGAGATGTCAACACTATGCAGTGATTTGAGCACACTGGTGCCTAACAAGACAAAAGGTGTATACTGGGGGAAAGAGAGAGAAAAAAAGAAAAGTTTGAGATGCTATCTGTTTAAAGAAATTCATCATATGACTTTTTGAAATTAAGATAAAAATACTCTCTCCAGCTGCATACAAATGGGAAGCATCTCATATTAAAATGGAACTGGGGCTTTCAAGTACTTCACTCGATATGCAGAAAATGATACTGGTGTTGGCAGCTTTTCTCCACAAAGAAGACAGCTGTGGGGGTCCTTTTATTACACAAGATAAAAAAAATCCCAAAGTGAAGTTTTCCCAAGTAAATAGGCAAATATTTAATAAAAAAATCAAGTGCTGGTTTTGTTTTGCTGTTCAGTATTGAGTTTGTTACATTTCCTGCAAATAATACACAAAACAAATCCCTTTTTAGGACTGCGGGAAGTACTCACATATGACAAATGGTGATTGGTTTATGGATGTGCTGAGCTGGTAAATCTCTGTGCTCTCCAGAGCCAATGAATCATCTGACATTGCCACTGTGATGTTAAAGTAGAAAAATATTTTCCTTTTACATGCTGAAACATCCTGAATTATCCAGAACAAGGGAGTCTTCCTTATAACTAGAGATGATGGCCTGCGAAACCATGAACTCTGTCCATTCTCAAAATCTTTGTCTAATTCTATGTGTGAATTGTATGTATTGCCCTTATTCAGGTACACATACATTAGTAGAGAGGAAAATCCTGGATTTGAACACTCAGAATTATGTATTAGCACATCTAACTAACTTGAAACTCTATTATCCCCACCCCTCCATGGCTAGGATCAGTGCTGGAGCTACCCAGAAAGGTCACCTCCTTGGGTTTGGATGCAAAGTGACTGTTGTGGAAGTACTTTGGCCCAAGAACTGCTTCCTCATTGTCCCAGTCAGCTGATGCTGAAAAAACACATTTTAAAGTAGTTTGTCAGGGATTTTTGAGCCTTCTCTGAGAACACAGGGAGACATTTGGGAAAAGAGTAGTCTGCACTGTTGAAAGTGATGGTCATATCTTGCACAAAATATTTATGATCCTTGGATGAGCACAAAACAGTTAATATGCAAACAACAAAGTTAACTGGGATATTACAGAACATTTACAAATATATACAGCCTAAGTTTGACAGAGGACGCACAGAGATAAAAATCAGCCTGGCAGCCTTAATTTCCATTTGCATTCAAAAGATGACTTCCTAGAGATAAAAGTACTGCTCCAAGAAAACAGCTGCACTTCTCTCATGCTTTATCTCCCACAGATTCAAGAAAGGCCTTTGCATTTCAGGGAAGGAATGCTTCTTCCCTAAAATTTCATATATTATCTATCTTGGTTCTTCTTCTTAGTCACTTTAAATCAAACCAGGGATTTCTTTGTTGTTTGTCCCTGAGTTTGCTTGCAGATTTTACTGTTTCACACCAATTACAACTTGAAGAGGTGACAATACAACATCATTCCTGTTTAACTGTTTTTTAAATCTTGATAATGTATGTCTCAATCGCAGTGACTGTTATCACATGGAAAGCAAAACCTAGCATATATAGATGCTGTTATAGTTTAAAATGATTGCCTTTTAAGAAAAGTAAAAGGACTGCTTAAATTGATATACTGAGAAGGTCTGTAAGTCTCTCCAAAGACACAGGAATACATTGCGTGATGCAATGTGAGTTATGTCTGCAGCTGGTTTTCATTTTAAAATCCTTACGGAGTTTTGAACATTCATCCTACTTAAGCTCTTTAAAATGTGTGCTTTGTTCCTCACTTTCTACAGTGGTAGAAATAAGAGGCTAAAATCATCTAATGGCTTGTTTGACAAGTTATTCCACAGGCTCATCCCTTACCTTCTGTGAAATGCAAACATCTCTCTTTGCCACAAAGGCCCTGTGGAGCTTACCCCACTCTCCCTAACTAGCTGACTTTTGTCTCTGACCTCCATCAGCACTTAATCAAGGGATATTCACTGTCTTAATTAGGCAATCCCATATTTTCTGTCAAATCCCTCCTAATCTCTTTTACACTATCTATACAAGGCCCGGATCCTCACCCATAGCTCACCAAGGTACAAACTGCAGTTGCTCTTCCCTGACTCATCTTCCTCTATTCCTCTATATGCACAGAGCCAATGAAAGTGAGACGTTTATTGCTGTTTTTATTGACTCTTTTGCTGTATTGCCGCTGGGAATTCACTGCCACCTGGGGCTCCTCAGTACTGAAACAGCATAAATGTTTCATAGAGCTAATATAAAGAAGGAAGGGGCAGAGATAGGAGTCACATTTCCCACAAATGTTGAATAATGGGACTGGAAGAAATGCTGCAAGTCACTGTAGGCTGAATGCTTACATTAACATCTCTATTCCATAATTACATGGTACACTCAATGGTTGTTAGCTTTGGCGGGTGCTGAACAGTAAAGATGCATTAGAGTAATTATATTGTAATGACAGAAGATCATGAGTTAAAGATGTTGTGGATCCTGTTGGTATACACATCTGAAATTGTCTGGAGCTGATGTGGGGAGGTGTATCCACATGGAATTTGATAGCACTGATATTGTAATTAAAGCTGAGGAGATGGGGTTTGCATTTATTTCCTACTGCTGCCTGTGAATATTAATTAGCTCATGTAACAACCTGACCCTAGCAATAATCAGCTCCGTTAGATAGAGCAGGAGGGAAAATGTGAATTGCT
Organism: Calypte anna; assembly: GCF_003957555.1. Lineage (NCBI taxonomy): Eukaryota > Metazoa > Chordata > Aves > Apodiformes > Trochilidae > Calypte > Calypte anna. The sequence continues at coordinate 7,200,633 of NC_044257.1, read as the reverse complement.
CAGTAAATATTTATTAAGAAAGCTGAGATGAAAACAGCCCAGTTCTGAGACAGAATAGACATTGCTCCTGGAAGCCCAAGTGCCTCCTCCCTGGTAGAAGAGCCACATCTTTCCAGTTTCCTCTGGCCTCTGCTCCATGGAGGACAAGGACATTTCTGGCAGCACACAAACAAGAACACACCTGGTCTGGCACACAAATGAGGAAGAGAATCATGGGTCTGCAGGGATCTCAGAGTTCTGAAGACAGCTGAAACTTTTTTTTTTTTCTCCTGCCTGCTTTCTTTCCTGCATGGGCTGTAAAGAGAAGAGGTGGCTCTAGAAGGCAAAAAAACATAAGTGTGAGCTGAAGAGCATCCATCCCTAAATCTAGGCACTTTGGGAAGGCATGATAAAATAATCCATTGATTATTTCATCACTTACAAAAATGATAAGTACATGCTGAAACCCACCATCTTGTACCAGGGAAAGCCCTAAGAATTAAATTAAATAAAACTAAAATTGTAGCCCTAGTCCTAGGCTGCCTGGCAAAGCAATCCTGTTCATTATTCACATGAATACTGCAGTGTGAGCCTTGGGGATACTCAGGAAATTGGGTTCAGGGAGAAATCTGAATGTGTACTTTTTAAAGAAAAGCCATGGAGAAAATGAAGATGAGTCTGTATATTCAGCATAACTAGGTAGCTCTGTTTCTCTCCCCATTAGGTCCTGGTCTTGTTTGCTGCAGCAACACTAATGGTTTCCTAGTAAGGCTTACTGTTTGTATTTTTGTCCTTCACCTATCTTCCTCATCTTTTCCTATCATAATCCCCTCCCCAGCTGTATGGATTCAATTGCCTATGGTACACAGCCTTTGGAGTCTGAGTGGTGGGATAGACTGTGTTAAAAAACTGGTGTGTTCCTAATTGCTTTAAGGTTGGCTAGGCAGTAATTCTCAGAGAAGGTGGTAGAGCACGATGCTGCTGTGCAGTGGTGTCTGGTTGCTGCTCTGCTGGAGATCTGTGAGCAACAATAGCACTCCGAGTCCTCTTTCTTCTTTCCTGACAGCACCACAGTCCCTATATCTTAATCAGTCAGTGTCAGACAGTGTCACAGGCTCCAAGTGCTCCTCTAAGCAAACCACAGCACAAATACCTCCCTGCTGCTTGTAGCTTAGGTTACCATTACTAGACTAAGCTGCCTCACATAACACTTAAATGCTCCAGACAGGCTGAAATCTTCAGAAGCTTTGGCATCAACATGCATTCAGACCAAGACACCCCTCAGCCCTGTGTGGTTTCTGTGCTCTGGTGACTCTTGCAGAGGCTGCCACCCCTGCTAACCTGCTAGTAACAGCACAGACAGGAGGTAGAGCAAAAGAAAAAGGTGCCAGAGGTGACAAAAGAAAAAGATCACTGTTGTGGTCATTGATAGAGTTCTAGTTGTATATGTTACACAGAATGAGGAAATTACATATATATTGTATTAAAATACTGCATACCTCTCGGGCTATCTAATTTGTAACTTTCATGACTGGCATGATTTACATCAGAAAGGAGGAAGGAGGAAACCTACCCAAAATGAAACAGTGACATAAATAAGACCCTTAGAGGAAATAATAGAATAGCTGACTATACGGAATAACTGCAGCTCCATCAAAGTTGGAGTGGTTTACTATTCTCAGTAGTGAGTCCAGCATCAAAGGGAATCCTAAACTTGAAACTCTTGGAAAGAAGTGGGTTATCAGCAGATACAAACTGATTCACGTAGAGAACAAAGAGAACATTTTGTGAGTGGGACAGCCTGGCTTTTCCCAGCTCAATGACCATGCTCTCTTCCCCGAGCATGCAGAAGTTAAGCTTGGGCTTTTAGGCATTTTACCATGTTAACACAGTTTCCCCAAGGCCCTGGACGTTCAAGGTATTAATAAATAAGGCTTTATTTTTTTAAAACATTATATGAGTTAAATCTGTTCAGAGGATCCTGCTGGCTAAAGTTTCAAGTTCCAAAAGCAACTTAGACCTTTGGTGTTTACACGGGGGTCTGGTGAACCATGTTCACCCTTGGGCACCGAATATTTACAGAATATAAACTTTTTGTGTTTTAATGCTTTATAGAATAAGGGCCAGAAATTATAAACTTCAGCAATTTGACTGTTTAGCTTCCCCTTCATGGGCCATGCCTCTGCTGTTTAGGCCTTTTGTGTGGAAGAGAAACAATTTATTATTTCGAACTACCCTGCCAGTAACAACACAGACAGGAGACAGAGCTGCTGATGATCACTGTTATAGTGGTTGATAATATTTTAGTTGTTTATCTTCTAGAGAACAAGGAAACTATGTTTAATTAGTGTGGACACACAGAGGAGTGATGGTGGCTGTACACTAGATATTCTAATTTGGCTGGGTCAGTCCTCCTCCTAATAGAGGATCTTCATGTGCAGCAGAAGGTACCTGAGATGTTTCATCTGTCTCAGATTTTTCATTCAGAGTATTCCATCTGTCCTCAACACCAGCATTGGTCAGGAGTGTCAGGAGGACCCCTCAGGTCAGGAGTGTGCCTCAGTGTAGAGGTGTGTCCTCCACAGCAGACTCCAACACTCCGGAGATGCTTACTGTCCACTTCTCGGTGACATAATGGCAATTGTGAGATGTTTCCCACAGATCAAGTACACAAATGGATGTAGAAATCGGTGGAAGTTTTTTTAGAACCATAAAGGATCTTGACCTATCTGAAACTGCTGCAGGATTGAGATCTTGTTTAGAAGCAAGATATTCAGTAAAAATAGTAAGTTAAATTTTCATTTCTGAAATCTTATAGAAATTTTCAGTATTTTGAAAATGAGAAAAGAATATGAAAATGCTCAAGTACTGCATATTCAGGGCCCTTAGCTTTAGCAAAATGTTACGGTTTTACAAGGCTACCTTATAAGTCATTTTAGCTGTCCCACAAGTAAAAAGACAGTGGTGTTTCAGTGGCTGACTGCAGAGGTCATAACCTGCACACAGTATATTGAACAATTCCATCATTCCTGCCTTCAAAGAGAATTTAGACTGACATAGCAGAATAGAAAAAATGCTTAATAAACTAAGAGTTTTATTGCACACACACAGAGTCTGATAAGAGCAGGCACAACTCTGTAATAGGTACACTAAAAAAAGCAATCTGTTTGCATTAATAACCCCTTTCACCACAATGAGTAAAAAAGCCCTTTTCAGTTATTTTACCCTTTATCCCCATCAGCTTTACATTTGTTTGACTACAGTATTACCTTAGTAAAGAAACCTTATTATGCAAAGTGATAAATCTGAGATTTAAGAGAACAAATCTTTTATGGGTAGTAGGTACAGTGCACTGAGCCAAACACGGGATTCAAGAGACGTTGCCCTGGCAAGCACTGGCCTGTGCTCACGTCCTCTGGCGAGGAGAGAAACTTTCCACTGTGTGCCCCCCCCTCAGCCTCTTCAAGAGGAATGAGGGCGAGTGCTTCCAGGGGCCAAATCATCAGCCCAGATGCTGAATCAGCCCAAGAATTTTTAACTACAGGAGAAAAATGGATCACACCAGAGGACTTTTCTCCTTGAAGAGACTTCACCCTGTTTTCATCAGAGATGGAAATTTCTGAGGTATTCTGCAGATCTCAGCAGTATAATGCAATGAAAAATAGAATATTAATCATGCATTTTTTCATCTTAGGCACAAGCATTAGTTAACTTTTTGATGTAATATGATTTGTAAGGAAAATCCCTCAGACTTCTATCCCCTTTAAAAGATCCACAGCAAAACCATTTGTTAAATCATGCCCAGTCTTTAGCATCCTCTCCTTCACAGTATTTCCTATGAGAAGGAGAAGATTTAGTACCCCTGATTTCCAGATGAGCAGCTGGGCTTTGGGAATCTTGGACCAAATCCTCCAGGACATCAGAGTGTCTTGAAGCTTTTGAGACTGTAGGCCAAACTGACCCTCTAGAAGTTGGGATGAATGACCAGAAGCAAAGCCTTAAATTCAGGGCCTCATGTCTTCAATGTTAATCATAAATGCTACACCATCCTTCTCCTACAGGGACGTTTCTCACCATAAATAATTCTTCATTACCAGCACTGGTTTGCTAATTGCTTTTGCTTTGCTGTCTCAGTGCTTCACTACTGTGTTTTACAGCCAGTACCACCTTACTTTTTGGCAGTTGTATTTTTGTTGTTGTTGTTACCTCATTGTCAGACTAAACTGTTTATGAGTCCTTGAAATGTGAAATTTTGATCTTGCTCAGTTTTCAACTAACCCTGCTGCTTGAATGCAGGAATATCACACTTATCATACAGAGAGATTTATTTGAAAACCAACTGTGAATTACACCAAGGAATCTTCAGTAAACCATGACAATAGTAAATAACGAGTGGATGTTTGCCTGGAGGACTTCTCCCTAATGAGGAGGTCTTAAGCAAGCATTCTGCTTGGAAATCTGATACCTTGTTTCTAGAGATTTTCATGTTTTGGCCTATCTAGCAGAGCTTTCTGTCAGATTTTTGTAATAATTGACCATGGGATCACTGATTGCACACAATGGGAAAAGGCATGACCAAGAACATACCTGGAGAAAATAATTTTATGTGCAGTTCCAATGTCTAATATTTACTTATTTGTAAACAAAAATCTTAACATAGTTGTTTTGGAAGTAGACATACTCAGGTGTGCTTAAAAAGAGACTATGGAGAGTTGTTAAGTAGAAAATATGGTCCACTTTTCTTTAGCAAAGAAAGGTGCTCTGAGGTGCACCTCTGTGTCATTACAGTGTTTTGTAGGATCTATTCTCAGATGAACTCTCCTCCATCCACGCACTTTTGTAACTGTTTTTTGCATTAGTTTATCCTTCAAAACCCACCTTCCCTTGCACATGCCAACCCTGCCATCTGCTCCTTCAGTGACATCCCGGATCTATGCTAATACAGGGTTGTGGCACCTACAGGGATGGACATTGGTGACCCCAGTATTCACCCAGTTCCAAATTTCATCACTGTCATATACAAAGCCAGATTTTCAGCATGATATTTTGAGCACACCATTCTAAGGAAATATATGTAATAGCAGTGGAGGTATTTACATATATACTAGTGGCAGTGTATGTGATGCACGTGCAGGAAGAAGAAAATTGGTAGAGAATGATGTTCAGTTTATGATGTACAGGGGAGATGTGTGCAGTTCTACTGATGATTGCTGGAGCACCTGGCACCCTGCATGACAATCCTGTGTATTCCCTTCTGTTAAAAGTAGTATAGTATTTCCTTGTAGGCTTACTTAGAGATTGATGCAAGAAAGAGAGTATGGCACTTTTTTTACTTGAATTAGCAAGAGGCATGAGTGTAATCCCCTAAAGACCCAGGGTCCCTAGCCAGTTCATTGGGCCTGGAAAGTTACTGGATGATGCTTGGATTCTGTAGGATAAATGGACACCCAGGTAATGGGATATGTAGTCACCATACTTAAGGATTCCCTTGAGAGAGAAAAATGAAGCAAAATACTGAGGCAGCCAGAATGTACAAATGACAGGCCACAGTTAACAAAAAGTAACGTAAGGCAAATAGTACTGCTTGGATCTTTCAAGCTAAATTAACCTACACCATCATTTAGAATAAGTGAATCCAGGATGAAGTCTTCCTCCCTAGGTGACATACTTCACTTCTACTCATTAGTAGCCCATTCCCATACTGGGCAGAGGTCTCCTTGAAGTTGAGCACAAGGGAAGAATAATAGACAAATAATAGACATTGATAAAGGACACCTAAACTCATAAGGCCTTCCCCCTATCCAAAAAAGCCTAACCATTTACTTACTGCAGTGAGCAGCATGTTCTCAAGTCACAGAGATGGGAAAATCTGTCCCTCAGCCTCGGCCACACATCTGCCCTTAGGCAGAAGACAGGTTTGAAAGATACCAAGCCAGCAGCTGTACACTGGTTCCTCAGGTAGTGCAAGGTTCAGCAGTTCAGTAAAAAAAAATCAAAAACCACAAAAACAAAAAAACCCCACTCCTTTCCTCCAGCAACAGCTGCCTGGGTGACAAAGTGAAAGCGCAGTGGTTCTGTGCATCAAAAAGTAGCTTGAAGTCTGACTGCATTCAAAGTGCTCTGTAACTCTATGCTTCGCACTTACCTAACTTTTACCTCTCACAGTGCAATCAACTTGATAACCTAATAATCAAACAAGACATTGATAGAGAGTGCATCAAGCTTAACATACCTCACTGATTCTTCTACTGTGGAGTGATACATACTTTGAGAAAAGATTTCCCCTAATGGCTTATTTTCCAGGCATCTTCCTAGATGAACATGTCCAATGGTAAAATCATTACAAAGTAGAAATGCAATCTCTCTAAGAAGGGCTAACTTGAAAACTTAGTCTAATATAGGAAACTATAATGCAGTAGTGAATTCTATAGGCAAAATAGGACTTTTTGTCACCAGCTTTGTAAGGTGAAGAAATGGGGGAAATGTTGCCTTAGGACAGTTAAGCCAGAGTGCCTTGACTGCCTTGTAATTTGGGATTTTACAAACCCAAGCCATCTAGAATAGCTAGAGCCCCACTCTAAAGTTAAAAACCCCCTCAACTTCTTAAAGTATGAACTTTCATCTATATTGCAGTTTTTGAAAATGAAACGGCAGTGCGGAGAACACTGGTGTTTGTGTATCTCTGATATTCAAATCTTGAACTGGATTCAAATTCTCTCAATGGCAGCTGCAGTATTTTCTACTTATGTTCCTTCTGAGATTGTTGCCTGGTGCACAGTCCCCCAGCTACACAATGAAAGAGGCACGACAGAGAGGAAATAGTTGACAGGTAAGTTACAGCCTTACAGTAAGAGTTCAGCAAACAGGCACAAGTCTGTACAAAGTATTGAAAATTATAGACATTTGCAAGTAGTATTATTTACTTCCATCCTTTTTAGGGAAATAGTAACTGCAATAAATTATGTTGTATTTTTAATACTGACTTCCAATATTTTGTAACATTATTTTGCATTTACCAATGCAGCTCACCCTAATACAAGATAAAAACACAGTCTGCCTTGTTTGGAAAATAAAACCTGAGCATTGTCTTGTTCAAGATGGAGGGAATCTAATAGATGCATGTGTAAAAAACTGGCGTGATAGTTCAGGACTATTTAGGATCTTAAGACTTTTTTCTTGAATTTTAAACATTAACATGGAAAAATAGTTTACTAATTTACTATGAATCAATTCCTTGTAGGTACTAGAATTTTTGGTTGTCTGAAAACACAGTATTTCTACTGTTCTTGGTAACTACCTAACTACTTTGCACCAAAGCAATAATGCCTGAGAAAGGCTGACTGTTTAAGTACAAAACAAGATTCAAGATGTACATTAAGGCTCAAGTCCTTGAATGGAATGTGTTTACTGTAAAACTGATTTCCTTTTCAGAAGGTTTTGTAAGTCTAACATTGCATTTTATTTTACAAGAAATTACATTTAGTTTAATGCAAGAAATAGAAAGAAGACAGGAATTTAAGGGTCATTCAAAGAAAAAAAAAGTCTGGAAAGGAGCAATACATCTGAAACTTCGTTACTATGTCATAACCACTCCCAAAAAAACCCTTTGTGGGAAATGACTGGCTTGCCTCAGCAATCTAAAAGAAGGTAATGAGACAAGGAAGAATTACAGGTGCTAGTAAGAGTCTGTCTATCTTCCTTCAGCATCCTTTGATGCAGTAAAGCAGCAATGTCTCCCCAGTGCACCTGCTAGCCTACCATCCAACTATGAACAGGCCTCTTCCAAATTCATCCAAGTTGGTGTTATTTCCTTCCTTTCTATGCAATAAATGTTACCTTGACAGGAATAGTATGTGTCCTTGTCCAGTACTGCAGCAGTAATTATTTAGAAAGAGCACCTTTTGTATTTTTATGTTCACAGATATATAAAACATATTTGGTAGAATTTTGTACTCCTATATACATTTGTAAGCATATTTTATGTATTCACCCCTTACATATGTACTCATGACTTACAGTAATGATTTTTAGTATTTGGATTATGTTTATATTATACGCTTTATATAGTAGCTAATGTGTGTCATGTTACGTATTTGCTTACATATACTTTATATGGTGTGTGTATGTATAAAAAGGCAATATGAAGGGTGTAGCTGCTTTCTGCCTTTTTGGATGGGTGGGGAGAGGAGGATAGCTGTTAGTTTTGCTTTGGTATTTTTTTAAAAATGAATCAGTAGTAGCAGCTGCCTCTGTGGGCCCCAGCTAAGGCTGGTGCCAGGAATCAGTGTCCAAGATCTCAAGTGCAGTGTTTGACAGTGCAGAAGTCTGCAAAGCAAGCTCATGCTGCTCTTACAGGGTTTCACAGTGGGTGGGTGCTTTTGGGGTGTATTTGGTAAGTTTTAAGCACAACTCAGCCTTGATTCCCATGTCTCAGCACCTCACAGCTTTTGTAAAAGCATCCAGCACCTGTCCTGTAGCTCCTGGGGCACAAGGAAAGGGAATCCAGCTCCTTCCCAGGCTGACACACTCCAGCAGTCCTGTGCTGATGTTCTGCAGCCCCCATGGGCGAAGCAGCCGCGTGGCCTCCGCACAGGGGGCTCAGCCACCCGGCCTGGCTGCTTCCTGTGCACAGAGCAGGGCACAGCTAATAACGAGCAGGCTCTTGATGTTGCAAAATTTCCCATCTGTTCTCAGGATTTATAATTACATGCAGCTCACTGTGCACCTTCAGCGATCCGTAATTGGTGGGCATTTGCCTCATTAATCATTCAGGTGCTGTGAGCTGCTCCATGCACAACTGTAGATGTTGAGGCCAAATTTCCATATCTTTATTGGGGTTTATATTGTTTATTGTGCAATTTTTTTGAACTGTGGCTGATTCTGAGGCCATTTGCAGTTATTGAAGCTTAGGGTTGTTTTCTTTTGTTTGTTTTGTGCTTTTTGTGGTTTGGGGTTTTTTTGGTTTTTTCTTCGTGGGGTGGTTTCTGGTTGTTTTGGTGTTTTGGTTTTTTTTTGGGGGGGGAGAGTTTGGATTTTTTTTTTTAATATCATGAAGTGCCACAAGATGGCACTGATCCCGAGGCACCTCGGCCTAGCTGGCCTCCTCCTATTGCCCGGGCATCGGCTTTGCTGTGGCAGCAGGTGCAGTTTGGGCTACTTCGGTCATTTTTACTAACTAGCTGGGGGCTCCAACAGCAAACAGGTTTTCATGGTTTGTTTTGGTTTGCTTTGTTTTAAGCTGTGGCTATGAAATGCTGTGATTCTGTGACAACAATATGAAGCTTTGGGATTTACAGAGATTTAATTTTCATATGTGATGGCCAATGTGTGTGTGTGGGGGGGGCTTTAAAGGTTGAAGCCGAGACATATAAACAGCATACAAAGACCAAACTGCGGAGTCCACCAAGAGCTGACACTTGCTATTCATTGTTACACTGGGTATATTCTTATCAAAAGGTAGTAATCAGCAGGCATGGGACCCTCCTTAGAGCAAGACTGTCTGCTTAGCTGAAGCATTTACTGAAGAAGTTTATCTAATTTTGTTGTTACATGTTACCCCTGCAGGTGCTCCTTTCTGGAGCCTTTTTTTTGCCACCAGACTGGTGAGTTCAACACAGTTGTTCACTTTGCAGTATTTCTAAAGCACCTCCTGCCCTCTGGCATTAGGCAGTCATCTCTAGACTCCCCAGGTATTCCCAGCAGGTTCACAATGTCTCCTGTCACTTTGCTGTAATAGTCAGATATTGTTCATTACTTCTGACCAAACTCTGCCTTTCAGGCATGTTGTGGCATCCTGAATGGTGCTCCAGTGGCTCATGTGATTGATGAGGTGCAATAACTGCTTCTGAAACCCATTGTTGTGATGCTGGTTCTCCATGTCACATATTTCATGTATAATACATAGCCTAACAAACATAATGTATTATTTCACTTATTAAGTCATTTATTACCCTGCAAGTTCTTTAATTGCATCAGTTGCTGGATAAAACCAATTTACTGCCATCATAGTTTAACACATGACTCTTCTACATGGATGGCTTTTCAGTAGACCCATCCATTACACACCCTGCCCAGTACTAAAACAATAATCTTTTCATTTAAAAAGCTTCTAGTCAAGTCAAATTTTAATTTTGCCTGAGAATTAATTTTTTTTTGTTATCAAAAGGGAAAAAAAAATCTCTTTCAAATGCCCTTCTCATCTATGGAAAGATACAAACATTCACCACATGCTGAAATACTACAAAAACTGCATTTCTTTAAAAATAGGATTAATCAGTTTTTTCTGGGTTTGAATCATACTTGTAGTCAAAGGAAAATATAAACAATACAGACAGTACAGTACAAACATAGAACAGATGTTTAAATTTTAACATATTCCATACGGATGTTAAAAAGAAATAAAAAATCATTCAGACACCAACATATCAAAGGCATATTACTGACATATGGTGTCTGACATGCTTCCCAACTGAATACATAAGCTGGCTCTGATGACAACCATGCAAATGGTATCTTTGCATGTGACCAGTTTCATCAAGGGAACAGTCAGATTTGTGCCTGTATGGGACCATGTATTTTGGATTTATATTGGAGAACACACCAAGCTCTAACCATTCATTAAGGCAAACCAGGATAACATGTGTCACATCATTCCCTCCCTCTTGTATCTATTCAGATGCAGCAAGAGCCAGCTGGTCAGCTATGATGTACAGCTTCTTGTGTTACAGTTCCAGTCCTCCTCCCTAGTACCCCTGTCTCCCAAAGAAGGGTCAGGGGTGAAGATCCCCCCAAAACAGCCAGACAATACAGTAGAAAATTTCAATGAGTCACATCAGGTTATTTCTTTTCTCTGAAGATTTGCCCTGTTTCCTGCAAACCTTCTAAACCCAAGCAGTCTCCCATCAGTTATCACACCACAGTCCTGATTTGCTGCATTTGCTTGCACCATGCCATACCATGTTATTGAGCTCACAAATGCAACAGCAGGACAACTCAGGTACAGCAGCACAACCACTGCTGCTGAGCTGTTCTCCTAGAAGCAGGCAAGCAAGTACATTAGACACCATGGGCTACTCACAGTGCTGTTCTCAAACCTGACAGCTCCACCTCTTTGGCATTTCATTGGTGATTCCAGCACATGGGAGGTCACTATTTTGCCACAGGAGAAATGGGTGGTAAAGCTTATTAATATTATGGGGATTGGTCAAGGCAATGTGGGGCTCAAAACAGCTTCCAGCTCCAGCCCTAAAGTAAAATTCATGGGCACTAATTCATGTATTCTAAATAAGTACTTTTCTCTATTAACCAACTCATTTCTGCATCGGGCTATCTTTAAGTCTTCCAGTTAATTCCTCATTTTAAAGAAACATCATCCAACTGAGGCAGGCTTCCCACAAACACACTAAACAGAGAAATTTCAAAGTTACTGTCTTTCTCCAGCTATACTTAGCGTTTAATAGGGTACGCTTGCTGGTCAGACTGATGCCTGGACAAGGTTTTCAGCTCAGAGCTGGCTCAAAGCCTGACAGTTCAGAGCACAGAGAGCAAGCTGTCCTCCCCTGGGGACAAGAGTACATCTGTTCCTCAGCCCAGGGTGCTGAAGATAGGCAGCACGTTCACTGCTATTCAGCACAAAACTGCCAAGTGAGCTGGCCTAGACTTAAGTTGGAGCTTTGATCACAAGAGGTCTGCCTAGATGTTTTCTGTACTTCTATTCCCAAGCTTTCTGCCCATAAATAAAAATACTGTGTTTATACAATTTCCACAGTTTATTTTATGAGCCTCTCATGTGTGTTTTGTCTGGTATAGGAAAAAAATAGGAAAAAAAGCACCATAAATTTTCTTCTTGTCACTGGTTGGTCCTCCTTTAAGGACCTTGTAAGATTTTTTTTGTGCATTGTTTCCCTGCATATGTGGGCAGCTTTACTACTTCATCCCCCTCAGGACCACTTAACAACATCAGCAAAGCAATTAAGTGTAGTTTTCAGGAAAATGCCAGAGGCATTACACTGTCTGGATGGGAGTCTCAACCCAATTATTTTCAGCTAGTTGTGAACTGTGGAAAGTGGACTTTACTTCATTATAACTTCAGTTCCGACTGATTAAAAGTCTACTGTGTTACAGACGGTAAGGAAAAATGAAACAATTAAACTTTCCATCAATAAAATTGCTGCATATTCTTCAACATAGGGGTTTACTTCTCTCCAGAGAAGTGATTAAAATGAACTGATTGAACTATAATTTGATTGACTGAAGAGCCTCAATCCATTGCACTAAAGCTTAAATTCCATCTTATTGCTCTATTTAACTCTGAATATAAGACATTACCAGCGGTCTTGCAAACCCCCTGTGCTGTCATCCAGCTGAAACTTCCTGCTGCTCAAAGTCTGCAGTAGGCTCTGGTCTTTCTCTGCTGTGTGTGCATGATTCACAATGAATTTACACTAAAAAAGGGACGATGACACCCAAGAAACCACATTAATACAGCTTTTAAAAAGTTAGAAAAGGTGCATCGTCAGGTACCTTGGACCAATTACATAATCATTTGGGGACTCTAAACACAGCCACAGCTAATCCAAGAGACTAGAGAGAACAATTATCAGGGTATACACAGCGGTTGCAGCAAAATCCAGAATATTATCCTGATGGAAAAAAGCAGCTGTGATGCACCTTCCTACTACAGAGCTGTCTTCAGCAAGGTGTGATGTTGCCAGATGCAAAGGTTTGCATGCATGGGTATGTATGACTCTCCTTCTAGTAGATAACTCACAAGGCACATTTATTTTGGTCTCATGCGTAAGTGGTGCTGGCTATGAATCACGACACTTGGATTTCATCCCAAAGACTGTTCCTTTGAACTTAGGTTAAGTTTTTCAGGTTTGCTTCATGTACAAGGCCTTCATCTCCACCAGATGAAAAAGTCTGCTGCCAGTCAGAGACCCCTATCGCACAGTGAAGTCCAGTGAAAGCAAGCTATGAAACAATGACCACAATGACTTTGTTTCTGACCACATGCTACTATGATGCTTTGATACAGAAATTACCTTGTTCCTCCTCTGAAAAGTTAGTTTCAATGACATTTCCTTATTATGAGGTTGCCCCTCTGTTGTGTGACACCTGCTTTCTCTAGTCCCATCTTGTATTTTGAAATAAAGCACAGTATTTGACTTATAACTGCACCGCAGTAACACTGCAGCAAGGACACACTATGTTGGTAATTTAATCAACCAGGCTGGGAAAGATGTGCAGATAAAGATGTGCAATGGATGGGTTAAATACTTAGTGTACTTCCTCTAACAAGCAGCTCAAATTCCAAAAGAAGTGATTTTTCTGGTAACATCACCAAAAACCAGGACTCGTACTCCTATAATATTTATTACTGAGCTCAGTTTTCTGTTGAGCTTTGAACTTCTGGCTGTGACTGATCTATGTGGCTGGCTTCATAGCAAATCAGGCCATACATGTGATTTATATCAGCTCCAAATCTTGTACACTGCAAAACCCAGTTTTACAGGGATTTCCCACCACAGTCAAAGCTTTCTAATTTAACAAGTTATTTGATCTTATTTCAGCCAAAAAGCTACCAAGACTATACTGGAGTTACTGGGGCAATATCGATGTGATAAAATGCTGTCTCCATCTAATTTAGAACGAAAAGCTTTGATAAATTATATTTGGAACTTAATGATTGTCTTGCATTAGTGGCTGTTTCCTTAGTTCCTCTTTCATTTTGATTACCACTTACTATAAATGTTATCCTCAACATATGCAACTTTGAATAAAGATGGGCAGCAACAACAGTAACAGCATCATTTTAAAGGGAGATAAGGGCAAATGCAGAGGCACAAATTTGTAGGTGCTTCTGGAGGCTGCAAGATGTTTACTACATTCCCTGAGCCCAGCTTTATGTACACACACCAGAGCAGGGCCTCAACCTGCTTAAATGCCTACTTAATGCCCATTTAATCATTCAGGTCCTACAGTCAAATTATCTGGCTGCATAAAAGCTACAGAAGAAGGTGCTGTGTGAGTTATTAATGAATTTATTTTCTTGCAGAATGAGAAAACAGCAAAAAAGGGAGCCCGAGTGTGAAACTTGCCTTGAGACTTCTTGTTTACCTGAACAAGAAAGTGTTGAGGATCTTGCAAACCATTTACTCATCTCTTACAGTGCTCCTACATCTCTGGCAGCAAGCAGAGCCAGGGAAGTGTTTTTTGATGCTGACATGAGTTATCAGAAATCTGGGAAGTATGCAAACAATGCTGAGGGCATGGCAGGACCTTCTTCCAAGACCAACCAGTGAAAACACATGAAAGAAGACGAACAGGCATCTGGTGACCCAAACAATTGCTAAATGTGGTTTTCCAGAGAAGCATCAGCAACTGTATGGAGAGAAACCTGCCAACAGGACCATGCTGTACTGGCACATCAGGGAAAAAGTGAAAAATGATTCATGCTGGATCTGTTTTGTGTATCTGTGGGTCTCCTGGCAGATGCACAGAAATAACCATTAACAGCTGCCAAAAAATAATGCCATTTCACTACGGATACTGCAAATCACACCAGTGACTTCTCTGCCCTTAATCTGTTAGGGAGAGGCATCAGAATTTATTTTTTTTTTTAACAGTCAAGTTAATTTCAAAATCTCTAATTACAAAAATACATTAAAATGTATTACCCAGCAAATCTGTGTTTGAAAAATACAGTACCTTGCTTACAGAGGTATCATAATTCTCAGGTTTTGAGGAAGCATGATTATTGCACACATTAGGTTATAGTTTCACTAGTTAAGAAAACAATTTAAAAGGCACAGCATTATCTGTTTATCCCACACGTAAAACGCCAGAAAAACAGAGGCAAACACTTGAGTTTGCTCTTCCTAGCAACCAAGGTCTTTCATCAGAAAAGCAGCTTTTTTGTCTTTTTTCCTGTTCCATGTATTAAGCCAAAGTTCTTGTTTGTGACCTTTCAATAACCCTTGAATTTATGGAATACAATTTCAGGTGAAAGTCTAGGCCAGTGACTAAGGCATCTCTTTGTTTTCTTATTTAAAAAAACAAATTTTTTTAAAAAAACACAAGTAGAAAGACTGCCCTCAGCTTTAATGTTACAGGAAAACCATTTATCAACCTACCCCAAATAACTCTGGGCCAACACATGTTGGATATGTCTGAATCCCTATTAGAATTACTGTATCACCTCTACATATGTGTAACATTCCATTAATGTTCAGGAACTAAGCTTTTTTATGTTTACCAACCTGCTGCACGACTTAACTCTTTAAATTACCAAAAGCATTTTACTAAGAGCTAAGTTTCAGCAATTCCCACTGCAGCAAGTACAAAATACATACACTTGAGTACTCCCTTGGGATCTAAATGTCTTTAAAGGTTGGGATGGCACTGATGTTTTTATTCAAGAAATGGGCTTTTTAGATCTCCTAAGACCTTAGCAAGACATCCTCACTAAGTCTTCAAGAAAAAAAGAGGAGCAACTGGGAAATCTGCCTTCCATGGAGAAGATGAGAGAGAGCTAAGTGAGAGGATGTGCACCAAAGCAATAATGCTTCTCAACACTTGCACTGTGGTCAAAGAGGCAGCTCTCCCCTCTTTTCCCAGAAGAGCTCTCAGACAACTGTCCAAAAAAAGTACACGGTCTCCCCAAGAGTTCTGCTAACAGCAGGATATACTGCAGCACTCTGGACTGCTGCTGCTGTGTCATTTCAGTGCCGCCGAGGTCAGCTTGGTGTATTAAATTAACGCTGTTCCCAGGCAAAGCAAAGTGTCTGCAGCAGAGTGGCACAGCATAATAATGGGACAGGAGAGGGAGAGACATGCCTAAATATTAAATGGTTGGAAGGAGTGGGGAGCATTGATGTGATTCTGACTTATGTGACTTTGCACCAAATGTATATTAACATACAGATCTCCCAGAGGTTGTGTCTGTTCACTGTCATTTAACATTTTCATAGTTTATTTCACTATGTTTTGCATTTGTTTCACCCTTAATTTATTTATGAGTTTAGGATTAATAACAAGTTGAAGCTTCATTAAAAAGTATCCTCAGGGAATCTCACCTGCCTCATCCCATTGAATTATTATTCCCAAATATCTAATTTACATTTAATAAGACATCAATTGAACATCAATGAAATAATAATGAATTAATAAACTATAGCTTCCTAGAAATACAAGTAGTTTAAATATGTAAGCAGTGCACAGTGCAGGTCAGCTGTCAAATCTCTCTGAGAATATTTGTCAGAATCATTTAGTATTTAGAGTATGATAATAAGCCATAAAAATATTTAATTGCTATGATCTTTAAGTGATTCCGTGGTAAGTGATTAAGTGGTAAGTGTGGACAGTACCAACCTGTGAACTTGTCAGGCAGAGCTGAGCAGTAACCAAGTGTTACATACAAGTAGGAAGGCCATCTTAAAACTCTGTAAATGCCTGAGGAACTCCATGTTTCCATGAAATGGCAAAAGTAGTTCTGGTTTGCATAAATATCTTTTTTTTTTTTTTACTTTCACGTGATCTCAAACTGAAATGCTTTAGTTTTCTATACAGAAAGCTAATATACATTCTTTTTTCAAATTATGAAAACTTCTGACAAAGAACATTAAAACAGCATAGTTCAACATTGTTGGCTGGATGTTCCATTAAAAAAACAAACAAACAAACAAAAGCAACAATCTGATGAACAAGGTCTGGCAAATACTTCTATCCAGACAGAAGTGGCACTATTTCACCCTGGGGAATTTTGGTAAATGGCAATCCTATTCCAGTCTCTAGCTCCACAGTGCTATCACTAGCTGAAGCGCATTTTCATGTACATTTTCTAGGCTCATACAAGGTTCATATGAGGCTTAATGGAGGAAGGGGAAGCACAAGAGTTAACATTTTCATTCTGGATTTTTTTCTTCACCAAGTTCTCAACATGTTCTTTCCTTTATGGTTCAAATTTTAGTATGGCTTAAAAAAGGAGCGTTAGATGTGACAGATGACTATGATGTCAGTATCATGCTTCTCTGTCCCAGTCCACTAAGAATCACTTAACCCTGCTCTTCAAAATGATCCCACTGAAGTCAGTGGAGCTGCCTCACCCTCTCACTTTAGTACAATTTACATGAGGGCTTTAAACGCCCACCTATGGAACTGAAGCCAAAAGACAGCATTATCCTTCTGCAACAGTCTGATATTTTGTAACACTCACTGGCTCTCCTTTTCCATTTCCTCCACAACAGGTTTGTCTTTTTTAATTGCATGTCCACTGTTTGGGTACCTCCATCAAACAAGCAAGGGTTATGAAGCCAACTGTCCTCAGACATGCAGCATGGGTTCATGCAAACATCACAATTCCATCTGAAACCTTAATGCCACTTGGGATGTTTACTAGTCCATGAATATGTGCTGATTAAAATCCTAACACAGAGAGGTTTCAGTTTAACTTTTTTTTTTTTTTGTTAGGATCCAAAGGGGCCATCAGACATTCTGAGCTGACCCTCTACATCAGATTTTTACTAGATTACTTCTATATCAAACTTACTAGATTAATTCTATATCCTTGTCTCAGGAGTTTACAATAGCATTTATTACCCTATACTTAAAAGCACATCTTCTCCATTGATCTTGTCACTCCCATTTTTACTTCCCTCTGCTGCATGTTTGGGTCCCAGGGAGGTGTTGATACACTGCAACTGATGAGCTGGACCATGACAGATTCATCACAGCTCAGAATCAAGCAATATCTCCTATATTTTTTTTTCTGAGCAGATTCAAATACATTCCTTTTTGGAGCACTCTCGTAGGGAAATGATGAGTAGGGTAACAAAGAGCACTTGCCCACAACCTTGAGCAATGGTTCTAATTTTAGGGCTTACCAGATGTTCCATTTCCTCTCCTTTTACCACACTCAAATTTTGAAAGAAAAACACTTACCTCTCACTTTAAAACCATTCCAATATGGACTGCTTCCACTTCACCCATTCAACCAAACTGTTTGCTGATTTGAACTGTGAATATTTTTCTTGTGAATATTTTCAAAATAAA
This sequence comes from Calypte anna, assembly GCF_003957555.1. Taxonomy (NCBI): domain Eukaryota; kingdom Metazoa; phylum Chordata; class Aves; order Apodiformes; family Trochilidae; genus Calypte; species Calypte anna. Next base: position 7,182,603 of record NC_044257.1, on the reverse strand, counting down.
TAATGTACATCAATTCACCTTCAGAGAGTGCAAAACAGTTGTTTTGTGATAGCTATCAGCTTGTCTGCAGTCAGAGCTGTGTAATCTCTTCTGTAAACATGACCATGATCAATGATCAATCACCAGTCTCTTACTTCTCTCTTACTCCCCTGTGTGACAGACCCATAATTACACCTATTACATTATTTACTTGCATCAGGCCATTCTACATGGCTAACGCTGTGCTCTCCTCTGGTCATCAAAGACAGTATTAAAACCCTGCTTAGGAAAGCTTCAGAAAGCTCCTCAGAACCACTTGATGATGTTCATCCCAGCTAATGAATGTTGGGATGTGTTCTAGACAGAAAGCACACAGCTTCAGCTGCCTGCCTCCTACTCCCAGATAGTAGGGCATCCTACGAAAATTGATACACCACTGAAAAAGGAAAGATTTCTACCTGCAAACACAGAGGAAAATCCACCTCTTCTGAAGCTCTGGAAAACTATTCATATTTTTGTTATCTTAACCAGATCTCTAGAACCTGCAAATTTCACTGATCCTCAGTAAGGTCCTGACCACTGAGGACTGCAACTCAACAATGCTAGAGCTGTATCACATGTGATGACTGTCCAACAGGAAACTGAGCTAGAAGACATCCACTGAGGCACTGTACCACCAGCATCTGCTACTGCACCACAAGCAGAACTGTAACATTTCAGTTTTGTATGTACAGAATTTATGGGTATATGCCCATCAGGAATACCTGTAAACTCAGCACACTTCTAGTCAGCTGGAATGGATGTCTACACAGCTACTCCAAGGAGGGAATAGCAGCACGGAATCAAGATTCAAATTTGCACCAAGCAATGAATGATTCATCAATTCTTTACATGTAGGTAACATCAATCAATTCTTACACAGTAATTACTAGAAAGTTAATGTAACTACCTCTCAGGAGAATTACTGGAGGACAGTTATCTTCTGCGGGTATGCAGATGCAAGCTAAAGCTGTTTATATAATAGGTGATGATATACATTACAGTAACATTCTGTTTAGACTTGCTTAGGAAAATGTAGCCAGTTATTGATAGCCAACATCTTACACCATTATCTATATGGAAAGTAATGCCTGGCAATTTATCAGTTCTTAATAATAACTCCATGCTTCCAAGTATGACTGGTAATGGTGTTCTTGATTTCAATTCGGATGACTTTTGCCTAGGCTCAGGACTGTGGTTTATCCATGTTTCCCCAGCTCCCTCAAGATTTGCAAATACATATTACTACTTGATGAGCCCGTTAAAAAATTAAGAACTGTGTACGCAGCACTGTCCTTGTCTGTCCCCAGTCTGCACATGAAACCAGCATTGCTTCAAGATGCTAGAGGCATATGATACTAAAAGCATAGGCTCCAAGATCAACATTGCATTACCCATAAGCAAATTATGCCATTCTAAAAGTATACTATGTGTCTATTAAGCCTGTATCTGACAAGCAGGAAAAGAATTTTCAGATGAACCACACCTGTTAAAGGAAGTTTCTTCAGAACTTCACAGCCACATGGTGATGAAGTAGATTAAAAACGCATCTGCCAAAACTTAAGCCTGTTCAACACCTGTACAATAATCATTACTTTAGATTACTCTAAAGCATGACTGCATTTTGAGCAGAGTTGAATTATGTCACATATCTCGGCTGCAAACAGCTGCTCTGAGCTATTACGATACACAAACACAGGATTCTCAGTTATATCGTGAAGACAACGGAAACCTTTCTTTGTGACCACCTCCCTTTCCAATATCTGTTACAGACATCATGACAGCTACTCCACAAGCCATGTTCCTTAACTGTGGGAGCTGAGCTGCTCTGCACTGCTTTAGTCAGCTGTGGGGATTTCTAAAGATCAGTTCTCATGGGATCTTGAGTTCACTAAAGGGTTCTGAAAAAAGGCATTTAAACTATTTATGATTCTTGTTACAGTTTAAATTCTGTATAGTTTTTTTAATGAAGCTTTATGACTCAAAAAATCCAGTGTAAATGAAGGACTGCTAAAACACCTCTGATTTGCAAAAAAAAAAAAAAAAAAAAAAAAAAAAAAAAAAAAATCGATCTTCTGCCACCCAATTCCACTCTTAATGAAAGAGACAATTCAGAAACCTACAGGAACATGCTTTATTGATTAATTCACAAGTCACTAAAGCCTGCTGCCTGTGTTCCTTCCAATAAGACTAACCACCCAGTGCTTCTAGTGTACTGAATTGCAGAAAAAGACAATGACCCCAGATCTGTTCTGCTGGAAGTCCAGAGAGACTAAACATACCCAATAAATGTAAACACAGTAAGCCACCAAGTTAATAATATATGTGCGTAGGACACATTTCCTCTCTATTATCCCTTCAGTTGAGCCACCACCTCCCCTGTAATTTATTTACCCAGGACATTTGAGACCAGATGCATACCTGTTTTTTTCATGGAAGCACTTGTTTTTCTCAATTTTGCAGATGGATTAAATAAACCTGGAGGAGGCCAACCTACATGTGTGAGGTCACACCACAAACTGTAATCTACACTGCAGTAGATGCCTGACTCTGCTCCACTTAGGTTCATGACCTAATTTGGCATAAACCTGGTGTGTAGCTGTACTGCACTCTGTATTTTATAAACGTATCCTTCTTATAAAAGCAATAAAAAGCAGAGCCTATACTGGGCAAGCTTCCCTATTGAATTCCACCAATTCATCTCAGCTGTGACCTGTAGTAATGTGGGTAACTGAATCAGGCTGAATGTCCCATTAGAATATGGGTGATAAACAGTCTACCTGCAAGGTGTGAGAAAGTACAAGACAGCAACTAGATACCAAGTATAACCAAGCAGTCAGACCAAAAGTGAACTTTAAAACATAGATGCCAGACAATGCAAGAAAACAACCTATCAAGAGTAAGAAAACCTGTTTTCACAGCCCTACAGGTACTTGCAAGTACCACCATTTTAACATTCATTTCCAATGCAAAACACTTAAAACATGCTTCTCCTGCTTAAAGGAGCATGCTACACTCTAATGCAGTATCAGGCTTTATGGTAACTAAAGGTACTACAGCTACCCAATACAAATACCTTGAAGTATGGTGTTTTTTCAGATTCACCCAGGTTTTGTGAGGAACCCAGTCAAGTCAGAAGATGTTTTAGAGAGGCCACTTCTCTTAGATCTCTCTTCCTCTACATAAGCTTTTGTTAAGTGTGCACAGACTGCTCACCTGTATTGTGATCCTGGACCCTTAGTGACTTTAGTGCAATTTTATGTAGGGAATGGCTTCAAAAAGTAGCCTCTGCTCTCAGGTAGCTGTCACTTGGAAAAATAAAGTAACAAGCAATTTAGTGCTGTATCAAGGAATTAAAAGATATTTTTTTATGCTTTTTAGTATTTCCTCTAATTCTAAAATGAGGCAAAACCCCAGCATAAATATTACTTTTCCTTTAGAATAGTCTCTCAGCAGGGTAGGGCACTGCCAAGTTATCACTTTGTGCCATACCATACATTCAAAGCCATCAGTACTAAATGTGCTAGGAAGTGACACTGAATCCCATAATTAGAAATAAAAACAAAGGTTTAAAAAAGATTTCAGAATTTAGATGAATATAAGCAGCTGCTTTGAAGATGGAAAGCATTTTTCAAATTTACATTTTAGTCTGTTTTGAATGGATAAACAGACAAAAAAATGTTTTGTAAAGGAACAGTAAGATTTCCAGCTTAACATTTCCACAGTCAATCTGTAAGAAATACTAGGAGCAACAGAAAGAATTATTTATACCCACTGTTCAGAAAGCTTGTTTTACTTCTGCTTATTACTTGAGCTCCTGAAAGACATCTCATTTAATAACCTTAACAACTATTAATGCAAGCCACAAGCTTTTTTGCAAATGTGCATTCCCAGTATTATTCACAACTATCATCTTTCCCACTCAACTACAAGGATCCAAAATAATCTAGAACCTAGCATCCTTTAGTCAAGAGATTCAGGTTTATCAAAGATTTTCTTTTCTTCTGAAAGACACAACTGATGTTGTCAAAGCATTCAGAATTAAAAATGTTGAGAAAAGGGCTCCGAGAGGAAAAGTAATTGGAAAGATTCATTCTCTAACACTGCCTCCTGTCACTTCACTCTTAATGACTGAAGTGTTTTTATAGTTTTCTGTGTTCTCCCTTCATATGTGTAATTTTATTTCCCAATCCCTGCCAAGACCTCTGTGACAAAGCTCCAGCATGTAAAGGTCACAGCTGAAGATGATGGGGATGGGGTGTGCAAAAGACAAGCCTCAGAATCTCTTGCTTCAACACAGAAGCCATGGACAGTAAAGTACAGTGGGTAGTCCCTTAATGGAAAGCAACCATGGTGGGAACTTTCTAAGGAAATACCAGCTCTGGTGGGAACTTCCTGAAGATCCCAGAGTAATGGCCAGCAGAATGAAAGCGATATCTCTAGATCAAAAGATGCATTTAAATCAAACAGGCTTCCAAATTTGACAAAAATCTTATACTGGGAAGATCAATCAACATGGCTTGTATGCTTGGCTCATGTATAATGCCTGGTATTCAGGAAAATCCTCCAGTGCTCTATTCCTGGACTCCTTCCCAAACCATCCTCCACAGAAATATTTACTCAGCGAGCTTCTTCACTGTCCTTACACCTGCCTCCAAACTCCTGACAAGAAACTGCTGTTTTGGTCAAAAGGGTATATGATCTTCCTTATACTGGCTGGCTCCATTTCTGTAAAGGAAGTTGTGGCCAATCTCTATCTTAGGGATCCCTAAGAAAACCTTTTTTTTTTTTTTGGTTCATTAACATAATCACTTCTTAAGAACAACTGTAATACTGGTTGCTGGAACAGGTGGTATAACTACTAAAAAGTCTGTAACGAGAAAATCAGTATCCCACCAGATGTATGTAGATGATGTCCCTTCCAAATTCATAAATTCCCTGCTGGGGACCTGAAAGAATTCTCTGCTGCTTTTGCATGATGTGCTTCAGTTTTACCTCATCTGTTATTCTCTGTTTAATCATGTTCTCCCATAGTATAAATGTGATCATCATTATGCTAATCACTGCACTAGACATGCAAATAGATAAACATTTGTGTGCCAAATTGTTAAGGTTCTGTCTATAATGTTATGCCCCTATTTACTATCTGTATTTTATGGCTTATGGATTTCTAAACATTTAAATTTATATCAGTGCTGTCACATATCTGCAAGCAAAGACAGTTTTATGAGCACTAAAAAAGCCGCAACACACAGCCACTAAATACTAATGACACAAATGGTATCCACTAATGGTCTCTATTTTTATTACAATGCAAAACTTCAATATATTGTAATTATCACACTCTCAAACTGAACCATACACACTGGATAACACCAACTTCCATCTCTATAGAATAAACTGGCATTATTTGCTGCATATAGTTTAGCCCTGTACTGCAGATGTTAAATGGTCAAGTCAGCAGTTGTAGCTAAAACGCACAGAGCCTTACTGTTAACTAATACCCTAAATTGTCAGATATGCCAATGCATTAGACATTTTTCAAAGCCTACTGCACTAATAGCATGTAAGCATAGCACAAGTCTTGTTGTACCTGTCAACAGCCCATAACTCTGAAAAATAAAAAATGTCAAAAAACTAAATAATCTTCTTACGCTGTGTTTAAAAAACCTTTAGTGAGCAATTCTTCTAAAATATTGGATTACACAAGTGTACTCAACAAAGCTTACTCACTTGTAACTGGGATTCTATTTTACTTTTTCAGTGTTAAATCTTAAATTCTTCATTCTTAATTAGAACAGTGTCTCTTTTTACTTCACCTATCAAAGAGACAAAAGCTTGTGCTTAGGACTGTGAGATCATGGAAACTTCAATGTTGTTTATAAAACCAGAAGAAAAAGTATATGGCAAAATCCCTCCTATATGAAGTGGGGGCAGTTAATTTCATTTCATTGACACATTTTACTTGCCAGAAACTTTCACCAAAAGAGAGCAAAGTTTATCTCTTAGACCTTCTCATACCTGTTTATCCTACACAAAACAAGCCCAGTTATATTTTCCCTCCTACTGACTTCAACTGAGAATAACCTCCAGAAAGCTGAGAGGTTTTTTGAAACAGGAGACAATTTTCCTATTTCCATGCAGCTGTGTAGACATTTACACAAGGAAAACACTGGAGACAAAGTAGGTGTCAGACTTGGTAGCATTTTACATGCATTTTCTGACACAAGGCAGACAACAGAAACGTGCACAACAAACTATTTCCCTTCAAGGGCTGGCTAGTGAGGACAGCAAAAACCAGAAGACAGCAGTGTAATTATTACAGAGTTACCAAATACTGCTTGTCCTTAAAAATAAAATGCAATAATCAAACAATAAAAAAAAACCAACATGAAAAATAACAAAAGCCTTTCTGTTAACTTCAACACATGGTCTATCAAGCCCTGAACTAAATAACTCTTGCTCCCATTACCTGATTGGAATATTTTTGCTATAGACAGTTTTGTTTTCACACGTAAATACATTATTTTCAAAAGCACTCTAGAAAGAATGGCTGTCCATATCCACATTCCCTTCAAAGAGGATGGGGTAGAGTATCTACCCTTAAGACAATGATTTTCTTAACGTGTTTATTATAACAATACAGTAAAACAGCTATAATATCCAGAAGGTTTAGACTTTTTTCTTGTAACTGTGCAGAGGAATAGCTTCAACCTTTTAAAGAAACTGCAGTATGAATGTCTTTTTTATTCCAGAGTTGTGTCTGAGCAGACTATTAGCAGAATACTGATAAATGCTACAACAGCTATTCTTCTTCCTCCCCTTCTGCTTTTATGCCATTGTCAATACCAATCCTTCCCCTGGTGCTGTCAGCTGATGCCTGTCTCATAACTCTCTGGCTAACAGCATTAGAAGAAAGAGAAATTAAGTTCAAATAAAACTGCCAGGTAGAATTCAATGTTATGATATTATGGATGGAACTATTTTCTGGAGAAGGCAGAGTTTTACCACTAATGACCTACAAAGAACTTATATATTAAAATTTAATTACTATGGTATTATTTAAGAGAAGGGAAAAGATAGTAAAGTTTTTCTAGTAGCTCTGCAATTTTTAGTGGCAAGTAATGGCTAACTTCATCTTCTCTATTCACTTATGAGGACTGCATATGTAGTGCCACACATTGCACCATGTTTTCATAAATTCATCAGGTCACATACCTTAAAACCACAGTCAGGTATTTCATTTGGATTGCAGCAACTGCTATTGCCTTAAAAAACAACTAGCTTCTTAACTGGCTGTTTCAAGGAAGTCAAATAAAACACCAAGAAAAAAAATACATTTTCTGTTCCCTGAAGCAAGATCTTCAGGGAGTTACAGGAAACAGCTATGTCCCAGAGAAGCTTATAAAGCTGTGACATATGTTTCACTTGCTTTGAAAATTTGTATTTTCATTTTTGAATACAATATCTCCCAGACAATTAGGGACAGAGCAAAACTGGCATCCCTAAAAGACACTAAGAGAAACAAAAATCTTTTTCCCATAAATACCTAGGTAACTTAGGGCAAGATTTGAAACACATACATGTTTGTCCAGTCTTAACACAATCCAATCCAGTGACATTTTGTTCAAAGGGTTTTCAAATGTCCATGGTTAAAAGTAACAGTTCTAACTCAGTAATAAATACTTAAGATCATGGTAGTTAAGATCATGGTACTGTTGAAAAATGTGCATACATCTTACGAATGGCTCACACTTGTTCATGGCTGGAAAGCTGTCCTGATGAAGACAAACAACCTTATAAAATTGCTATAATAAATCTAACAAGAAAAGTTCAAATGTCATACGTAGAAAGCAGGATAGTTAAGGAAAAGAAGACAGTATGGGGAAATTTCAGTTTCAGGAAAGCTGAGTCAGCTGTGGCTGTTAAGTTGGAAGCTTGAACAACAACAGATACCAGAGGCAATCCTGCATGTCTGCCTACCAAAAGAAAACTAACTAGTGGGAACTTCAATGCACAATGAAAGACTAGACCCCTTAACTATATTAAAACACTATTATGGGATTGAAAAACAAACAAAAAAAAAGGAATGCTAATGGCTGAATGCCAGTAAATGCAAAAAGTGTAGGAAATTAGAAGGATGCAGTAGTTATGGTGAAGCAGATATCAAAACATAAAAGAAAACCTAAGTAGATCTGGGAAGGCAAGTAAAATTGACAAACAGCACATGAAACAGGAGATGACAAAAAAGGGCAGCTGGCAACTAAGATGCAGCAAAAAACCAAAAAAGTTGGAACATTTATCAGGAGGTTATTTGTAAATATATCTCAACATTTATAAAAGGCAAGGATTTCTTTTCAACTCTTTTCTTTGTGTACTTATCCATAGTTTTAAAGACTGACAGTTTTGGAGATTGTATCATATGCATATTAGTCTTCCAGCATACTGAAACATTTTTTTTGACCTTTCCTGAAAAATAGGAGGTATTTTTACATAATTAAGTCTGATCCACTGTAATTCTTTATCTTTTTTTATTATCTCAGTTACCTTAAAGGTACTGGGCATGCTTTCCATTCACCACTGTTTCAAAGAACAAAGAAACTGAGAGTGAACAAACACATCCTGGTAACTTCAATGATCACCCAAAGAGTCACCCAGAAACTCTGAACCCACTTACTTTTTATATACCAACTGTCCAATCTGTGTTCATAGTTAACAGTTTACCTGCTACAGCCAGCCTGCACCTACTATCTTCTTCTTGACTCTTTTATATTTACCTTAAGTTCCAAATATCCGATATGTTAACTATGGGAATGAATTAGAATAAATTTAAGATGTTGGCACAATGAAGGTTAAGAGCTATGGATTTCTTCACATAGTTGTGCACTAAGCAGTACAAAGCTGAATTAAATGCAATAGTAGAGCAGAAACGAACTTTCAGATGAATTCCCTTCACCTCTCCTAGTACGAGGTACTGCTCAAAAAGATAAAAACTAACTAGCTGGTTTAAGCTAACTTTACATAAGCAGTTACGACCTAAACAAAGTTTTAACAGTACATTGTCTTTGGGTACTCTTGCCTCAGTAAGATGTTTTGAGTTTAAATTTAGGTTTTTTTTTTATTGCCCTTGGAATGCTGAGATAAACTTTCATTCCCATTGGTGCAACTCCAGGAAGAGGCTATATTAAATTTTGCTGTTTGTGAAGGAGTACACCTTCCTTCTATTCATTACCAGGCACACAAGACATGCAATAAAGCTGAGCTGGTTATATTCAGATACAATGTGCACCTCATTATGGTTAGCAGAATCCAGCAAGAGTGGATCCTATTAGCAGGTGGTATCACACAAGAGCTGAGAATTACATCAGGGGTTTGTAGGGTTGAAAACAGACCTGCCACATACTGGGGCCTATAAGGGAATAGTCACAGATTTTTGTTCTTTAGTTCTCTAGCCTAGGATAGATATCTTCTCTCACATTTCCCTGTTTCCGCAGAAGAACATTTAGAAGTAGCTCAAACGCTAATAAATAGGCTTACAAAAATGGCATTATGAAAACACAACAGCAATTTTAAACATGTCAGTTTTGAAAAGCCAAACCAAGATTTTTCTTATTTAGGAAGGAAAAAGTCTTGAATGACCTGATATTAGTAACATCCAGTGCTCTTGGATGCTTAATGCTTTACTGGCAGAAGGAGAAAAAGCAGGCAATAGTTCTGCCAAAGTAACAACTCTGAGTCAGGAACAACACAAGATACTAATAAGATTAAAAATCCCCTTTTTTGTCTGAGATGTCTTGTCTCTTCCCAAACTGAGTCTGTTGTGGAGTCAAACCAGTTTAGTTGACTGGGGAGAGTTTTCTCTTACAAGCTGCAAGGAAAGATTCACCCATTTTTTCACTTGTTTAGTCATGTAACTGGAAGCAGCATTCCTTATTTCCAACTTAGCTATCAGTAACGCTGCACAGGCCACAGGCAGAACGTTTAGGTAACAGCTGTATAATGCAATGAAGCAGAGATTCCTGCAGATGAGAACTGACACAAATCATCATTTGCCTCAATAAAATCAACTTGCAAAGCAGCTAACTCAAAGTTTGGCAGATTCCAATAACATAAAAATAGTCTTCAGGGCAAAATAATGGTAACCGTGCCCACGACAAAGAAACTAAGCTCACTGTACCTCTTGATGCAACTTGTCATTATATTATGGATGTTCTCTCATCAAAATATTCAGTCCTGCTCTTCTTTCAAGCAAATGTTGTAAACATTCAAGGCACTACGCCCATGTTACAAGTTTTAGGTCTGCATTGGTGGCAGAAACAGTTCCATTTTAGGGAAAATGAGCAGAAACTATCCAGATCTTTACCCTGCCAACATCAGCTGGAGCTGCTGTGAAATGCAGTGGTAAATTAGAACATGCAACACTGTGTCAACATAGTACTCCATTGCACCATTTGCTTTTCCAGGTGGTTTGAAAGGGAATCCCTAAGGTTTTAACCACATTCATTACAGGAGAAGACAATTTGTGGTTTAACCTCTAACACAATAAGTCTAAAGGAAAATGTCATTTTGACTGATCGTTTTTGAGATTACAGTTGTATTTTGCAAGGTTTTGGGGTGGGTTTTATTGTTATTTTAACACAAAGGGGACGTTTAAATACAAAGCTGAGAGGTTGGTTGGTTGTATTTTTAACTCCTCTAAGCAATACAGTGAAATTAACAATGTTTCCCTTAACCCCTTTTGCCAGAGGAAAGTCTGACGATTTTCTCTTCCTACACAAAAACCAAAACTGCTTAACATTTTCTTCAGTTCCTAACCTGTTCAGCTAGAACTGGCTTAGATGGGCTTCTCTTTTCCTGGTTTGGGGGGCTTCCTCCATCTTGTAGCTTCAATTTTAGACCTTTCCAAAGATGCTTTTTTCCAGAATAGTTTGAAATTTGTGGTTTTGGCCTGAGCCCTTCCTCCTCTTCTACAGTATTTTTAAGGTTTAATTTTATACTTTTCATAAGGCTTTTGATTGTATTATGTTTTTTTGTAACTCCTACTGCTGTCTTTTCATTATGCTGTTACAGATATTGATAACATTATGAATTACATTGTATTGTACAGAAATAAAGCTCACGATAATTGAAACTCACTGTCACCTTCTTCTAGTTTTTGCAAGGAGCTGAGACTCCCTATGAATGTATTTTAAAATATCTTTTAATCGTCCTGCTGGACTGATGTTTCCTTTCAGAAAAGGAGGACACTGTTCCAGCCAGAAGAAATTACATAGTGTGATGGGAACGAGGAAAAAAAGTCCTGAGTCATGAAAGTAAAGAAGAAATACAAGTGAAACAGAATTGAGAGAGGATTAAACTTCATAAACTTGAAGGGACAGAAAAGTAGGATGGAGCTCTAATTGAAAAGAAATAGAGAACTGTCTCTACATAAGAACTAGGTAGATGAAGGAGAGAGAACTTGACCAAGGGAGAACTAGAAGACACCTCTCACCTTTTAGTCCTATTTATTATCCACCTTCTGTCTTCTGTTCCCAGTAAGAGCTGGAAGCACTTCTGAAAAATGTTCCCTGGTCACAGTCAATGCTGAAGCCTGAAAGCAAAGCCTTCAGGACAGGAGCTGTTCTCAGAACATCACAGAGACCCACGCTGCCCTTCTAAGGGATGGATGAATACCTGGGCTCCAAGGAACACATGTTAAGTCAGTTCCTGTTTCCGTATCATTGACAAAGTTAAGACCTGTACCTAAAGTTTGCAAGTTGACATACTTTGTTTTCCTTTTTTCCTGGTACTCTGAATGTCTGACTGCTGTGGAAGCAAAAAAATCTAACCAAACCAAAAAAAAACACCAAAGAAAACACTGCTGAGAGCTAAGCACACCACAGTTATCTCAGTAATTAGGATACCTCATGTAACTACCAGTAACTAACCACTGCCGAGGATGACAGACCAGGGCCTGCTTGCCCCACCTGAACACAGCCTCAATCACTCCCTGCAGACCTTTTTGTCCACCACAGAAGCAATTCTTTTTTCTCAGTTCATTAACCTTTTTTCTGCTCCTATACACCATTTTGGAAAAAAAATTGTTTACAGTAGCTACCATTCTACTCTGCTACCATAACCTACCATTCTTAGATATTCTGAAATGCAGGATGACAGCATTTACAACAGAGCAGTACCAGCTAAAAAAGTTGAAAAGAGCACTATTTTCTACAATTATCCTTATGGAGTGCACAATTGGACTAAAAAAATACCTATAATATTTTAAAATCCACGCTTCTGACTTGGATATTAAGAAGTAAATCCCTTTGTGATTTTAATGATGAGTCCATCAATAAAAAATATTTCCAAAGGATAACTGATGTATTTTCTACTACTTAAGAAAGAAAAATATCCCAAGTTATGACAAGCTCACAGTACAGGTGATACATGACAGTAATTGACATCCTAACAATAGCACACTATAAAGATACCCTGAAATTATTTTCTTTTCTATTTCCTCCCTATCTGCTCTTCCTCCTCTGTTCCTTCAGTGAGCCAGATTTGCCAGCAAGGCAATTTAATCTTCTAGGGATAAAGAAAGTCTTCTGTGTCTAAGGAAAATAAAAAATTCTACTGGTCAAGGACAGAAAGCCCAAGAGGAAGAATTATCTACTGACAGTGAGCTATGTTTTTTTACCTCTAGGAATGGAAGCAGCAGTATTCTGGAAAAAGTAACATTGATTTAGCTAGAATATAAGGAAGACATCTTTTTTGATGTATATTGCTTTCTGGACAAGGGTAGGACAATAGCTTGTATTCCCTGAACAGAATACCTCCTACTGTGTTTTCACTATCATTTAGTGAGAAGTATTTTATTCCCTTGTAACATTAAACTCTGAACCAAGAGAAACTTCATGCTCAGTCATGAACTTGGATGGATGATAGTTTAAGGAGCTTCCAATAAGGCAACTAATTATTCTGGACTCTTACACCATGCATAACTGGGAGATGGAAGAGTTATTGTGCTATCCTGTACAGATAGTAACCCATGCCAGCCAAACAAACAGGTACAATTTACCTCCTTGGTAGAACAGACATAGAAAACAAACCTCAACTACTGCATAGATTTACAATCCAGAGCAATCTTCTTTCACCGTTTGTTTGTTACTGCACCTCACAGCATAGCAGTACCCCAACCAGAGTCAATAGTGTTTAATAAAGTAACTTATTAGTCAAAGAAACAAACCAACCTGGGTAAAATGTAAACAAAGAACAACTTCTTCACAAACGCTAATTTGTGTCTTGTCAAGTTCCACCTTAAAATTAGCTGACTGTTGCCAGAAAATCCTTCCAAAAGAACGTTCCAATTTTTGAAAGGCCACTTTCATCTGCCTATTTAAACATAAAATAATCCTCTTCTATTATCTATCCTGAAGACATACATGGCTGTTAAGCTTATGCTTAAGTGCTTTAACTTCAAGAACATAAAGCACCTTGCTGCTTTCAACTGAAGGAATGTATTTTTCAGATCAAGCATTCTTAAGTGTTTTGCAAAACTGTAGGAAGAGTGTATGTGTATGTGTGTGTGTGTATACATACATACACACACATATACACACACACATACATATAGATAGATATCGCCATCACTTCCTGAGGAACCAATGAGAGATGTGGGCAGCCAATACTTCAGGCAGAATTAATGTATTACTGGTTTCCAGCAGAGATGCTAATACTGTATGTCAACAGGGTTCTTCCAAACAAGAAAAAAATTAAGTTAGAAAAGGAAAAGCACAGCATGAACAACTTATAAAGGTAGTGGAAAAGGCTACAAAAGGAAAATTATTTTAAGTTAATCTCACAGATGAGAGAAAGTAAATATGCAAAGGAAGGCACAAATTGAGTTAACACAGTAAAAAGGATCTCCTCCTGATTGGCAAGGCTGAAGTATTAGGCTTTATGAGAAGCTAACTAACCAGCTAAAACTGAAAAGCTACATGACTTAGAGGAAATTCAGCAGATGAGCAACTGCACTAGGAGGAATGTACAAGAAATGTCTCAAGATACAAAGGACTGTGCTTCTACAGCACATTACCAATGTGGTAGGCAAAGACAAACTCCTGTGGTAAAGGACTAAAACAATCCTACAAGTGGTCATGAGTGGCCAGACCTTAAGTTGCTTGGTCTATAGAGCTTAGTGCTTCTTACTGTGCAACAGTCCCTTTGCTTCAGGCTTGCACAAATACTTCCTGTCTGGGCTTAGTGAAAAACAACTAAGACAGACAGGAACTCACTATACTGCACTATGTACAACAGGCTTTATAAGGAAGAATTCATTAGACACCAGTGTAGATACTGGAAGACAGAAATACAGTGTAGTATGATATGCTGTCACCATTAAGGCAGAATGTGACATATATTCAGAAAATATGAAATCTATTCACACAACTTCAAATTAAGAGAATACATTTGAAGCCAACCTGAATAAAGAGGGTCCCCTTCTCTGGAGCATGCCAACATCAATAGCACTAATCACATAGCTTCTAATTATAACAATATAGAAAGAACACCCCAATGTTGTATTTGCAACATCTTTCAGCTTTGCTTAAACACATTACAATAAAGAAAACATTAAGCACATGCTTAAACATTAAACTAAAATTACTATTCTTTACTTGATTTGTGGTTACACAGGGCTTATCTTACCAGCAGATAATGTGTTGCCAAAAGGATCAGGATGCATTACCATTTATATTGGCAAAAAAAGCCGACATGACCAAACCTGTGGGTACTGCCTAGTCAGCCTAGAGAACCTGAGTATCAATTTGGTTTCAGAGGAGCCAATACTACCTCATACAGTGACCACCTCAGCCATAAAAAGACACAAAATGTGTCAGAAACAAGCATTGTACTTCTGTCCCTGATATTGCATTCTCCGTGTTTTTGTATGCAATTCACTTCTGTGTCTTAAAACAGCTTCAGACCATTTTAAGTACACACAACAACAATTCTAGTCTTCACTGACATCTAAAAGACTGCGGGTAGACAGAGGGGACACAGATTCTGTATAAAACCATCTACCATTCCAAGACAAAATAGTAACAGGTTATTCAAACAAATAATCTACTTGTTATGTTACCTTTTAATTGTTTTACTTCTTTCTCTGTGTCTTGAACAAAAATACTTTAAGCAGGAAAAGTTGTCATAGGATTGGAACAGATTATGTACTCAAAGCTCTAGACTGATGGAATTTAATGTGAGCACCACAAGATAACACTGGGCAGTTTCGATCCTGTGACATTGTATCTATTTTCAAAAGAATATCCTAGGCATCTCAATTTTTGGATGACTGCATCCTTCTACCATAAGTTTGCCACTGGAACTTTTAAATGCCTCCACAGTTATCCAGAAATTTTACATCCTGAAAACACAGCCAAAAGAACTCAGTTGTGTTATAAGGCCACAGGATACACGAAAACAAAAGTAAAGCCAAAGTTGCGTGAATGTCTTACTTGCAAAGTTCTAGTTATCCAAATAATCCCGTCTTGTGCAAGTGTATCCACTGCCTGCATCAACTGAGGTAATAGGACTGGGATGTATTTCTGTTACAACACATTTCCTGGCTTCTGCTCTAAGATCCCACAGGCAAAAGAAGTTGCAAGAATTTGCACTGCAACACAGCTATGCAAATTTATGTTAGCTGGAAAACCTCCTTCAATGACCCAATGAAATTTGAAGCCCTGAGCCCTGGTACCTCTACTTTAATGAACGATTCTCTTCTTCCCGTTATAGAGGAGATGCTTTTTTCTCAATGTATCTGTTCCAAAGCCCTTTCTAGTCAATGAAGTCTTTCCGCTACGCGTATCAGGAAAATAAATGACTTTCACAGGTCAGAATGTTATGTTAAACCTGTGCTTTAAGTCTCAGTGATGTCTTAGCTCAGCCTGGGAAAGCAATTTAATTCTGAGCTTGGTTAGAGCTGTGCAATTTTTTTATGTATGCAATAAGCTAAATGCAAAGCTGGTAAGTTTATGTATATTAACAGTGGTGAGTTACTAACAGGGCTCTCAATTAGCTTAATCAAGCCACAATAGGGACCTGGGAATACTGCAGAAAACTGAGTGAATATCTCTGGCTCAATACATCACTGCAAGAGGCTGGCCACCTGACAAGCAGCACAGCTACCTAAATTATTATTTCTGCTATGTGCATAATAACTGCTGAGCCTCATCTCACTATTCTGGATAGAACTGTTCCTGCAATTTCAAAAGAGGCGTTTCAAAACTAGAGGCTGCAATCCTCTGGGTTGCAAGAACAATCAAGCCTTTGGAAAAGCTCTTCGAAGACTAAAATAGCAAGATTAATAGCTCAGAAATGAGATGGCAAAGGAACAGTAAAACCAGATTACAAAGAAAAGAGAGACAAAAGAAGCTTCTTTCCCCACACCTCAACAGACAAAATTCAGCTCTGTTGACAGCTCAGTAATACAAAACAAGGTGAACAAATTATAAAAATGTTCAGAAGACAGTTACGGAGTCACATCAGTCAATAATTTTAAAGCACAACTCAACATATTTGCAAGAACTTGGGGAGAACCAAAGTAGGAAGGAGAACTGACCCATGAAATTTCAAATCCTATAGACCTCATTTTAACACTTACAAAATCAGGAACAGTACCACACACATGGGAAAGAACAAAATGCTTCTCCATTCTTTTGATGGAGATTCTATTTACCACATCAGCAGATCAGGCATTCTGAGCAATATACTGCAGTGCTTTACATGAGATTTTGAAGGAAATAACTATTCAAGTAAGCAATATGACATGTTCGTACTTTTTTTTAAGCCAATATTTTTATTTGACAACAGGAAAAGAAATATAGACCTCTTTTGGTGACAGCAATAGCAAAAACAATACCATACAACTAGTAGCATGTGATTTTCATTTGGAGAAAATGCTCAGGATTCTGTTTTCACTACTGTATTTATCTTACTACTAACAAAGTTGTGAAACACAGTTATATAGAAGCAGCTCAAGAAAGATGGGCCTAATGCCCAAAACATCAAAAGCATATTAAAATTTATTAGCATTAAGTGCAACAATGAAGTAGGAATGTCCACTACAAGCTGGATAACAACTTTAAACAAAGCAGGAGTCCTCCTGTAATCCTCTAGTTCTTGAATGAGTATGGTATAGACAAAAAAAATTAAGCCAGCATTATTGCTGGATACTTCTGGCAAGAAATTCAACATTTCTAATTGGAAATATAACTAACTGATGTACTGATACTTCTTCTAACACACTGTACAAAACACATTACTAATTCAAATGACAATTCACATTTTCAGTCTTCATTTTGCTCAAATTCTTCCAACATCTCTTCCTCAGGTCTTCTTTGTTCTGATAGCTTATCAGAATTTTAGTCTCCCCCAGCTAGAATTACTCTCCAAAATACAACAGGAAGGCACATAAGAGATGGTATGAAAGCAAAATCAAAATGTGTCTGACATGCTACACTACATTAGAATTAAAATTAAAAGGTCACTAATTACAAGAGTGCTAGGGGCAGCATTCTGCAAGGACGACTCATAGCACCGAAAGCATTTCTGCTAGTGATCTAGGCACAAGAGGTAGATCTTTGGGAATCTTCTTGCAAATCTAGATGCCTGTGTAATGCCTGAACCATTTTACAACAGCTCCACAACACCCTACTGAAGGACAGTTACCCAAAGAAGGCTCTTTAGGATCTCAGACATGTCCTGAGCTCAGAAAAGCAGCTGTTTCATTTCAGGAACCCATTACTGTAAGAATCTAAATGCAACCGGTGAAATATTAAATAGCTTGTTACGTCTCCCCACCAACATAGGTATAAAACTGCAGAAGGCCAGATGGCATCATCTCTCTCGCTTGTTGCCACAGGGGAGAGCGAGAAAGCTCTGCACCTCGATTTTCACAGCTGTTTACACTGGGATCAACACTGTTATTGACTCAGCAGAGGCCTAGGAAGCCTGGAGGTGTTAGCGGGGGGTGAGGAAAAATGCACCCAATTCAGATATTCATAGTGCAAGGTAACAGCCTCAAATTCACTCTGGGTTTCCAGCAAGCGTTGGGAGCACATAGAGGAACAATGCACCAAGACACAAGGACTGATTACTGCTAGCCTTGCCGAAGCCCTCCTCTCCAACAAGAAGGCACATGGTTTTACTCTCCACAAAAACACATGGCCTCTTCTCTTTCTGAGTAAGCAACAAGAGGCCTTTTAACAACTCTTAGCTGGCTGAGTATGCTATACCTCCTATTCTAGCCCTGCCCGAGGGGAGGCAAGAAACCAGTTCTGCAAGCTCCCATCCCCCAGGATTTTTACACTGCAGGGGTTACCACAGAATCTCCTCTTTCTCCCCCTATAAGATACCACTGGATGCGTCTCCAGCAAGATGTTCTGTTTGCTCCCCTGCCAGACTACCTCTCCATTTAAGGGAAAGGTCTGGGACACTAAGGTGAGGTTCACAAGCTGCCTTTAACTTGCTCTCCCTTACTCCTCACAATACTGTCTCCTCCCTTCCTGACACTAAAGTCCAACCTGATGCTTGCTCCTCACAGTACTGTCTCCTCCCTTCCTGACACTAAAGTCCAACCTGATGCTTGGCTCTGTTTCCCTTACCTGTTGCAGCTCTTCACCCTGCTCTGGCCAGGGCTCTCCAGCACTCGCTGCTCTCCATCTCCCCCTCCCAGAAAACACCAGGGCGGGTAAGGCGCTGCCAGCCAGGGGCGACACTGCCGCTGCCGTCCAAGATCCTGCAGCTGAGCATGCTGCTCTCTCTAACCTCGGAGGAAAGCGCAGCTCATCGCTCGGCAGCGGCTCTGCCTTCGAGTCAAGCTGCCGCCACGCAGCCGCTGGCGGGGCTGGAAGGCGCCGGCTGCCCGGCCATGCACGAAGCCCTGCCTCTGCTGGCTTCTCGGGAACGGCCTCTTCCAAACGAACTTATCTGACTTCAAGCTTTACCTGGGGGGGAGGTAGAAGAGGGGAAATTATGTTTTGCAATATGGAGTACACATTAACTATTCCCAGAGTTAACTGCATTTGATTTTCTCTTCTCTTGGACAAAACTCACTGTCTCCTGCTGGAGTTATTAATCTTTACATTTGCAGCATTTGTGCTGAAACGAGTTGGTTTGTTTCTCCCTTTCCCCCCCCCTCGCCCGCACATGCCCTCCCTTAAAACCCAACAATTAAAAATGGGGATTTTTTTCCCTTAATTCCCCTACATTTTGTAATTATATTCACATTAGAAATCAATCAACTCTGGTCATTACCATTAGTGATACGCTCATAAACCAAACAGTAGTCATGCTAATGAACTGAATGAAACATAATTTCTTGTTGCGTAAACTGATGCTCAACGCTAATCAGCAATAAATTTAATCAGACATTACTTACATCAACTGAAAAACACATTAAAGACGAGTAAAGAGAAGTAGCTGCTCCAGTGTGGGGGGAAGCACGGACACGTGCCCGGGAGCAGGCTCGGCAGCACCAAGTACTGCGGAGGCTGGGTAAAAGGCCATGGCAGCCCTGAGAAGACGCGGACTCCCTGCAAGGGATCGATCCCTCGAAGGGCGGCGGGGAGCAAAAGGCACCTGGCAGGAGCGGGGAGGTCGGAGCCCGGCGGCAGGGGCGAGTAATGCCGCCAGGCCTGAGCGCCCCCGGCCCACAGGCCGATCGTGCACATGCCCCAGCTGTTACCGGCTCCTGCCCTTTGCTCCTTGGTCGCGGCGAGACCACCATGCAAAACCAGGCAGGCCGCAGTCCCACCGGTCCCTCAGCTGCCATGCTACCCAACCTGTCCATCGGCCGCCCCTTCGTCCATGCAGCCTGGACGAAAGCGCCCGGGCTCAGCCTGACAGCCCGGCAGGAGGCGATGGCGCCATTTTAAGTAGCGGAGGTGTTCGAGGCCTGAGGGCAAGGGGCACCATCAACAGACAAGTCCGTCCGAAAGCGGACAGGCAGAGCCGGTTCTAATGCACTTACCCGCACCGCGCAGTCAGCTGCTGCAACCGAGGCCGTTTTCCGTCGTCCTGACCTCCCTTGGGAGCCGGTTCTCCGCCTGGAAAACGGCCGTGGGGCTGCGGGACGCCAGACCGGGCGTCGCGCCCTGAGGAAATTGGCGTCGCCTCGCGCTCCCGCGCAGGTGGGGGCCTCGCGGCAGGGGTCGGCAGCCCGAGGACCACGCGGGGAGCCCCGAGCTCTGCCGTGCCAGGCGCCCGCTAGAGAGGAACGCTCGGTTCACGTTTCCCCGCCTCAAACACGGGGCGAAAGCAACGACTACGCGGGGAGACGGCTGCACGTTCAGGTGCGACCGGGCGGCCCAGGACTGTCCTGCGGACCAGCCAGCCTCGCCGGGGCACGGCTGGCTCAGGGACTCTCCCTCGCCCCCCACGAGCACGATACGGCACGGCCCTGCTCCCGCCGTCGGTACCCGGCTGAGGCACCGCCTTAACGGCTTCGCTGCTGCTGCCCGCTGCTCCCTCCCGACAGATCCGAGGGCTTCGTTGCGGCCTTCCTCTTTCAGGGCCGCTCCCTCCTCTGTCCGCCGTGAGAGACGGGGATAACGGAAAGGGATTTTTAAAATTATTATTATTATTTTCAAACACAGCCCGTCTGCCGCAGTAAATCACCCGGCGGCACTTCTCACCCTCCCTCCCCCTGCTGGTCGGACATACCCCCCCACACCTTCTCTTCCAGATACCACGTCTGGGGACGCTCCCGGCGGAGCGGGGGCGGGGAGAGCGCAGGGCCCTTCCGCCCCTCTGGGGAGCCGGGATGGGAGCAAGAACCGTCTCCGGGGCCTCGCCGCCCCGCGGGGCGCCGGCAAGGGCTAGCCGGCCCGGCAGGGTGGCTGAGCACGACAGGAGCTTCGGTGCGGCGGCGGCTTTACCTCCAAAGTGATGATGCTGCTGTGGTCTCCCCTCCTTTGGGGCCTCCGACGGCCCCGCCGCGGTGCGCCCGTGGGAAGCGCTGCCCACGCAGGGCTTACCCCAGGCTAACACACGCTAGTGAGCTGAGGGGCTCGCAGCGCGGGCGTGGAACGAGCAGGGCTTTTCTAGGCAGCCACGGCGGCGTTTTGTAATAGCCGCAGAGCAGTGATTTGCTGCGATTGCGGGTAATATAATTTCCAGCTGCACAATATTAATGAGACTCTCACAACCAAGGGAAAACTTTCAGCGGAAGGTGGCGAGTTTATTTGCTTCGCGTTAAGGGAGAAGGGAAAAAATATATAAAAAGACAAGCATCAGCATAATCAGCCCCCGCACCTGCGGCGCTTGCCGGGGCTGCTGAGCCGCAGCCGGTCTCCCTGGGCGGGTCAATCTCAAGGCCACACCGCCCGTTCTCTTGCAACCCGGTATTTGCTATTCCCCCCCATCCCCACCTTTCCACCTTTTTTTTTTTTTTTTAATTTTTCCCCCCTCACCTTGCCGCTTCGCTGCGGTCACAGGAATCAGAAGCGGCTTCTCTCGCCCTGCCCGTACCTGTCGGTGGGCGCTCCCGGGCGGGTGCGGCGGCGGAGGGCACCGCGCTGCTCGGGGCGGGCCGCGGGGCTGCCGGGCGGACGGGAGGCGCCGGGCTGGGCCTAGGCGGGGTGATGGACGGGGAGCGCGGCGCGGGAGCGGTTGAAGGCTTCGGGCGATAGTAACAAAGTGTCTCGTATTGAGAAGAGCGTGCAGCCTGGAGAATCCGATACGAGGGTTGTCTTGGACAGGTTACAACTTGAAGTGAAAATAACCCTCCTTCCGTTATTAACTCTTCTTCATCAATCCAAATCGTTTCCTTATACGGCTCTAGGCCAGCGGCCGCAGGTGCCGAAGCTCTGGGCGAGCTGCTGCCGGGGACTGCGGGGGGCCGGCCCGAGTCTTCCTCTCAGCTGCGGGGCACGAATCGCGACATGCGCCAGTCGGGAACCGCGAGGCAAAGGGCGTTTTGGCCCCGCACCCCTCGGTGACAGAGGAGCAGGTGCTGACACGCAACTGATGCGTTTCATTTGGAAACGAAGGACCGCGGCTATTGCTGACTCCGGCAAAGCCCGGCTCGGCCCGGCTCCCCGCAGGCCGCCCCTCCGCGGAGCGGAGCAGTCCGGTAGGGCCGCGCCAGTCATGCGTCCCCACCGCCCCGCGGGTCTGTTTCCAGGACAGAACCTGTGAATAAAGCGAGAAGCGTTGCTTATTTTGCTCTTACGAATCCCCCCTCGGAGCTATTTAAATTCCTTCTCGGGATTCGTGCGGCTCTGCGGGTGCCGCAGCCGGGGCGCAGAGCAACTCTGCGCCGGTCGCCGTCGTGCCACGCACACAGCCCAGGGGGTCGTTTCATGGTTTATTTCACATTAAAGTTTAGATACAATCGAAATCCTCGTACGCACCTTTTAATAAAAGTAGTAATCTCTTTGAGTACTGCAAAATTATAGCATTTACATCTTTAAAAGACTGTAAACAAAATAATACTAGCAAATAAATAATACTAGCATCGAAGTATACATTGTCAGGTATTTTTAGACGGCCGTATAAAATGCGATCTGGTTTACGGAATATAATACAGACAAATGCTATAAATAGGTGGATATGAGTCGGCGGGAAACTTCCTAGCGACGGGTCCATTTGGGCTGCCGGTATCGCACGCGCCGAGCCGAAGGGTCTCCCGCAGGGTACAGCAGATGGGCCGGGGTTGCGCAGGGTGCAGCGGCCTTGGCCGAGCCCCGGGCATCCTCCTGGCACTCACTGCAGCCCTGGGACCGCGCCGGCCCTCCTCCCCCCGCCTACCTGCACTGAGAAACCTTTTTTCTTGTTCAGAAAAATAAAAGTCCCATTTAAACTTTATTGAATTAAAGCAAAAATTAATTTTCGATATTCACACATATATTACAGAGTAATAGTAAAAGTTCAGTAGACTTCCTGGCATTTAGTTGGGCCACATTGTACAAGAGCAAAACAAGCATCAAAACATTTAGCAGCCTTAAATTTCACAATCACTCAGTATTACATAGAAATATTTAAATACTCTAGTCAGCCGTGGCTGTGAACAGTTCTTCATGTAGAAATTTTTCCTTTTGCCAGCGAGTACACAGCAAGAATTGCATTTTCCTTTCCATCATGGCATCCATGTATTGAAAAATACTTTGCTTTTTTTTTTTTCTTAAAAGTTAAACTCAGAGAAAGAGTCAAGACTAAGATGTTTTAAAAACAAAACCACAAAATGGGCTGTAAAGAACAATGAAAATATCTAAAGTCTACTTGTGTGAGGCAAAAATCATGGGAGGACGATGGTAGATTATGCCAGTGACACAGAAATGGGAACTAATTTTGTGGGACGAGAGAGAAAAATATAAATTTTAGTGTCTCCCGCCTGCTGGCTGCAACACAACAAAAATAAGTAGTAATTCTTCAAAGCAGATGTACACAAATCTAAGCAGGTTTTAGCTTCTTTAATGTTTGAATGTAAAAAGTGTGCTGTCCACCACTCTTTAAACTCAGCTATGACTTGAGAATTCATATGAGATTCTGACTTGTCTCTTCCTTTTCTTGGATGAGAAGTTATTTAAAGTGGGAACACTAGAAATCCAGAGAATGTTGAATACTTCCAGCCTCCCATCAAGTTTCCTCTCTCCAGTTTTAGATAAGCTCTGTCTCCTTTCTCCATCTGAATCAGGACTCCATTGCTAGCAGCTTCTCGGGTCACATCTTGGTCCCCTGCAAAGGCAGAAATCACTGGCCACCCATTTAGCATCAAACTCACCTAAAGAGCAAGATAAAACAAAGCCCTCTGTCAATTAAAGTCAGACAACGACACCGCTGGGACTTGCCTAGCAGGCGAAATGCTTAGTTAGAGAAGGGCCTCTTTTGGCAGCTAAAACTCTAGCCCCATAAAAATGAAATATCAATCTGCACCCACCTAAGGTATGTACTCTAAAGGAAGAAGGCTTTCACCGCAGTTCTAGACCAACAACCACATCAAAACACCCAGTGCATATAAAACAGGACATTGATCCTATTCTGAAGAATTTCAATAGGTTGCCTGTGTTTTCAGGCTATGAAAAGAGGTCTGCTTGTACTTATTGAAAGATGGCTTTATGCGAAACCTCAGAGACAGCAAGGAGCAGATCCACAGCCGCCAGAGTCGGAGTCTTTGAAGTATATTCAAGAGGTAGTTTTCCTTTGTTAGGCAGCAAGGACAACATGCCACAACACAGTTAATATGCTCTGCTCTGCTTGCGTTAATGATCCCTGGACTGCATCCCCCACATTAATAACACATTACCTGCCCAATCTAGATGTGGAAAGCTGCTTACACTAGAACAGTGCTGTACATTCACCTTTGCAATGTGCATCACTACACAGACAGTTTTCCTGTCTAGGTTATGCTACCTGGCTTCAGGCTGGTAATTTATTATCCCCACCTTGAGGTGCTTATGCTTTGATCCACAAAAGATGTGTGCCTAGCATGGCTGCACACACACAGAGACAGCTATATTCCTTATCACATCCATGCCACAGGAGCCTTCCTGCATCCCAAATGCCTGTGATACCTTCTGCCACCGGGCAGTGGGTGCAGAGCCCACCGGGGGCTGTCGTTCCCACGGACTCTGTACAGGAATGCTCCCCACAGCACTCTCCAGCTCTGGGCGGCCCGGGGGCCCGTTCAGGCTGGAAGGGGATGGCAGGCAGCCGCAGGGGTAGGACTTGCCGCCCCGGGGCAACTCCTGCGGGCAGAGGCCGGTCGGAGGCCTACTGAGGCAGCTCTTTTAGCACCGTCCCCTCGAGCCGAGAAGGGCCGGGAGGTCTGCGCTCCGAGTATCGGCTCAGGGGCACGCGTCTGCCCCGTCGGCCCTAGTCCCTTCCCCGCCGGCCCGCGGACCCTGTCCGCTCCCTCCCGCGGTGCCCGCAGAGCGAGGCGACGGCGACTGGGGCTGACCTGGATGGTTTGCCTGTTGTAGACTTTCACCACGTGAAAATTAAAACTGTAAATCCCTTTCCTGGGCGAGATAAAAGTGCTCCGCTCCGAGTCGAAGTTGCTGCCGATATTCACTAGTACCTGGAAGGGAAGGGCACCATCAGCACCTCGGCGGGGCGGCCGCCGCCCAGCCCCCTTGCCCCGCGGCTGCCCCCGGCCCAAGTGCCCCCCCCCCACCCTTCCGCGGGCAGGGCCCCACGGGGCGGTGCGTCCCCGGCCCGGCCCCACCACCTTCCCGGCAACTTCTCCCTCGGCGGCGCGCCCGGAGCCCCGCCACGCCCGTCCTACCTGGTCGAAGTAGATGATCATGGTGCGGTTGCTCATCTCGGAGGGCTCGTGGTTGGTGCTGCGGATGGCGGAGAAGGCGACCTTGGCGCTACCGGAGCGCACGGAGATGCCGAGCGCCGTGCCGGTGGGGTCGGAGGTGGGGTTGGAGTCGCACACCACGAGGCACTTCCCCTCCAGCACGATAGGCTCCGTCTCGTTCTGCCCGCACGCCAGCCACGCCGCGCCCAGCAACAGCAACAGCCCCAGCCTCAGCCCCAGCCCCAGCCCCAGGCTCCGCATGGCGCCGCGCTCCCTTTGCTCCGCTCCGCGCCGGGCGGGCACGTCCAGGCTCCGCTCCGCTCTCTCCCTGCCCCGCTGCGTTCTCAGAGCGGGGCTGAGAGCGCCCCGCCGGGTGGGAAGCGGCCGCGCGGAGGCACGGGAGCGCCGGCACACATAGCGCGGTGCGGTGCCGAGCGGTGCGGAGCCGCCCGCCGCGCAGGGCTGAGGGAGGCAACGGGAGGCGGCGGCGCTGCCGGGGCTGCCGGCGAGCACAAAGACGGCGCGAGGCGCGGCCCCGCCTCCCCACCGGCCCCGCGCTGGCGTCAGCGCCCCGCACCCGCCCCCGCCGCTCCTGGCCCAACCGGCGGCCGCCGCGCCCCGCCGCCGCCAATGGCCGCGCAGTCCGTCCCTGACACCTGACGCCGCGGCGGTTGTTAGGCGGCGTGGGAGCAGGTGCCGAGCAGCCGCCCGTTCCTCTCCGCACAGCACCGCGCATCACCGCACCGTACCGCGCCAGGTAGGAGCTCCGGGGCGCGGTGTGGGGGTGCGCGGGGCAGGAGAGTCCCCGCTGAGCGGACGAGCCCGCGGCAGCTCGGCGAGGAGCGAGGTGTCGGGCAGAGCCTGGACGCACCTCCGGGCTGAAGGAAACGGGATTCTGCGCGGGGAGCGGAGGGCTGCCGCCTCCCAGCAGAGACGGCATCACCGGCGGGCTCTAAGGCGTGGACGGAGCCGCTCCCCTGCACCGAGGGATGAGGTGCACAGGGTGCCCCTGCCCGGAGTGTCCGAACTCCACCGTCTCTTTCAGGCACCTCGTTCATGTCCCGGGGAGAAACTAAACGCGGTGCCTCCGGCAAGGCTTCCCCAGCAAGGGACTTTAAAAAGCACGTAGAGACTTCCCTGGCCATCAGAGCACCCAGCTGTTAGGGAAAAGCACACCCTGGGTGCCTGCCCCGCTCCCGGATGGCTCCAGCCCGGAGCGCGCTTATAGGGTCGTTGTTATTTCCTAAAGTGCAAAGATTGCTTTGTCTTGGTGGACATTTGACCAGTGTTCATTCTGGACGTGCTATCAAAAAATCATAACCTGGGATTCCAGGAGAAGAGACTTATTGATGAACCATTAGAAACAGACCACTGGAACAAAAGAACTTCCTAACCAGCAGATCTGTTTGCAAAATTAAACTTCTATGCGAGATAAAAAGTTAAACGGAGTTTGTAGCATCTTCTCTGGGAATTCGAATACCACCCAAAACAGGGCTCCAGTGAATATCGTTAAGAATTTTGGTAAAGGCTTTAATTTATCTTGCTGTGTTGTTGTTGTGATTGTGTGATTAACAAGATTGTCCTTGGCAAATTTCTTTCTCTTTGAAAACTGCTACAAATAAAACTTCATTCTTATTACTGCCCCACTAAGTTAACTGCATGTGAGTAAAGTTGCTCAGACAGAAGTCTGTGAAGTACCCGAGTTTGCTCCTGGGTTGGTACTGGCTGGCTCTGAGGGGATGGGATGTAGTTAGAACCAATGGCATCATACCTTTTGGGAGGATCAAAATACTCTGCTTTTCAGCAGTGAAATAGTCTGGAAACCAGTGTAAGACCAAAATTAATACAGTGAAAGGCAAGTAGACAGAAAGGAGTTGGAGAGATATTAAAATAGAAATACAAACTCTCCTGAGAAGTAGTAAATAAGATAAAACTGAGTGGGTGGAGCCACAACCCACTGGAAGGTGTGTTATATTTTACTCCAAGTCGTAAGCTTGTGATTTACAATGTATTATTACCGCTGATCTTAATTTAATTCAAAGTTAGAATCAGAAACTTTTTCAAAAACAAAATTTACATTTCTAAATATTTCTAGAGGCTACTGATAAGGCTAAGGCAAATTCAAATCAACAAAAATGAGTCTTTGGGATCTTTGTCAAGACTGGTGAAGTGACACAGGGAAATGAAAAATGAAGGAGGACAGTTCTGCCCTTTTAAAATGTTTGAGTGTTTCTCTGTGTCATCCTCCAACATACATGGCTTCTTATTTTTAAAGATACCTATATGTCTATTTAAGACACATCTTGTGCATGACAGAAGTCAATTCACTTGTGCTACAGAGGTTTTTATTTGTAGATCACTAATTTGAATCCAGGAGGGGATTCTCTCTTGAGCTGGAAGTTATCTTTCATGTTTTGTGGTGACCACACTGAGAGGAGTCAGGGTGGACCTTTCTCCCCACCCACCTTGACCATTTCATGGTGTCTGATGGACAGAGTTAACAGAAAGAACAAGAACAGGTGAGCTTGGAAAAATTAACAAATCTGTCACTTTTACCAGAGGTGCTATTGCTCACATAGGAGGTAGGCAGGCAGACAAGCAGTGAGATGCAGTTTCCTGTGCCAGACACCATCACTGCCACAGACTATCAGTCTGGCACACTTGACTAACACTGTAGCACTCAGCTTCTGTAGTCCTGGCTTTAATAAAGTAACTCCAGCCATGCAAATTAGACATTACTTCATTTTCATTAAATGTCACATGCAGTGCTAGGCAGTTATGTTGATTTTCTCTATATTGACAACAGCCTCTGACTGGTACTAGAAACAAAGAAGAGATGCACAGCAGGAGATATAGGTATTGATATATTAGAACATGGCATAATTAGTGTCGTGTGGCAGAGAGCTCCCAAGCTAGGAGTGCAGATTTACAAATCCAGATGTTTACAGAAAACCAGAAATTACATTACCCCATCTAATTACAAACTGCTTTGTTAATCAATGTCACTGAGATGCAACAGTGCAATTGTCACTCAGATAACAGTGGGAAAAGTGTCAAGGTATTAACAAACTGTAACAGACGTTGTAGCTGTTAGACTAAAACTAATGTATTTCTCAATCAGAGCTCCTCATTTGTTTGATGTTTGCTTTTAAGAAATACTTTTGAGGGTATGGAGAAAATGTGCAAACTGTTCCATTACATGGTAGCTAGCCATGACAGATTGATCACAGACTATTAGTTTGTAGAACTGTCCCAATGTTTCACCCATGCTTAAAGGAAAAACAAAGAAACAACCACTTGGAAGAAATCTTGAAGAAAAAAAAATAATGGAATGATCCTCATAAATCTCTGAAGAACTACTTCAGACTGGCTACTAACCTGCACAGATCATCAGAGGGCTGCTTATTTTGTTCCAGCGAAAAAAATCTTATTTTTATCTCATACAGAGGCAAGTTTAAAGCTCAGAGGTACTGAATCATTATCCGGAGAATTCAAAATATAGTTTAGCCACAAAGCAGCTTAAATCATGAGCAGCAGGAACATTACCTGTCCTGCATTACTCTGTCAGTGAGCCTTAATCCTGCTTTAGGAAAATCATCCTTAGAAACTCAGTCTTGCTAGACATTTAAGTTTAGCTCCACTTATGAAGAAAGCCTCTAAGGGGGGGCAAGAATAAGCTCATCTGAAAACAAGTATAAAGAAGTC
This sequence comes from Calypte anna, assembly GCF_003957555.1. Classification (NCBI taxonomy): domain Eukaryota; kingdom Metazoa; phylum Chordata; class Aves; order Apodiformes; family Trochilidae; genus Calypte; species Calypte anna. Next base: position 7,153,598 of record NC_044257.1, on the reverse strand, counting down.
TACTGGAGACCTTTATTTTTCATTTGAGTGAATAATTTATCAAGAGTTTAGCTAGCTGTGTATAAAACCACCTTTTCACAAACTACTTGTCTTTTGATTTAATCCTTCTTGAGTAGGAAATAAAAGGTCTGGCCCATAACTGGGTAATTTATATGAAATGCCATTTCTTCACTGTTCTGAAAATGCAGTTTGGTCATTGCTATATCAGTTTATGAAGTATAAACAGCAAAAAGCAATTCAGGGATTTATATATGCCCATATAAAATTAAGATACTTGTCTTCCCAAGCATCTGCTGGGAATTTGTACAAAGACTGAAGATGTGTGAAAATGAGATTTAGAGCAAAACAGCTCTTGCTCGTCCATATTGTGCACTACTTACCACTGTCAGATTTGCTGCTATAAAAGAGGTTTGTCTGTGTTTGTGGTGATTTGTTTTTGATGTCAACTTCAGCTTCCAAAGCAAACAATTAAGGTGTTTCAAAGAGCAGATTGAGTTCACTGACACAGTGCACAGCAAGAACAGGTGAACTCTTAAGGTACCACACATTGGAAATTATCTTTAATGTTCCACACTATAGAATAAGAAAGGCCAGAGGAACTTTCTGTGCCACATGCCTGCCAGTGCAGGTCATACACATGGATATGGGTAGTTGTAAACAGAAGGTCAAAGAGGGAACTGTTACAAAATCTTGACCAAAGTGGAGATTGCAGCACTAAATTAATATAAAATTGTCTACCTTGTATTGGGTTGCATAGGTATTGTACATTTTGAAGAACAGTATATAAAGATGATGTGGATAATGGCATCTGCTGTTTTGTATTGCCTGTCTGCAATACTGTATTTGACTTCTAATCTCTCATTTATATATCACATAGGGCAACTTTAAAACTGGGAAAGAATATTATCTCACTGGTAAAGATATTTGAAAACACCATCCTTGACACAATTATTAAACATTCTGATTTATACAACTATGGCTGTTCATATGTAGTATAGCATTTTAGTCTTACCTTAAGAGATGTCTACTTCACAGCTAGATCTCCACGGTGCAATTTAATTACACCATACAATTAGTTACTTGATGGGATATTAGCAGGCTTGCCTGCAGGTAAAAAAACTTCCCGAGTGATGATGCCAAGGTCAGGAGCTTGATTTGTTTTTCTTGTCATAGACGTCTGTCAAAACAAGTGTATTGTTACAAATCAATACATCAAACTGGAAGTTAGTCACCATTCAGATAGATAATTATATTGTAACTGGGAAAGTCCCAATCCAAGATGACAGAGAACGCTCAGCTAAAGACAGCATGGCTTGGAAGTGTATGTTTGCTTGCTGTAATTATGAATGTGGTCATGATGCGTCTTCAGACTTAAAAGAATTAAAGGCAGAGCTGTCCAAATGTTAACTGAAACTCCTGATAATTTGGGGTTATTAAAGGCGGTTGGCTGGCTTTATTTTATAGCATAGTACTCTTGTATTTGTGGATTCTATTTATACTCAAAATTAAGAGCTTTGTTTGAACTAGTAATCCAGTCTTCTCAGTTTACTTTATCTAATGATTTCTTTTCTTTTTTTTTAATGGCCCTCGATTTTGGCTGTGTTTCAGGATGTACAGTGAAACTTCAATACTAAATCTCATTCAATATATTTTATCTGAAAGGATAAAGCAGGCCACCTTGCAAATGCTGTGTACAATTCTGATTTTTTTTTTTTTACTTACGGAGGAAGCATGAGTGGTGCTGAACTAGAGTTCTTTGTGTGCATCCTTCCCTCTAGTGGCTGCTCTTCTCAAAGAAAATTAGCAGTACTTCAGCACTTCTGTATTAGGTACCAAGTGATGGGCATATGATGGAGGGAGGCTATCTAGGAAGGAGACAAGTAGACACAAACTTTTAGGTACCAGGAAACAGAAACCTTGGGATGAGCCATATCAAGACAGAGTTTCACAAGAGCCATGGATTTGACAATATTTTTGTGAAAAATCCAGTATGTTCTTGAAAAATTAGAGTAATTGTGATCACTTGCATGAAAGACCATGCATGAAAGCTCCTAAGGCATGTCAGCCTTTCACATCAATTCTTTTTCTTGATCTGTCCTGTTTTCCCATATTCCTAATGCCTGAAGATCTCAAAGAGTTAGCAAATACATCAGTAGCAGTCCATAAACCAACTGTCCCTTTTGTGTTCCTTCCACACATTTTTCTCCTGTCTGCTACATACTTTCTTTTGTCTGCCCTTTTCTTTTCAGCAGCAGTAAACCCATATCCAAGTCTGCATGCTCATTGCTTACAGTTCTGCTATTTCTGCTCTGGGATTTGTGCCTGCTATACAACACAGCACCCTCTCCCAAATTGCTCTCAAAGTGGTGAGGATGTGGTGCAACATGATATTTCACAGCAATGCAGAACACAGCTACCCCTAGGTAGAAAGCAAAGCTGCAGGGGTACAACAAGCACATGGAATATTTTGTAAGGACATATTTCTTGTTTGCACACAGCAGTGAGTGGTCACATACAATCAAGTCCAAGCACTGTATTGCATTTCTGGACATCTTTTGCAGGCATTAAACCAGGAACTGTGTGGAGTTTAAACACTTCAAATGAAGTGGATAGACCGCAAAAGAAAACAGAGGGGGAAATAAAACATGATGAAACATGCTTCATTCATGTCTCACATGGATGCCAAACCATGAGAGTTTTCCAGCCCTTCATACGGAGACATCTCTATTCCTTTCTGCTTACTGCAATCCTTTTGTTTTCTTCCATTTTTAATTTTTCACTACTACAGGGTTACTATCTCTATCCAGACTAATTTATTCTATTGCTGAACAGAACAATTTAGGTCCTTGTAATCTACAGTAGCTGGGAGATTTCCTTAAGACTCGTCCTTCTACTGCTCTGATAGTGTATGACAACAAAACCTATTTTAAATCTCCTCTTTTTCACTGCACATATTTGGTGTATGTGGTACCTGGCACAGAAACTGTTACAGGACAACCCCAGGGTGCATCCCTGAGTCCATTTCCACCAGAAATCAAAATCTGACATGACAATGATGACTATCAGAACTAGGGTGTTAACTTTTAACCATAAGTTACCAGCAATTAAAATCCTGGTATTAGTATTTCATTAAGGGGTTCTGCTTCTGAGTAACTAATGCACTATTCAACCAGTTAAAAAAGCCTTTGACCTTCCCAGCAAGATTTAGACCAACCCATTGTTAAAGAAAAAATCTTAAAAATAATGATCTTACAAGATCTTTCAACTTCTACTGGTATGATTCTCAATGCATTTGTTCCTCTCTAGATTTGGATGGGAAAATTATTAGCAGTTATGTGTATTTTCAGCAAAATTGTAAAATAGTGAATTCCATCAAACACTGGCTACAGCTACTTCTTATCATAAATTTTTACAAATTCCCCACCAGTGAGCTCATTAGTGTAAATGATAGAGCCTGATCACAGGTTTAAAGTCAGCATTTTTTCCTTAGCTACAAATAGCCTGTTTTCTTTTGTGACACGGTAATGGAGGACTTTACTCCAGAGAGCAGGGAAAATATTCCTCTCCATTCCTGCAGTGCAATCAAGTAGGGCTGGTAAAATCCAAGCAGACTGAGTGGGATTTCAGTGCTGTCAGTATCCTTCTGGAAGGCTTTTCTAAAAGAAGCAGAGCCTTTGTGGGGGAGAGAAGTGCACATTGCACCACAAACCTGTTCTGAGGGGCAGACATCAAAAGAAAGAAGGCTCTTTCTACAGAATATAATGGGCTTTCCCTATTCTATCCTCAAAAATCTTTGTGACACATAAGCATTATATGATATACATGTTAGTATCCTAGGACAGCATCAGTGTTACTCAGCACACACTGGTACCTCATAGGAGCTGGGAAACTGCAGAGTACTGTTGGCAATGGCGGTGGGGGTCTCCTTACTTTCCCAGAGCATCTGCAGAGGTAGTGGTAAGGGGAATGGAGCTGAGCTCTTAAAGACAGTGGCCCCTACAGATAAAGATAAGGCTTAAAAAATTTCAGTTGAAAATTATTACTTTAGATGACCACAGTGGTAGAGAGAGGGAAAAGGAATTGCAAAACCCTGAATAGCAACCAAGTTCTCCTGACTTAGAGGTGGAAACCATTAGCTTAGTAACTAGGGTAAAACTGTAAGTCAGCACATGAACACCGTTCCATACTGCTTATTTATGTATAGCAATCTCTTGCATTCAGCACAGCACATCAAAATAACTCTAATGAGCACAGTCAGGATCTAAAGCTGGAGTGTTCAAGGGGTTGCCATGTTTGGGGCAGCTCGTTGTGTCTGGTGTTCATCTACCTCTTTCTGAAATTGTAGTACAGCAAATTTCCATCTTCTGAACACCGTGGTATTTAAAAAGGCATTTGTGGCTCTGAACAGGAGCTTCATCTGCCAGCACTCACTCAAGCAAAATCCTCTGGCTGGGGGCAGTGCTGGGCAGCCTGGCTGGCGTCCCTGCTGCAGCTCCCGGAGGAATGAGCGGGTGCTGGGAGTGCTGGGCCCCGGGCAGGAGCCAGTGGGTTCCAGCATCTCTGCTCCATCCTTGGCAGCAGGCAAACTGTAAGGAAGTTTGAGTGTCATGAGCAGGAAAATACAATGGTTGCAGATTGGAAAGCCTTTTCTGGTGAAATGCAACAAAGTAAAAAATAAATAGGGAATAGATTTTTTTTACACATAGATTTTGTAAGTTTGGGTTAATAAAGGCTGTTTGTGCCATGAACTCAGCAAAGATTTCTGAAGAAAATCTTCTGTTCCTAGAGTCAAGTGCAATCTAGTTAAAACAAAACAAAACGAAAGGAAACAAACCCAATCCTAAGAGGAAGTAAAACACTTGGGGAGGAGAGAACTGTAACTCATAGAAAACAAAATGTTTTCAATTCATTCAGTGGAGCAACATTGTTTAATTACAACAAAACTGTGAAACAAAGTGTCATTATTAATGTGGCTTGGGTCAAGCAGTGCATTCTCTCATTTCAATTTTAGATTATTGATTTCCCAGAGAGCTGGGTCTGCATTCCCCCTGCATGGGCAGGTCCTCCCCACCCCCACAAAAGCATCCTTTGGGGTGCTGATTATCTGAAAAGCTCCAGCAAAACCGATGAGTCTCAGAGTCCATTTTTTCTTTCATTTTCTTTCAACCTTGAATCTACCTTCCCATCTGTGGACTGTGAATTCTTATATCATTTATGTCACTTCTCAGGCTGGAGGAGGCTCAGAGGAGACCTCATCACTCTCTACAACTACCCGAAAGGAGGTTGTAGCCAGGTGGGGGTTGGCCTCTTTTCCCAGGCAACTCTCAGCAAGACAAGAGGGCATGGTCTCAAGTTGTGCCAGGGGAGGTTTAGGTTGGAGATTAGAAAGAATTTCTTTCTGGAGAGGGTGATCAGGCATTGGAATGGGCTGCCCAGGGAAGTAGTGGATTCTCCATCCCTGGAGATACTTAAAAAGAGACTGGATGTGGCACTCAGTGCCATGGGCTGGGAACTGCAGCAGGAGTGGATCAAGGGTTGGACTTGATGATCTCTGAGGTCCCTTCCAACCCAGCCAATTCTATGATTCTATGATTCTATGATTTCTGGAACTGCACTGGCACTACAAGATAAGGAGAGAAAAAAAGTAAAGAGAACTGCTTCACATACAGAACAGAAGTTTAGATTTCAATTTTTTTCAGGTTCACAGAGCACAGGGAAATGCCTGTATATCTGTACGTCCGGGCCTGCTACAAGACTCAGGAAAGTGGAGAAAGGATTTTTTTATTAACTGAGTATTGCAAGGACCCCCTTGATGGCAGCAATGTGGAGGCTGACTGGGATACGTAGGCAATTCTGCTCTTCCCCACGGGCCAAATCTGCTTGTTCTGGAAACTGCTGATGTACATGAACTTCAGAGGAGATACAAATTGCATTTAATGTAATTGTGGCTACTCCCTGGGCCAAATTCTCATTTACACTGGAGTAATTTTTGCACATATATTAAATAGCAGAGAGGTGGAAAGAACTGCTGATGAATATGGGTACTTAGTTCTTCATGTATACTGCCTCAATGTGTACATTTCATTCCCTGAAAAAAAAAATTCCTAAGTTAAGCCTGTCACAAATAGCATAGTTTCTTACATATTCCTTCCTCTAACCATACCCACGAGCAGCTTGTCCATCAGTGCCACCAGCTTGTGACAAACTGCTGTGTCAGTAATTACTGAAGGTCTGTATTACATTTGTGCTGCTGTTCACCAGAGGGGTTCAAACCTAGAAAGACAGGAATCATCATTTTTCTTTTGAAGCTGAGACCAAGCCTGAGTCACTGGGCTGGCCACTGACTGTCTCAGCAGATCAGCAGTGGCACCAAACATATTGTATTTATTGAATATTACAGGGGGGGACAACAAGATCTAGGATGGTAACAGCAGTGCTACAGAGGGAGCTAGACAGAACTGGATAAGGAATCGAGTCAGGTATTGGCCAGCCACCAGGATGAGCATATTTATAACAAAGATCATTTGAGGGTCAGAATCAGGATGTAAAAGGAATCTGCTTCATTTGCAGTCCCCTATATTTCAAGTGATCCACACTTCACCACTATCATCCAGCACATCTTTAGGTTACAAAAATGCTTATATATTTACCAGTATCTTAATTAAAATTATGTTTTTCTTCTTCCACTTGATGACTTTATAAATCCACTAGCTTCTAAAGTAAGCTGGAATTTCTTCATTTGAGTTACATAAAATATTTACCTGTGGAGAAGCCTGGCTGTGTTCAATGACTCTGCATTTAAGGGTCAGCAAAATTCTTAAAGGTTGGAGTGTATAAATTGTGTTGTATTACACTTGCACATTGCCTTTTTTTTATCCACAAGAACTCACCTCACTTGCCTAATCCCTTTTGTATACTAGGTTTTATTTACAAATTGGCAGTAAAATGCTGCAGTGTCTTTGACAGTTTGCAATTAATTGCACACAATCTGTTTAGGCTTCAAGATGCACCTTTCATAAATGATGATATATTTCAAAAGGCAGTCCAACTGGCTGCTTTGCATATTGCATATATTTTTCATATTTCTCAGACAGGACATATGCAAAATTATTTTATTGAGGCACAAACACAGGAAAGATTATTTGAAAGAAAGACCAGAGGCCAGAGGTTCTGTTTTCAGTTCTTGCACTCACCTGCTGCAGATGGTGGGTGAGCCATTTAATATTTCTCTGCCTTTCTTCTGCATCTGTACAAGGTTGTTTATTCTTCTAAGAGAAGGAATTCTGAGAATGAAACTCTAATTTGTTATTATTAATATATTCCAATGAATGGCTGCAGTTCTTGAGCATTGCTTTGAAGCCAGTCAAATACGTATTAAAGAAAAAGTGAATTATAAGAAACAGCAATTCAGTCCATCTGATATGCCTGCATGGAAACAGTACTTGTGGGATGACCTCCTAGAAAAAAGAAACTGATAAAGGTGTGCTAAATGGATCCCAGAGTCCTGAAAAGCTTTCTATCTTTTCAGTCATCCATTGTGTAAAGAGTGACGGGAGTCATGTGCCCCAAATCCTTAAAAGCAATTTTTACAATATAAAACATTTAAATATGCCAGCAAATACCTTATATTGGTATCATATCTATCACCATTCTTGCCATAGGTCCCTTTCTACTTTCATTATTGCCTTCTTCCTCCTACCCTGCTTCACGGTTTTGAATTATGGGCAACTCCTGGAAAAGCAACATTCACCTTAATTACCATATAATACTATAATTGAATCAAACTACTTTGTTTCCCCAAAAAGCTATTCTTTATTTGTTGGCAGCCTGCTTGTTTGTGATCCTAGCATTGTCAGTCACATCAGGAAAGCCATCTTAGTCATAAAATAGGTAACGTACAGGAAGTATTACTGGTTCTGAACAGGGCTCTAGCAGTAATTATGTACAGCTTTTAGTAATTTTGAGATTCACACAAGCATCATTGATAAAAACCATTTGCAAGGACATGCAAAGGTGCCTGTATAGTATTTTTACAAGCAAATGAAAATAAGACATTTTGGTAGTAACATGGTAATTAGCCTTGAGGCTTGAAATGCAATGCTCATCAAGTGTGTAACATTTAATTACAAGATCACTGAGCATGAGTGAGGTCCTCTGAGCTTTTCATCCCTTCAGCAGAAAGATTCTCCCACTGAACTGACAACTTCAATCCTCTCCTCAGGTGTGGAGTGAATCCACTGCTGCCTCAGCAGACCGAATTGGTATTTAAGGGACTGATGTCTTTCAGGCCTGTACAGGTAAAGTACTTCATGGAGCTACTGGTGCTTGAGATACCTTCTTGAATCCACTCTGTGAAGATCTGAGAACTGCAGGCACCAGGTACCACCAACCCATAATCAGAGGAAGCTGCAACTAAGGTAGGAGAGCTCAGATAGGGCCATTTTGGTAAACAAAATTTTACTGCACTTCAGGGGCTATGTAATGTGCAGTGTCTTCATGCATGCATACAGAAATAGTCACTTCTGACCAGTTCAGAGCCCAGTGACTATTGTCCCCAGATTTTGAGGACTTGTGAGCCAGGTCTGTACTCCTGAACCAGAGTTCCCCATCCTCGGATAGAAACAGGACTGCAGGAAAGATGGGGCAAAAGAACAACCAGAAGACTGGATGACAAGTTTCTGGAAGCACTCAGAAGAACCAGAGAATGCTATGCAGAGGTGATGACATCTGATTACCCAAATTCTACATATATTGTGTGCTTTTATTTTGGGGCTTATAGACTCTGTGCTAAAAACAAGTTTTGGGTTCTGGTTGTATACATTGTTCCTCAAGTGAAACCCTCAGTGAATGCATTTGTGAGTCTTTTTCATGAATAACTCTACCATCTTATTGACAAAGCCAGAAAAGGAGTTATGTGCAAACTGCAAAGAGTCTCATCCAGGTAAATTCTATGGCAAACATTTACAGCTTACCAAGTTTTATCTAGTCTGGAAATGAATGTTAAACATTCATATGTGTTTTCTTAAAGTCATAAAGCTTGGACATACACATATAAGTGCAAAATTTGGCCTTTACTTAAAAGAAGCATAGAAAGTTTCTATGAACATTTTTAGCCTCTAACTTTGATGAGCTGCATTTAAAAAGAAACAAACAAGCAAACTCAAACATCAACAAACCAGAAAGATAAAGAGGGAAATAAACAAATATTATTTTGAAAGGGTAAACTATGTAAAACTCTAGTCTTGCTCAAAATTTAAAGGGCCTCCTCATTTTTATATTTTGAATACTTGAAAAGGAAAAAATCGGCATGTCAGGAGTAAGGAGAGTTTGCAAGAATTTGATTACTAGAGTTGATTGAAATTAATTGAATTAGCTTCTTGATTACAAGAATCAAATAGAAAATCAATTAACCATTTCAAAATTCAGAATTAGTGTCCTTTTCAGTCCATGTCTGAGAGTTAAAACATTATTCTGCAGGTCTGCTAAAGATAGGAGCTTCATTTTTAGTGTCTACCTAGTGTAGCACATGTATTTGTTAACTTACCCATTACAGGCAATGTTATGTGTGGAGTTCTCTGGATGCTGGGAAATTAGAAGCCTGAGGAACTGGCTGTATGTGCCCTGCTGTATGTGGCAAAGGATATAACTCAGTCTGGGACAGCTGCTGCTAATGTTCTGAAAAAATCTGGTTGCCCAACACTGAATTGTTACCTTTCTATGCAAATAGTAGTTGCAACAACATGCTCAGTCTTTGCTGTTTCATTATTACTGTTCTCCTGTCCAATCAATAAATCCCCAGAGTCTCTCCATGTAATGGCCATTTTGCTCAGTTTCTCCAGTAGGAAGGTCTATTTAGCAGCAGGTTTTCAGCAGACCAAAATGTGGAATCAATAGCCTGAGAATAATCTGTGCACTTGTCCTTATGAAATATTTGTATTTTTCCATGTGAGTTCTAACTGACCAAATGACTTTTCCAATATGTAAGGGTTTAGTGCCTCATATGGAAATGCATCAACTACACAATTGCCAGCACACGTGATAGGATCTCTCAAGGTCACTAGTGAATTGACTGAACAGCTTCAATAAAGCTTTAAAGTCAAGTCATGCAGATATAGAACACTCACCTAAGTGGTTACAAATTGCCTGTGAGTGATTACAGTGTGTAGGTGAGCATAGCCTGGGGAGGACATGTACCTTTCCTCTCATGAGCTTGCTCCATGCACCTTACCTCCTTCCGTTAAATGAGACAAAAATTGAAAACCTCTCTGCTCTGTGGATACCTTACCTGGGGAAGAAACGCTGATGCCAAATTGCCAAACTCTTTTTTTGTTTGTTTTTTTACCTGCTGGCTTGGTTGCAGCCTGGTGAAGTACATGACAGCAGCCCCCGTTCCTCAGTCTGTTCCTCAGGTGGAAATCAGGTGTTGGGGAACACCTCTGTACCACATCTGCATTCTGTTCTGTCCCCCAGGTATCTCTCTCTGTTTTTAATTCTACCATAGGACCATTTTTTCTTCTGAAAAGTTAATACAATTAAATTATTATTATTACTTGTAATAAGAATGGTGATTTAAGAAGACTTAAAAGCTATTAATAATTAGTTTCTTATCTTGTCTCCTTTAATATAGTCCCAAGAATACAGTATCTCCACATGTCTTTTCTGATCTGGAATATGTCTGTTCTTATCCCAGCTTTCAAAGAAGCCCTCAGCAAAGGGTCTGAGGTTACATTTTCATTTTTAGCTTGGTTTCCTAAGGAGATGAGGGTCATGCCACTGCTGTCCGTCTGTCCTTATTTTTCTCTCATATTGCCTTACAGGAACTTTTGAGCCTGTCAGTCAGTCTCAACCAGAATTAAAAAAAATGACAAATCATTGTAAGTTTTGAGAATAAATACATGCCTGTTAGACTTTATGGACATTTTTGGTAGGGGAGCAGAAGTAAACAAATTAGAGCTCTTGCTGAGAAAAGGTGAGGAAAACGTAGCTGGTGTCATCTGCTTGGCAGCAATGAGAAAACCAAGACCAGCCACCCATCAGCACAAGGATAAGTTGAGCAAACAAGGGCAGAAACATCATCTTGGCTGGCAAGGGTGCAACACTGAGACCCAGCTGCTTCCATGAGGGGGAGGCTCCCAGGAGCATAGGGCCAGCCTGTCTCACCCTCACAAGCACATCTCCAGTTCTGCTTTTCACAGCTATAGTTACAGTCCTGTCATCAAATTCTGCATTCCCTGCCAAAACAGTCAGGATGCTTTACACATTATACATGGCAATGCCATTCCTATTCTAGGAAGATTACAGTTTAGGGATATAAATTATATTACTTCCTGAAACCTACTATCTATCTGAATTTTGAATTACAGACTGGAATATAAACTCTCTCCATCAAAACCATCCAGCTGTTCTCAGACAGGGCCTGATTCTTTTTTTAATGTAGTCAATGCAAAGCTCTCACAGAGTTTAATGATGCATGGCCATACTTGGGTATACTTTGTATTTGGTTAGTAGCACTTGACAGGATAATGTAAGCACAGTTTTTTGTATGAACTTTATATGTAGCAGCACTGTGTTTTTTTCAAAAGCAGTGAGACAAAGACTCCCAAAAATAATTAAAAAAACAAAGAACTGAGGGTAGCAAAGAAAAAAAAATCACCATGAAAAAACCATAGAATCAATAGATTATGACAGCTACTCTGAGGCTTCTACTGTTATCATGTCAAGAGTTTATTATAAAATATAAAAAAAATCATTACTGCAATATCAAAACATTCATAATAACAATACAAAACTCCACTCAATCTGCTCCTGCAGGGATCTGATCTAAAAATCCACAGATAAGAAAAAAAAATTGCTGTAAAAATGGCAGTTAGCCAGTTCAATCAATCAGACAACCTGGTTCTGTAATGGTATGATAGTCTCTGCATTTCAGTGCAGTAGATTACTTCAAAAGAATTGCTCAAGCAAACAATCTATAGCCAAATCAGACAAAATATGAAGCCTTTTAGAAAAGTTCCTAAGTGCTGCTCCCAGGTGCTCTATTTATGGCTCCATGCCTTTTTATATCCAGCATATCTTACCATTTAGGTATATCTTATAAACCTTGCCTTGTGTCTTCCTGCACGAAGACCAGTTCTTACCAACTTTAACATTCATGAGATTTCTTTACCTCAAAAGCAAAAGGCACTCCAGATGGCATGGGAAAACATACTTTCTATGGGAATGATGTTTTAAGGAAATAATGTTTCTGCATTAAAAGAAGTCTTTAAACAGAAGATTTATTTTGTTTAAAAGTAATTCTGCACCTTTGATACATAGTTATACATCGTACTTTCAAACCTATCATAATTCCTTTTTGAACCTACAGAAAAACTGAGTTCATAATGGCATTATTTGAGGGGTAGGGAGGGATCATTCTCCATTTACTACTATAACAAGAAAAGGAAAGAAAGCTTTCTGGTCCAGTTCATCCAGGGTGATCTCGTTCATTCTTATCTGGCACTTGAAACCTGAAGACTGACCTGTGATTTATAACCCCATTCAGCTCCTTGCCATGTACTTTTGTATTTAAATATATTTGTAAAAGCTTCCTGTACTTGTGGGCAAATTGTAAATATACACTAGTAACAGATATTTGTCTTTTCTTAAGCTTAAAATAAATAAAACTCATTATACTACCATTATAACTTGTAAAATTTATACCTTTTTTGTGTGGCTTTCCTTTTGAATGTGTGAATAACAAATGGCCCTTCAGAATCTCAGAAAATGCAGAGCCGACTGTAGACCAAAACAAGAAGGTGTAAAAGGTGAGAGGTGTACACAGGAACAATTGTGTTAAACCAGGATGCTTTCATTTGGACAGACTTGTGTGAGCTCTACCCTGATTTTCATGTGGGAAAAGACCTGTGACAAAAGTATCCGGATCCCCAAAAATGAGATCCTTGTAGATGAGGAACATCATATCAGAATATCATGAGCAAAAGTGTAGGTCTCCCTTGTATATATTAAGTACTGCCTGCATGCACTTGGCTTTTCTTCTGCTACAGGCAGACTGTCTGAAATCACCCTCCAGCCTTTTAGCTGATAATCTACTTCCTGACAGCAACTAGCAAAAGACTAACATTGCACTTGGCTCTGCAGTAAACTCAAAACAGCCCACAGGCATGGTGCAGGGTCAGCCTGCTGCTAGGCTGCTTCTTTATTTTTGTTGACATTTTCCTTTGTTGAGAATCTGTTCCTTGTTATTCAGGACATACAGCCCTGCACATATCCTATCTGTTTAACTTTCTTTGGATAAAAGTGGGAATTTTCCCATGTCAATAAGTGTTCTGGTGTGAAGCTGTGAGCTGGCCTCTCAGAGAACCACCTCCTGCCGAGTATCTCACTTCTGCACTGAGTTTTCTTTGTTAATCATGTGCAAAATAAGATGGCTTTCTGTCTAGCAAAAACCCATCATTAATTTTTCATATGAGCACTAAAGCCTTGAAAAGAATCCTTGGGTGGCTTCAAAGAAAACAGAATAACAAAACCAAAGAGCTACATTTTCCTTTTCCCCATCTTAGTTATTTGATATTTTAAGAAAACTTTTTAATGCAGAACTACAGTTCTCAGCTTCACAGTGACAACTTCATTCTGAAAACTACATTTGACCTTCAACTTTGTCCTTCATTAACAGGATTACACCTAAACACTCTTATTTTACTGCAAATGAGACAGATGCAATGTGTATTCTGTTCGGCCTCAGCATTAGGATTATCCCAAGAGTGGCATTTATGTTCTTGTAGTTCTTTGGTATAAATAAATATCGAAGTAGGACGACCAATCTGTACTCCATGAGGAATAATAAACTAAAATAATATGGCACTGATTCTGTTTGTGATGTCTAAATGTGTTTTTATGATTGTATATGTTTATGGCTTTCTCACATAGCCACCATGAATTCCAGGCAATTAAAAAGGACGTAAGTTCTGAAGCATTTTCAAAAGAGCTTTGCTTTCCAAATGGTGTGTATTAAAAGTAGAATATATTTTTTGACAAGCTACTGCAAAGTCAACATTCACACATTTCTCCTGCTCCAAATGTCTTCCCCTCTTTTTCCACCTGAAATAACTAATTAGAATATTTATGTAAGTTGAGAAGAAAGGGAAGGAAAGATTTCTTCTATGTTTGCACATATATTACATGCATTTCTAGCTTAAGATCTGGCCTGTGGGGTCCAGATTTCAAAGCAGCTTAGGCAGAGTATTTAGCAGGTCTTGCATCAGGTGCATCAACCTACCTCTAGGCTCTGGCTGCTGTTTTTCCCTGTTGAACAAGCCCAGCATCACGGTGCAAATGAGTGAGAACAGTTCTGTCCTTGATGCACACTGCCCAGTGGTCATCCCTGAAGGGCACTGATTTTTCAGTCCTGGGGGTAGAGAACTTTATTCAATTCCATAAACAAGTAATCATGCCCTAACCTACCTTGAACTGGATGGTCTGTGTGACCTCATGAGTTACTGAACAAAGAAGTAAAAATATGAGCAGTGAAGAAGCAGTACTTTTGATCAAACTGTTAAACATTGTTGGCTTCCTTTGGTTAGTTAGATCCATTCAAATATAAAGGTCTGAGAATAAAAAATAATAATCTGTAAAAATGTTCTAAGTATGAACTAAGTCCAGTTTCAAATGTTTATATTCAAGAAATACTTTGGAAGGCTAGTCAAAACTAGATTTGGTAGGTAAATCAAGCAGGTATAATTTTGAAATTTGGCCAGATTCAGCACGAAAGAAGAATTTATTAAAGGGCATAGCTACAGCAGTCACTGTTCTATTCATAATACACCTGAAAAAACACTTGAAATCTCTGTGAGGTCTGGGGACATGGCATCACAGTTCCAGCAAGTCCATGGCACACCCTTTGATGCACAATTGGTGCAGGCAAGCATAGATAGAAAATCTGGCTCAGCAGTCTACAATTCTGAATTTTTCAGAGTCCACAAATAGCTATATTTGATGTGAAAGTCACTAGGGATTTCTGCCACTTTGGTCATAGGACATTACCTCTTCAGCACTGTTCACTGCATCTTTGCCTCAACAACCTATTACATAAGTATTTTACTGGGTATGTAGTCATAAAGAAAGCTGTTGCACCATTGTGTTTAATTGCATAATGCCAGCTGTGTTAATTGAAATGTATCATCATGTCATTATCAAAAATCTATACTGTTGTGATAGCAAGCTGACACAAGTCTGTGAATGAGCAGGAACTGATACAAGTTTCCTGTGTTTCCAGAGGAAAATTGTAAATCCTGCCCAGGACTCTTGTTTAGCAATGAGATCCCTCTGGAGATAATCCAGGCTCTCTTGTGATAACCTCTGCTAGTAACAGGGCAAAGAGGGAAAACACTGATGAGCCAAAAGTGTTTCCAAAGGCAAGAAGTAGCAATCCTTCCCCTCCAAGGAGGTTAAGGGGCAGCTGAAAAAACAAAACAAAACCAAAAGCAGAATAGGGAAAGTCCAGCTCATCATTTAAAAATTATAGCCCAATCTTTACATGCTTGTTCAAACCACATTATAAGCCTATCAAAATTACGTCATTAATGAACACATCCCAGTTGGCTATTGGGTACCAACCTGCAGCAGCAGAGCCACTGCTGTCCTAGAGGAGCAAAGCTCTTCCCACCAGGCTGAAAGTCTCTTGCTTGCCTGTTACAGCAGGAAATGTCTTGAAATGTGAACAATGCAAGAGATCTGAGGGCAGACAGCACAGATAATGAAAAGAAAAAAGAACTATTACCTGGAAATGATTGTTGCATTGTTACTTCTCCTTAATTTCCTCAGTAACTGGTAGAAACTGTTCTTAAGAGAATGTTTAGGAAATAACACCCATAACACCATTTCCCTGCCTCCGTCTTAGCCATTGTTTCCGTCTTTTTATTCCTGATGACAGGTGAGTTTCAATTGTAGTCCTTTTTATGAATACTCAGTGTATAAATTATGCAGATTAAAGTCTCTAATTTCAGAGTACATTTCAAAGATTCTCCTCACCTTGAGATGTGTAACAATAGCATAACATTTTTATTAAGTTATTCAAAGGCTTTATGATGAATTTGTTTTTTTAAACAACGGCCACAAAATCCCAGCATTCACTGATGAAAGCAGAAGCTGGAAGAATAAAATAACAAAGTTTTATCTTTAGTTAATTTGTCAAAATCGGGTAAATAATACTTATATTCAAGCTGAAACATGTAATTTGAAAGGAAAGTTGGATTTTTGTAGTTTTTAATTGAATATGGTTCATGGTCAAAACAAACTGACCAGGAGGCAAACCTCCAGCTGCTGCAAAGCCTGCACAGCAAAAGCAATGTACATCAGCTGTACAAAAACTTTACAGGAACTGAAGCATTATCAAAGATCTCATTCTGGAAGAAACACTTTATTGATTCATACTGGAAGTGAGGATGTTGCATGGGGGAGGACAAAGTTTCTTCTGTTTGGACTTTTAGGTTCAGTGCTCAAGATTGAGATACACCTTCCTGTATTGCCATTTTCATTTTTGGTCTTCCCTGGCTGTTTGGTACTGAATTCATTGGCAAGTTTCTCTGTAATACAATGAAGAAAGCTTCCCTTATTCCACAAAAAGTTTCTGGATTTCAGATAAACTTCTTCCCATGTTGGCATGGAATAGATCTCTCAAAACCATGAACTCTACACGAGATAGCAAATATTTCCCCAGTACACAGAAGACCAGCTTTCGATGGATACTTAATCTGTGTAAAATGAACCAGCTTTATCAGGAGCAATTGAACAAGGCTCTGTAGTGGTCTGTTGTTTGGAGGCTCAGGCAACTTAATAGGGATGCAAAAGTTATATATTTTTGTGTCTGCTTAAATCAGGCGAGACATCTGAATAGCAATTTCCTTCATTTCTTGCATGAGTTACTGACCACACCGGTGCAGGTGCCTTGCTCAGTTTCAGCCTTCTTTGCATGTTTTGAAAATAAGCCAAAAGATGTTAAGATGGCGCCAAAATGAATATGAAATTATCTTGAATATCACACACACCTTTCAATTTGTTGCATGACAATTAAACAGCTGGAGGTCAGATGCAGTCTTATAGCTATTAGATCTGGATTGGTGTGTGTCTCAAGCCTTTTCACAAGAACCTGACAAATCTCTCTCATTAACAACAAATGACAGTCTTGCCAGTGCTACAATGCATGTTACATTTAATCAATTGCCTATTTGTATTCATTATGTACATCTCCTATTTTGAGTCATGAAACATTGAAAAGTAATTACCACATGGAAGAGCATCATGGATAACAAATGAGATAAGATGAGAAAAAGTACCATTAATTGGTCAGTTGTACTTGTCAGTACATTTAAAGTAATTAAGCCAAAGAAAGATATAAGACAATTGTATGCCTTTGAAGTAAAGCAGAGTATCAGGATAACCACTGGTACGGTACCTTGTTATGACAAAAATTCAATCATCTAAACATGTACAGTGTTAAGACAAGCTTTAAAGAGCTGTTTAACTATAGCTTTTATTTAAAGAAGTCAATGTAGCTTCCTTTAGTGAAATGTAATTGCAATGTCTGGTAGCATGACCACACTATAAATTAGTCTGTCAGCATCTTCTCCATTACAGGCCCCACTGCCAGGGGCTGATAACTCTTTTACATTTTCAAAGCCATGAAGAGGTTAAAACAATTATTAATTCAGATTGATTTCTTGTGCTAAAAAAGGAAGTTAAACTGTTTTTAATAAGGAGATTATAAAGATGCTGATAAATTTTTATTATTTCATTTTCAAAAGCTGCAAGTTTAAAAGCTTTTTATAAAATATATTAGTCCACATTATTTTCCTTACATAAACACAGAACAACAAAAAGGTTTATTAAGAAAAAAATAACTGTGGCTAATTTAATATTGAAAAAGAACATTGAGTAACATATATATGCACAGCCAACACAGCAGTCCTGGGAAGTCTTACATTGCTCAAAATTGCTCCCAAATTCCACACGAATGGGCCTGGCTCAAAAGTGCAAAGAGTGAGCACTGAAAACTTTTGCTGGCCCTAACCCTCACATGGAACCCTACCCACAGCACCACCAACAATTGGGCTCCATCTTTGCTTTAGTACCAAAAACCTTCCCTTTTTTCCTTATTTTCTGTCTTTATTCAGAAGTCAAAATATTGGTATTTTGAATAATTTAACTGATGCTAGAATTGGTTTAAAAGAGGGGGAGGTTGAATGTAATTCTTCATATTTTTTCTCCACTTGCAGTCAAAACTTTCACATTTTGTTTTCAAATCCATAAAATTTTACCAGTATTGCTCACAACTCCCCCCCCCGAAAAGTGAGACAGATTCATGCCACTGAGAAGCACCCCCTTCAAGTTTCTTGGGCAGGTATCAAGAACACAGAACTTTGTTTAGAAGCAACCAGAAAGACTGTGTGTAGACAAACACTTGAGAAGCATATCCTATAAGAGAAAAAGAATTCTCTTCTCTACTGAGCATTGCATCTAATACTCTTTTATATGCTTAAGAGCTATAAAAGAAATTGTTGATTATACACTAGTATCATCACCACGGCAGTGTGGTCTTAAACAGTCATCATAACAGCAAATATCTAATTTTCAAGTGTGGGTTCATTTACTGGCTAGAAAGATCCCAGCTCATTCAGACTATTCAAACCATGCTTTAAAGTGATGTGGCTATGGGCTGCTTGTGCTACCTGGGAACTTCTCCAATTAGAGCTTTGCACATGGGCCTCCTGGTTATTTTCCCCAAGTCTGCTCTTGTAAGACACTGTGTGCACGCAAGCTCACAACAACAGCTACAGGTTTCTTTTGAACGCTTCTGTGAGCAAGCTTGTTTGGAAACTCCCAGGCCCTTGAAAGTTAAACCATGCCAGCAACCCAAGCAGCCAGCCAGTTCTTCAAAGGAATCTCCCAGGCTTGGCATTACTTGTGTCCTTTGTCCAAGGACAGAACATTTGGAGCAACCAGCATAACTCAGCAGCCAAACCAGGTCGTGTTGCCTGGACTCCTTTCTGGCACCTCTGCCACCTACTTCCATGCCAAGGCTTATCTGCTCCCTGCATGAGGCTTTCCAAAAACAAACTCCTTTCTGGTCTTTGCTCAAAGAGCCACTCACTCCTAAGCCTTTCCCGACCACTGGAACACAAATAAGGCAGCAGAAATGAGATTCAGAACCCCTCTATTGAAGAGAGGTAACATCTCTTGCCACTTGACACCTGTGTGCAGATTTAGCACTATCCTGTGTTTTCTGTGATGCTTTTTTATCTTTCATAAGTATTAATATCTGTATTTTATTTGTGGTTTTGGTTAATTTGTAAAATTTGAGGTGAAGTTATTTGACATTTTCCTTCCTTAGGCTCTGTGGAAGGCATCTGTGCCATTCTTCTTGTGTGAGCATCAACAAATCCATTCCCTGAGAGACAACTAATTAGTCACATAGAGGCTTAAGTCTCATTCCTAAGAAAGGACTTAATGTCATGGTGGCAAATCCTGTCACCTTTGCCTGACCAACTTGAAAGGAGAAAGACTTGTTACTGTGCTACACAACCCATTCATCTGACAGGGAAAATGATACTGACTTATCTAGGGTGAAATATGTAATAATTTAAAAAAATTCAAAGACAAATTGTCTCCAAGCAGTGCTAATATTTCCATACTCTCTCCCAGTGCCACAAATGAATCAGTGTATCAGTAACTAAGTGATGGGCAGTTATTTAATGAGTTAATCTCATTAGGATATTTGAACTCTCAGAAGAGGCTCAACCCATTAGCTATGTGAGAGCTTTGAAATGAGCTTTTCAAAAGGATTGTAAGAATAGATTAAAAAGCAGTTAATACAATGTGGACTTTACCAGACTGTCAGGCAGGAGGAGGAGCAAGAGGTCATTGCTGGTGAGCTTCTACACAAGCCCTGCAGCCACAGTAGCTAACAGGGCCCCAGTCACTTGTAGAACCCATTAAATAACATCACTAACAGTCTAGACACCTGTTGTTTCTAAGGTTGGCTTTGCTATTCCATGAAGTTTCACCTTGCTTCCACATTTTGAATCCTGTAGCTTTTACCTGATCTGGATACTAAAAAATTGACTAATCTTATTTTGTATATTGGACTAAAAAACCCCATAATACTATTTTTAAGTTAAAATTATCCAAGCTCACATTCTCAGTGGTGATGGTATCCCATCTAAACCCTATTTTAACTTGAATTTAATTAACATAAATGCAGGTTGTTATTAAATAAATTATGAAGAACTGAGTATCATCTAAAATAACATCATATCATAACTTGATTCCAGTAGAATGCCATATCTTATACAATCATATCTCTGGAGTTTATATTTTATTACTGGCTTCTGCTCTTTATATTTACTTATATTAGCTTCAGTAGAACTACTCACATCAATAAAGTAAACAGTATTTGACCCTATAACATTAAATAGAAGACATTAATAGAGAATATCTTCAAGCAATAATTAAAACTCAGGGCAGAATAATTTTCTCCATTGTCATAAATCACAGTGAAATGTGGATACCTAATGTCTGATTAGTCAGATCTGGTCTACAAAAGCAGTCTAGAAATGTCCACCACTTAATTTCTAATGCTAATTGCACTTAGACTATGGTTTTAAAAGCAGTGATATGAAAGGTTCATATTGTTTAGAGTATTGTAAAATGTAACCATTAAGTAATGCATTTTCAAGAGTTCGGGGAACATTATTAAAGTTCATTTCCATGCTGCAGCTGCAGGAGTTGGAATTATGAAAGTGAAGAAGCTGTAAAATTGAAAAGGTCAGGAATGACATTCATCTATTCCAGCTGTCAGATTAAAGGAATGTTAACAAAACTAGTCTTCGGTAGAAAAGCCAATTGCCTACTTGTATTTTGGCTGCCCCAATACTCGTACTCTACTGTAGGTAATCTATAGTAAAGTCCACATAGGAACAGTGCATCATTTTTTTTATATGCCTTTTGTAAACAAGTGAACCTCATTTCCATAAATGAGGAAACTCTAATGATTCTATAACCCAAATCAGTCTACAAAGCAGCCGAATATTTCAAGCCAGTGTTCAAAGAAAGTGGTAAGTGAATGAAGTTTATATATTCTTGGAAGCAGAGTTCAGTTTTCAGAGTGCTGAGAGTACAGAGCAAATTTTAAATTTTACTCTAATGTGCTCGTGCAAGCAGTATTTTTAAAGTATCTCCTACCAAGGCAGTTTTTATTATAACAACATATAGAAAAGTTTCTGACACAGATCTATTCTTTTATAGATGACCTGGATTTAATAATCTCACAGTGCGAAGGACCTTGTCTTCAACAGTCCATTCCCATGAGGTGAGACTGTGCAAATGTATCACACCTAAACACAGATCATCAGTGGAGACTGAGTGTAAATCCTTTGTTATTGAATGACAGTCCCCTGCCACATGCAGAAAGAGCCCTCAGCAATGAGTAGTGAGAGACTTGTGCTTTTTATGATGCACCAAATCATGCCTTACACAGACAAGGACACTCCTCAGTAACTGAGGCCAAAGAAAGAGGCCCGAGCCCTGTAGAGTGGCACACATTCGAGGGAATCCAATGATTACACAATTTTATTGCAAGCCCCTCTGGCCATTTTCGATTGCTCTTCCATTTTGTGTTCAGCCTATATGCTGCGGATATTCCCAGAGGTTTATACTTACAACGTGAACAACCACCCACAGCTGACAGTGTCAAGGCTATTCCCACATACACCACCTCAATCCTTATTTGTCCTCTACTATGGAATACAGATGGGACAGAAACAAAATCTCAAGCTATGACAATATAGTACTAGCTCATTATGTAGCTTTCGAGGTAAACTTTTAAAAATCCTTCTGTAATCTGATTTTTTCCTATGGAAAAGTATAAAAAAAGCTAGAGGGAATACTTACAATTCATTAAATATTCAGGTGTACAGTTGCAATCCTTTAATAAATGGAAGTGACCTTCAAAACAGACATCCCAAAGATTAAGAGAACTTCTCGAAAGATGGCATTTGTCCCTAATCAATGACTTGAAGAACTTACTCTTCCTAGAAATGAATACAAAAAAGACCTTTCAGCATTATACTACTTCAAAAGCAAATCATTCACAAAACTTACATAAAAGAACATTAATGAGCTAACAAAGCAACAGAACAAAACATCAAAAAAGCATATTGAAATCCTCTTATGCTTATCAGTATCTACATCCATACTGGGAGTGCTGGAAAGCCATCCACACATCCACCTGCTGTTCCCAGGGCCTGGGTGATGCTATCAGTGTTAACTGCGTTTCTTTTATTGTGTTTTTTTACATCAAAACACATATAACATTTTACAAATGGATTTCCTTTTCCATAGTCACACTGGTATCTTAGCTCTAACTGGGTCACTGCATTGGAACAGATGCAATCTCAGCAGAATACTGTGAGAAATCTGGGCTACATTAATGATCCAATTACAGCAGAAATCTCTAGAAAACCCAGATTTATTAAAAACCAGGAGATAATTACAATGTACTTCTAGGGATGACCAGATGGACAAATCAGTTTCAAACTCTTTAAGGGGGCTGGAGCTGAATGAGAGGTGACTATGCCAATGCCTACGTAATTGGAGAAATTCCCAATCTGTGGATATGGTGAAAAAGCTGGAGTCTCACTACAGACACCTGGGGGAACTGGATCTAAATCCTATTGCAGGAAGGAGCATGGATTATGCACTGCTGTGAGGACAGGGTGACAGAGGAAAAGGTGTCCAGGAGAGGACAGAGCAGAAATCAGGAACCCCCAGGCAGCTTATTATCAAAGGAGAGTATTTACACAAATGAGCTCCTTATGTTTTAATGTCAGGTCCTCTTGAAAAGCTACATTTTCTCTCCTGAATAGAAAATAATAAAAGCCATCTCCCAAGTAGCAATCTGGTCCCACGCTTAAGCAAACCCAACTCTCTATCACAGATTTGCACACAGGAAAAAGAGAAAGAAAAACACTTGAGAAATCTGAGCATAAACAGCTTGCTTTTACTACTCCAAAGGCAGGTAAAATCTCACAGCATCCTCTGTGAACTTGATAACACATTTCATCAGAGGGACCTGCCCCTGCCTCTAATAAAACTGCATCTGTGATAGTCGCATCAAGGTAATTTGCATCTAAGAGAATGTCTAACATTAAACATTTAGTTAATAAGGAACTTAGCCAAGACAAGGTCTTTTTTTTTTTTTCCAGCTAAATATTTTACCTGAAAAGATATCTTAAACAGTAGATTTCTCATTTATACAACTTCCTGCCAGCTCCAAGCTTGTAAATATTTACATTTCAGCTACTCTGATAGTTAAAGTGACCTTTCTGTTGTACACTTTACACCAGTTCTGTATTTTACTTTCAGTGTTAACATTCTTTCTGGTCCATCTTATATTAACAAGCAGTATTTAAATATATGCACATTTCATATTTTAGCTGATGTTTTAAGAATATTTTTTAAGGTCACCCTGTTTGATCCATCTCACAAACAGTGAATTTATGCATCATGTATCCCATCTCTACTTGCTTTTTCTACCTACATCTATCTTCTCTGATTGCATTTGAATAGGGTTATTTTCTATTTTAAATAACAGATTTATGCCTTAGCTGTCAGTCTGTCTTTATTTGAAAATTTAATTTTGTTTCTGGAAGTCTAGATTAATTTATTAGATTTAACTGTCTCTTGTGCATTGCAGCAATAGCAAAAGAGTATTTTCCCCTGTGGAGAGAGTATACAAACAAAATGCACTCAACTTAAAACTAAAGAACATTATTACTCAGACCAGCACAACACAGTCAGTCCAGGTTACAAACCTCGGTGTTGTAATTTTTAATAATGATGGTGAGCAGTGGGAATTGACTAATAAATATGACAACTCACAAATTCAGGAGCCTCCAAAACCTGTGGAATGGTTAGCAGAGAAGTCATATTCCCCCACAATGTCCCCTTACAGTTCTATTGGCAAATACCCTTTCACAATGCAGAACCACACAAACACACAACTTGATCCCTGATATGCATGGATTTATTTTAGTGAGGCGGAAAACAAGAATCTGCACCACCGTTTCTAGTTAGTCAGACTTATTTATTGATCCAGTGTGGCATTTCACATCTTCAGTGTGACATGTTCTTTAGCATCTCTCAGCAGTATGAAATTCATAATATTATTTCTCAAGCCCCAGAATTGCAGGACTTTCCTAAAAGTATAATCAACTCATTGCAGTTTGTGCCTATGGTTTTTCGAGTGTCCAAAACAGCAAAAATCTCAGGGAGGACTGGTGCTGGGGTGGTGATGGTGTTTGGGGTAGGTTAATATTTTTGATGTACTGGCATATTTTGACACTTTGTCCATTTTTCATTTCTGGAAGTACCTAGGCTTCTGACCAGTTCCATTATTTACTCTTCATATTGTGACAACCATGTAGACCAATCCAGAATCTGTTAAGAATCAACCTCTACACCTCTTATCAACAATAAAAAACCCTACAGCTTGTGATTCTGCACTCTCAATAATATGCACTGCTTTTGAAAGGAATTAAAGTATTTCTATATCAATAAAGTTCATAGTCAGGGACCACCAAGAATATAATAATACCAAGAACAGAGAAAGTAAAAAGCTGAAGTATCCTTCAGCTTTGTGCTAAAGGATATCATGTGCATCATGACAGTGGCAAACTGAGTCCTGATTTGCTTTGTTAAATGCTGAACATCAGGAGCACAAGCAGAAATGCCTTACACAAGGAAAACAAATGCACATGCATGATGATTTTTATTGCTCACAAAATATCAGTCAAAAGTTGCATGGAACATGCAACTACAAGGCCTTCTACTCACCCATTCAGGGTAAACCAGCAGCTGTTTATTGTAAGCAATGATGAAGAACAGCATGGCCACCAGTAACAAAAGAAGGCACTAAGAGAAGGAGAACACAGCAAAACTGAACTGGTTCAGCAGCATTCAGTCTGTGCCACTGTATGCACAAAGTGCTACGAAATCCAGGCAATCACTGCAGTCAGTCTTGACATCAGTTCCACAAAAATTAAGTGGAAATACTGCAAAGCACAATCTCTGCACACACCACAAAAGCAGAGTCTTCTGAAGGTTCTTTTAAAATCTCATCAGCTCAGAAACACTCTAAGGTATGGATTTTGGACGCAGTCATGAATACGAGGCTGCTGCTGTCATATCCAGGTAAATAAAACACAAACTGTGTAACAGAAGTTCAGGCACTGTATAAGCACACTAGTGGAGGTAGTGAAGAGGCAACCATCCAGAACGGGGGACTCATACTTCCCTTACCTTACTTGTGATTGCAGGTTCCCCTACTAAGGGGCATAAATAAGCCCATTCCAGCCTATCCTTTCTGCTTGATAGCAAAACTTATCAAGTATATGTTAATTTAAAACCTATGCTAATGACCATTTAAAGGATCATACAAGACAGAAAATAAAAGGGTAGGACCTGCAAGGAAGTAAAATGTGCATTACACACTTAAAAGTTTCTTCCTCTTCCTTAAGAAGTAGAATATATTATCATAACAATTACTTTGTTATAGAAAGCACTTTCAAATAACAAATCAGTTGTACAAACCACTGCAGCAATAGAGCTGAAAGGACTGCTCCTCCCCCAAAGTAGTGTCGCTTTAATTTAACAAGTAATTAATGAATACATAAACCCTGGACAGAACTTTAATCTATCCCACTGCCAAATAATTAATCATTCATTCCACATCTAATCCTGTTCTGATAAATGTAATTAATATTTCACTATGGCACTGCAGAATAGAACAGTACCTTGGAGCAGAGAAAGGCAGCCTTCCATTTCTCCCTCATTTTAACCCTGAAGTGATAGGTGCTCTCTGCCATGGACAGGTAATCCAGAATATGGTCTTCAGTGCAGTTGTAAATTAGGGTTTATGCATGGCATATATTGTGATTGTGACAAGGCTGTTCTTCCCCTGACCTATTATAAAAAGAAAACAAAACAACCCAGCAGCTATGAAATATGGATCACCTGAGCTTGGTCAACCATTTTTCTGATCCGACAGCATTTGGGAAACCAGAGCTTGAACTAATGTCTTGGTCTATACAACATCACTGAACATATGCCAGGATTGTGGATAGAGAACAAAGCATGTGCAGACTGCCTGCTTCTGTCCACAGAGAGCCATGCTGTGAGTAAAAACCACTGGATGAAGATTTAAGTTCTAATTTTACTGTAGGCAAACACTGACATCTTTTTTGAAAACTTGGTGAATAATCTAGAAATGTGTCGAAGTGTACACAATTAAATTGCAGGAAGTTCTATGTTGTTTTTTTCTGGGGTGACACATCTCAAAACCCCTCATATTTCAGCCAAGAGTTTTGTGAGGAAGATTCTATAACAAACAAACTGCCTTGGGATCCTGCTGCCCAATTACTCAGAAACAGAGACATCCTTTCAGAGTTGTCTCCTTGCTCAGCATTTTCCTCTATGGCCCCAAATTCTTCTCTCTAAACAAATTCTAATTTTAATATTATATTTTATTCTCATTCAAATGCAGCAAAACCCCTCTTGATAATTACCTTGACAAGTATGTACAGTCCTTACAAGAAATCCAGCTTGTGGCACAAAACTCCCTGAGTGACATCCTGATGCTCAAAGGCAGCTACAGTTCCTTCCCTCCCTAAGATCCTATATTATACTACTATCTCAGCTATCACTAATCTAATGCTCATGTCCCAAATCAGTAAGGAGACAACTTTCAGATGGTGGTCTCTGGTGAAGTAAGACTAAAGAGAGCCACATGGAACCAGATAGTTTTAACTTTGTGACTTAGCAAGAGCTATTTTACACACAAACTAATTTTCATAGTTTCCTTAGGTGAAATTGAATTCAAAATTCCTTGTTTTCCATTATCTCCAAATACTCTAAAATAAACTTCTTGCTACTAGAACAGAATCCAAAACTGAACCTGAGTCATACACCCTTATTAGAACACTTTTCAACACAAAGTGAGACTTAAGTACCTAGTAAGTGCTAGTTCTAGGTTCATAAGAAACAATTGACCTGACTAGGAACAAGGGATCATTGAGGCAAATATCCTGATTCTGACAGCAGCCAGCACCAGAGGCTTCAAAGGAACACTCCTGCCTCACAATAAAACCTAAACAATAGAAGGTTATATTTATTGTGTTTCTTGAGTCAGTTCTTTTGCACAGGAGACAACAAATTATTTTGCTTGCCACAGTGGATGATATTTATACTCTTGTACCAATAGTCACATGGACTTGTTGGCCAGCTGCTGCACTGTCACCTCATTTCTGAGTCCCACGAGGAAACCTGTTCCATATTCATGAGCAATGCATTAATTTCTAAGATCCTGGAAACCCTCACTGAAGCTACATGTTATAATCCAGCTGATTTTTTATCACTTAAGATCAACTAAGCCTTAATTCACTGTAGAAAAAGTGTCCAGTGACGTTTCATACACATACACTCATGATATCATCACATTTTTGCTATCACATATGGATTTTATTTCAAACCATTTATTCTAATTACTTAAAATGTGCCAAGATTATTGATAAATGTGAATATACCATTCCACATTAGATTTGATGAGATTTCATAATGAAGAGGAACTTTCTTTCAGGATAAAGCATATTTCTTCTTTATAAGAAACTAATGTTAAATTGAAATCAGCTAGGGTTAGGCCCATTCATGCTAATATGACCTTCAATTAGTGAAGCACACATCTCAAGATCCAGCTATTTTATCAGACACACCATATAAGATGAGGAAGTGTTGTTATCCTCAAAAAATTCTACTCTGAGGTGACCTTCTATATAGCTAGGCTCATTAGGAAAAAAAAAAAAAAAAAAAAAAAAGAAAGAAAGAAAAAGAAAAAAGAAAAAAAAAGAAAGAAAAAAGAAGAAGAAAAGAAAAAAAAAAAAAGAAAAAAAAAAAAAAAAAAAAAAGTATGATTTCTTCCTGGTCTCTCTTCCAGGAAAATCTGGAAACCTCTTATTACAAATAATTACTTAACCCATGGATTCATGCATCATAGCACCATAGACAGCTAGCACATTAACCCTGTGCAATACTCCCAAAATACAGGTTTACATTGTGTCATTTTACTTAGCATCAACAGCTATTGGCTTTTACTTAGAAAGCACTACAACTCCACTTGAGTCCAGATTATGAAACAGTAAATACACTGACATCCCTAAATCAGCAAAGAATACCTCAGTGGTCTCCCTTACTTTCAGCCACATATTCATTGCCCAATATTTTTGCCACTGAGGTGTTCAAACAGCACTAGAGTTCTTCTGCAAATCTGGCTAACTTCAGTGCTTACTCCACTTAATCATGAGACTTCTTTTATTCTCATCCAGAAATACAGTACCTTTGACATGGCAGAGAAAGAGATCTATATTATACTCCATTTGGAAGCTCTGATACGTTTAAAGTTGTTTGTGGACACTAAACAAATACCTTAGCCAGAAAGAAAATTAGGGAGATTATCATGTGGAACTTTCCCTAATTTCTACAGAAGCCCTTTCAGCAATATGCTACAGGCAACAAAGGAATTACATACAATATTTATTTATTTATAAATTGTCCTTTTCCTTTTTAGTTACTTATCAGAATACAGAGAATTAAGCTACAGAGTGATGCTTAAGTACCTAAGTAGAAACAACAAATGCAGGTAAAAGATATTAAGGAAATGAAAGGTTGACTATTAGGAAACAACCACCAAAGCTAAGAACAGTGCAGACTTCATAAGACTGGAGTATGTTAAATTATCCTAAGACTCATCACTGAAAGACAGAAAAATTGGTTGAATAAAGGAGGCCTTCCCAGAAAAGATCAAAGAGTTGGCAGGGATGGAGGGGGATGCATAAGGAGAGACAGCTGGTATATATTGCCAAATCTTACTGAAGTCAGATGAGATACAAGAACTGACATTATAATTAAGGATCTGGCTGTGCAAAACCTAATAGGTAGGAGGTGATAATGGGCTGAAACAACTGGATCGTGCTGTATTCTTAGCATGGAGAGAGAATCTCAAATATACTTTTTTTTTATAATACCCATAGCCTTCTCTTTAGTTTGCTGGCATATCCTGAGTACTCAGATATGTCACAATATATTTTTTCTTTCCATAATTGTCTTTTCTTCTAAACTATTTCACTTATATCCCTCTGAGCTATGCCATCATCATGTACAGACACACCTTTCTCCAACACTCTCCCAGTCAGGTGACAATGGAGACATTCCTGGGTCCTCCAGCTTGCTAAGGCTTCAGAGTTGGGGGCTGCATTTTGAATGTTTTTTGGCTGTTGGATTTGGTGCTTTGGCTTGGTGGGTTTTTTTGGGTTTTTTGTTTTGTTTTGTTTTTAAAGTTAGGTAAGTAAGTAATTTAAAAAATAGAGCATTTTGACCACAGCCTTATGGTGCGTTTAATCAAACTGTTGGACACCCAGTCTGCCATTTAACACATTTTTGCGTGGAAGTTCTTAATATTCACCACTTTCATCCTCCCTAAAAGACATTAACTCTAATAGCCAGAGAAATGAGTCCCTGGAAATACTCTCTTTTTTTCTGCCGCCTCTTTTTATAGAATCTATTCAATGAGCATCTTTCACAGGGTCTAGCAAGCTCCGTTCCTGCAGCACCAGCCCCATCTGCTGCCCCGCGCCGGGACAGCAGCGGCAGCGGCAGCAGCCCCCGCTCGGGCCAAACACCATCCCCGCGTTTTTGTGCGGCAAAGCTCCCAATAACCTCGTGTTTAGACTTCAGCCGTACCCGCAGTCTGGTCAAACAGACTGATCCGGCAGTGTGCTCTGCTAAGCTCTTGCTGGTTTCACAGGTTAGTAATATTTACGTGACATTTTCCAGTAGAGCAGTTCTAAAATCTTGATTTTCTCAGCTTTAGTGAAAAAGAATAAAATCAACAGAAGAAAAAACTTTGATATGATCATGTGCAGCCATTAATGTAAACACTAAAAGAGGAGGCTGTCAAGTTGATCCCCAGCAGCACGCCCAGCAGCTCTGTCAGAGCATCTCTAGAGGCTGGAGAGTTGAGGTATGTGTGTGGCAGCAGACCAGGACAGTATATTAAGAAGAGTATAGCTGTATTTCCTGGAATAAAATTTCTAAATTGTGTCTTTAGAGAAAATGACTACCTCATCTTGCTAAGATCATGTTCTGTGTAGCTGCCATAGTAATTTAATTTACAGCCAATTAAGATATGTAGTCAATTTCACGTGGATATACACATACTTGCTTGAATTTGAGGTATGTGTGGGGGCTTTTTTAAGGTTTTTTTTCTCTTCAGCACTGCCTGACAGAAGACACTCTGATGTCTTGCAGAGCAGCAGTGGCCCACAAGACCAGAGCCTGAGAAATAGCCCCTCAGATAGAGCTGCAGGGGCCCTTCATTCATCAAATACTTCATTCGTTTGACATGGGCTGATACTTGCTCTTGGCTTTGCTCTTTGTGTTTTGTTTCTTATTTAACTTGTGATTACGACATCAGTAATAGATTACTTTATGTTTAAAAACATAAACCTATGTCTTGCACACAGGTAATAAAAACACTGTTTTGCTAGCGTGGTGTGTTTCTCAAACTAGTTGGATTCATTTTAGCAATGTACTTTATCAATGCTGTATTTTCCCTGCAGCAAAACAGTCAGCTGTTGCAGAGGAATAATTATTTTTCCTGTTAAAATGGTGGCTATATGACAGTTCATTGTATCTATTAAATAGCTACCTATTCAGGCTGAAATCAGAACTGCTCTCAGAGTATCCAGCTTGCTACTGAAATGATTTAAACAGGTCGAGTGTAACACTGTAAATATGATCAAGGCAAAAAGCCAGTCATTAAAATTGTCAGGTTTACCCTAATAAAGCAGGAAGGTCTTTGCTATTTCTCTGTAACAGACAGTTTATTGTCCAACTGTATTCAATGACTTCAGGACATCTGGCCACTTAACCAATGTGTCTGAAGTCCAGAATGCCAAAGAAGCCATAAGGGAAATAATCAGTGGTCTGATTCTCTTTCATACTAAACATCTTGCATACAGCTCTGACAGACTGCATGGTTTTGGTGTAAAATGCATGAGATTTTAACATTCCTGGGAGCTGAAACGTGACAGAGTCTTGATGGAAAGAAAAAATCACATCTGAAGAACTATGTATTTTGCTAGGCCAGCAAATGGTTTTATGATGGGGCATAAGCCTGGGAAATGCAGGAGTGCAGTGATTCCAGCTAGGATGTAGAAGAGCCTTGTCTTACAGCTAAAACAAGTACCTGCTTTATGTGAGTGCTTTCCCACTTCTTTCCACCAGTAGTCAAAGCTAAGCTAACATGACTGGAGGCCCCGGTCCCAGTACAGAGGCACCATGGAAGTCCCCGCCCTTCCACCAGCAGGGAGTAGGGCCTGCTGGCCAACACCAGCTCCCTGTGCCTGCCTTAAGCCATAGTTAGATACATCAAGAGCATCAGTAATCATCTCTGGGAAGCATACGCAACAGTCTCAGCTAAGAAAGGGTGGCTGTCAACTGTTCTACTTCATAATGAGGTTTACCTGTAACCTATTTCAGAGCTAGAAAGGCTCAAGATTACACCAAAATAGTGTGGTCAATGCTTGATATTCCCTGTGTGTCAGGCTATGGCATTTCTTGCTATAGTTACTCAACAGGCAGCTCCTGCCCACACCAAAGCAGCCATGAAGTTACAAAACTAACCCAGCAAGCTGCTTCACCCTGCAAACTCTCCCATGAGGCCTCAGGTAGACAAGTGCACAAAGAAATCCCCCTGCTTTAGGACACGCATCAAACTCCCACTTTCCTTGCTACTTATTGGGGCTTAAACAGACTTGACACCTGGATTTTCTGGCTTATACAACAAAGTTAAAGTCCAATATAATAATATGAGCTGTGAGGCTTATTTCCTTCAGGGAGCAATCAAAACACGTATTTTTCTTCAGCTGCAAGTGCACAGTTTTGATATGACACCAGGTACAGAAACTGCTGTTGTAGCCCACTGGGAGCTGATGTTAGAGTAGACTGGTAGACCATGTTGGTGGGCAATGCTGGCATATTTGTGTATTTTCACTTCTGAAACTGATCCCACATCAGCTGGAAAGCAATTATACCTTGATGATACCAGCCCTTACCAATTTTTTTTTAGAAGGCATTGCTCCTCCCTGTCTTATGAGGCTAAGGCAAGGATCTGTGCAATCTCACAAAAAGAGCTGTGACGGATTTAGACAGCCAAGAGGCTTAAGTGATCTTCCCACAGCTGTGCACTCAGAGGGTCAGGAACAGGGAGGCTAGACTAAGACAAGCACTGAATTTGCTGGAGAATTTGTGGGAGGTGGTTACCAGGTATTTGCTTAATTACTGGAATAAGTTGTCACAGAGTCCCCAGGCACCCCAATACTATGAAGATTTCCAAGGTACAGGATGAAAGCATTAACACACTATACAGAAGAGGAAAACGAGAAGGGCAAAGCAAATCAGGGTTAAAAGGATAAAAAAAGGAACAAATCCCAAATATCCCTCTTCTCCAAGTGAATTCCTCTTCTACTAACATACAGAACAGTGCTTTGTCACCTACCATTTTGTTTGTGCTTGTTCAGTTGTGGAGAAATCTATCTGATGAAATGAAACATCTCATCCCAGAAATGAGGCAGCTGCTAAGTGAGAGTAGTGGCTTCACACAGTCATCAAGGCAAGTGCCTTAGGACTGAACTGTTCAACCTGCAATGGAAAACAATTTTGCTTTTTTTCTTTCCACTGGGCATAAGTGTTCCCTGTCTCTCTATTGTGCTAGTGAAAGCAAATTTCACTGGAAACTGAACCCATTTACAAATATTTTGACATAATGAGACAGCTGCTCGGGAAAAAAAAATGATTAAATGTATGCAGATAAAATATAGTGTCATGTGAAGAGCTGCTGGACAGACTTTGTTTTATTTAAGCTTTTTAGAGGCTATATGGATGTCCCTGTAAAATGGAAACAAAGCAAATATTATTCCTGTTGGTAATAAATTAAAGAAAAACCTCAGATGATTAATTCTCAAAAATGTGCATCCTTGACTTTTTTTTTTTGGTTTTTTTTTAAGTCTTTTTGGCAGGAAGATACATACACAAAATTGTACCAACACTGCTCCTGTATACACTACATGTCTCATTCTATAGTTCTCATTAGCAACTCCCTTTGAGGCTGTTTCAATTTCTGACTGGAACAGGTCATTATGTGTGGGTATCAATCCATCACTTTTGAAATATCCTGCAAAGAGATTGCCATTAGAAGCCAGTGCAGCAGAACCAACTATCTGCCACCTAAAACATGACTTGTATCTTTTTATCTTTTTTTTTTCTTTCTTTTTTCTTTTTTTCCTTTTTTTTTTCCCATACCTAACATTATATTACCTATCTGTATGGTTACTTTCCTGCAGGGGCAAAGATCGTGCTGTGCTGTACCTACATTTTCTGCACCAATTACTGTTATTTTAAGACCGTGTAGATATGTCTGCAAATAAACATTAGCTGAAAGTTCCTGATGTTTTCCCCTGGCACTGTCATTGGAACACTATGACCATAAACCATCCGGCCTATAGCAGTGATTAATTGATTTTGTTTCAAATTCTGGACACCTGGTGCAGTGAAACACTCAAAGTGTTTCAAATTCCAGGATCAGTCTGTAAGCAAAGGGCAACAAATTTCAGATGCAGCTGTTGCACTGAGTGACATGAACAGACAAACTGCTTCACCATAAATGCCAGCACTACTATAACCACACTTGCCCAGGCTCTGTATCACAATCTGCACAAAGCTGTGATGCTTGCTGCATCACACAGATACATTTTCTCACAATTAAAGATCTTGAGATACATATTTTGACACCCAAATTCACATACTCAATCCAACACTAGAAAACAAAACACCACTGGAGTAAAAATAAGTCAATGTGCACTGTTCTCCGAGAGTTCAAATCACCTTTTCATACAATAAGACTGCAATACATAGGTAAAAACATAATAGTTCAGCTGGATGACTACTTAAACAGAAAATGGAAGTGCAGGGTGCTCAGATAAAAACCATTAAGCAGACCTGCACAGTCAGACCCAAGTTGCCTGTGAGCTCCCCCCAGCATGACACGATCTATGAACGGGAGAGCAAGCTCAGCACGTTTGCTGACTCCTGCCCAGCCCCAGCAAGAGCAGGGCAGATGATGTCCTAGGGCCTCACAGTGCCAAACCAGCTTCAGTTCTTCAGACAATCAGTACCTTAGGATGCCTTTACTCTTAAACACAAGAAGCCACACAGTACCCAGCATGAGGTCATAAAAAATTTAGGGGTGAAGGGGATACACTCAGACAGAGGCAAACCTTTCAAGGATAACATTGCTGCTTGGAATAGTACAGAGAGCTTTTAAAGAGTGAACCACACCATGGCAAAAAAGCTGATAATGAAAATAATCTATAAATGCCCTATTCAAGTGTACAAGATGTCTCTTATTGCTTGCTGCTCTGCAAGCACTTCTCTTGTCAAAATCTACTTTGTGACAGATGAAAAAAAAATATCCACAGTGTTTCATTATGATAGGGCACAGCTACTTTAAAATTGCTGATGAATAAGGGGGCCTTGAGCACAGCTATGACAATGCAACACTTGTTGTTTGCCACATTAGAAAACAACACAAAACCACTTCATTCAGGGACTTCTATTCATCAAATCCTTTACAAAACAAAGCAAAAAAAACCAACAAAAAACCCAGCAACAATAAAAAACCTAACAAAAAACCCACAAAAAACAAAACAAAAAGAAACCCCAAAACCCAGAGCAAAAGACTGGGGTAAGAAATATCACGTGGAATGATGTTCTCAACACCAGTGCCAGCCTACTGGGGAGCTGCTGCTCATGAACTGCTGTGTGCCAGCTTACAACCATGCACAGGTCAGGGAACAGGTACTATTCAGCCTATATTTTCTTTTACCTTTAAATTTTGGTGAGCAAATAAACCTGTTCATAGGATTGACCTTCAACAGCTGGATGATCTCTTGGTATTATTTATCTTTTGAAATTGTGGTGGTTTATAACACAATCCATCCATTTTGCAGTTCCTGCCCCCAGATTAAAAAGTTTTTTTTGGATCAGGGTCAAAAGACAGAAAACAACCCTACATATTCACACAGGATAGCAAGAAAATATGCCACATCACAGCAAGGAGAACAAAGGCAACAATGACTACCTACCTACCTGGGACCTGGGATGCTGTCACCACTTCAGCAGTTATGGGAATCCCTGGAGCACGGACAGGGTTCTGTAGTGCTCAGAGCAGTTAGCCTGTGAATCACAAACCAGAGTTCACTATGTTCCCTTAAGAGGAAAATACTACAGTTTCAAACCTTACAGCAACAGTTTCAGATTAATTTTATAAGAAAGCTTGCTGAGCCATAGAAAATGTTTTTGCATTGCTTTGTTTAGAAATGCTAGGCAGGTGCATTTACCACAAAATTTCTTCATAATAAAATGTACTATGACTTTATGAAGAATATTATACCACTGCTAATTAAGATGAATAGTTTCAAGAGATTATGAAAGAAATAACACCTATAGTCATAAAATTTGATGACAACATCTGATGTGTTAGAGAGAAAAGTGATTACTCTAATGCATGATAATTCTTGATACATAGTCCCTTGGCTTTCCCCTGCTGTGTTTTGCATAACCTATGAAGTCAACAAAGCACAGATAAAGACACAAATCAAAGGTAGGACTCACATAATTCATATTTCAACATAGAGGAATTAAAATTGATAATGGCTCCCAGACAGTGATGAAAAAAATAAAATGTTTCTTGTAGTATTTCAGCCTTGACCCCATTAGAGCTTCATTATACTGCAGATCCATCCTCTCTCTAATTAGTCCATACATTAACTGTTAAAACTCACCTGACTTCAACTTACAATTTGCATCTACAGCATAAAATCTTGGTACTGTTATATGGCAGTTGGATATAGAAAAAGTTGCATTCTTAAACTGAACACTTCAAGACCAAAAGGCATTCTAGGGAATTTGCAAATGTCTTTGTGCAGCATATCCAGTACCCTGCAGGCTGCTGCTGGGTTTTGGTAGGTCATGTCAGTGGAGCAGAATTTTTCACATCTCTCCTCCTATCATTGTCCCTGGTTACTAAGAGTTCTGGAAATTATTTCAACCATCTCTCCCTTCTCCCAACTCTGCAGGAGACTTTATACAATCCCTTCTTTTTTCCTTTTCTTCTTTTTTTTCAAACAAAGACCATGCTGTTACCAGTTCTAATTTTATTCAGAAGAGTTTTCATGAAGAATGGGTGCTTCCCATCCTTCTCAAACACATTGTGTTTTTTGCTTTCACTCTGCAGCTGTGCTTACTCCAGCATGGTGCCTTCTCAGCTTTGTAATGATTACAGTGAAGGAACAATTAAAACATACCTGAATTGTCACATTATTTTGATATAAATTACCTACAAATACTGATTTCTCTAAAAAGCATATATGCAAGGCACATACCAAAACACGGTACCACAGCTGGGGTGGTGACATTTGTTACAAGAACCAGAGAAATGAGATGAACTGTTTCTTACTTACCTGGCAGGGGAGACACCATGATCAGGCATGTGCTTTTCCTAGGGTGATGCACTATTTTCTGCCCCCAGGAGTATTGAGTGAGCTGGCAGAGGAACAGGCCAAGCCTCCCTCCATCATTTACCAACAGTCTTGGTTAACAGGAGGAGTCCCAGATGATTGGAGGTTTGCCAGCATGACAAGAAGGGTAGGAAGGAGGATCTGGGGAACAGGCCTGTCAGCCTGACCAGGGTACCTGAAAAAATTGCGGAGAGGTTCATTTTGAGTGCCTTCAAATGGCAAGTGCAGGATAGCCAAGGGATCAGGCCCAGACAGCATGGGTTCAGGAAAGGCAGGACCTGCTTGACCAACCTGGTCTCCTTCTATGACCAGGTGACCTACCGGTGGGGATAAGGGAAAGACAGTGGATATTGTCCAACTGGACTTCAATTTAGCCTTTGACGCCACCTCCCACAGCATCCTCCTTGAGAAGCTGGCAGCTAGACAGAAAAGAAGCAGAATAATGACACGTTAATACTGTTACATACTTTGTGTGAGTATAAATATCTTCATAAAATGCAAAACAAAATCCTCCCCATAAACAGATTCTGTTTTGGCTTTTTTAATCTGTTGAACTGTGGGAGGAAAAAAAAAAATAAACCAGCTGGCAAATAACCTGTTTGAAAAACATTTTATTCCTGGTATAAACTGCCTGATGAATGTTTGAGAACCTCTACCTTTTACTAGATAACTGCATTTTCCACAAGTCTGAATGGTTGTCCTTAACCTTCTCCTTATGGAATGAAATAGCAAAGTGACCTCGTTGAAAATTTCTTTCCATGCACTGTTTTCATCTGCATCCTTCTAAATTCATCTCTCTCATCTGCGAAGAAACAAAGGAACTGAAGAACTGCTTAAATGTCTAGGTAAAATGCAGAATGCTACTGCTTTACTAACACAACACACCAGCAGGGATCACATGGTGTGGTCCTTTGTCTCTGTGTACATACAGACTTGCTTTGGTGACAGCAACAGCACATTGCCAAAGCTGCAGTGGCACCAATGTCTTTGGGACAGAAAGAAAACACTTTTCTTAAGAGAGACCTTGACAACACTGCCTAGAAGCCCACAGCTTTGAGTACCATGAGAAACAGCTTGCTGCTTCTTTGTACAACAAAAATATTCATGTGTACCAGCTGCTGATAAGCATTTGCCAAAGAGTCAGCTTTGCTATTTGTGCAAGATGCTGTAAGTGCCACAGTAAACAGTACAAGGGCCTTTGTGAGCTGACTCTTGCTAATTATGGCTGAATATATGAAAGTCATCTTTGTGCTTAAACATGTAATTTCTGATACAGAATCCTGAATTTAGTTATACATTTTGTTTCTCCTGTGCTCTGCACAACAGCATTATGGACTTTAACTAGTTAACTGTAAAACACCTATATGTGCATCCATGGCTTACTGACAGGGTTCTGCTGAGCATATTCCACATTGTCTGACTGGGCACAGCAGAGATTTTCAAAATGTGCTCGCCCACTCAAAGATAAAAACTAAAACCTGATTTCAGTAAATATTTGTACTGTGTTATACCAGATGAGTATTTCACATGCTCTATGTCAGGCAAATGAAATGCCCCAAGGTGTTAGCTTCATGGACATTTTGCTGTTCTATAAAGGTCCATCCAGTTCTCACATCTACTCACTAAAATAATTTGAAAAAATTAACATTAAAAAGGGCTCAGCAACACAGTCACAGTCTCCATCATTCTGTCTATAGTTTGTCAGCTATGATAGCACTTAATGGAATAAAGCTGAGCATGGGTGGATGCTCTTCCTTTGCCACATGTCCTGGCATGTGCTGATTAGGAGGTATCCACAGGATCTCAGGACTGTATGACTTGGTGATCTTAAAGGTCTTTTCTAACCATGACAGTTCTATGATTCTGTGATACAATAGCCTGCTGGAGTGCTCACATCTAACTACCTGAAAAGTAGTAGGTATTAGTCCAAACCTTACCTATTTATAAGGTGTTCTATCTTGTGCATTCTTGCTGAGAAAAATAGACACTTACCAGGCTTTATAAAGCTAACCCTCCACACATCTGTAACTGCAAACATGCCACAGGAGGGAAGCAGCAAGCCCTGTTGATGGTGTAGAGAGGAAAGTCCCATATCCCAGACCTCACTATGCAAACTTATTTTTGAATCAGAATCCTTTACCCTATAGGTAAGCAAGAGCAGAGCAGCAAATGAGAAAGAGCTTACATGTAGCAAGAAAGAGTGGACAAGGCCTCTGTCCTCAACATTCGCATCAGAATCTAACTGCCCAGAGTTCAGCAACATTCAGCTCTAGGGTCTTCTTCAAGGCCAAATCTGGGAAAGAGACAGATTGGAAAATCTCTTTATATGTCTGTCCATTGCACAGAAAATTCTCTTCAACATATTATGTGAAATGTTTTGAATTTTAGAAATCTGTCAATCAGATATAGTGAACGTGGAAGTTAAGAGAAAGCCACCTAGAGGTTTTACTAGGCTTTGGTTTAGGTTATGTGTTTAATTCTTTTTTTTCCCCACAACACAGAAGTACAGTAAATTATAAAGGTCCTTCATGCTCTGTTCTCCTCCAGGCTGCAGGCAGCATGCACAGAATCATCTCTCAATCTTCCATGTTCATCTTTGATGGGGGCTCCACTAAACTCTCTCAGTTGATACTGCTCAGAAGGATTTAATGATTGGTGTTGAAGCCTGATAGCACTTAAAAATGGCATTTATGTAAGGAATTTAAATAGTATTTATGTAAGGAATTTAAGCTAAAATGGTTTTATGGTTTGCATGAGAACGTAGAAGCAATAATAACAGTAAACCAGACACAATGCCATTTTAAATTCAAACTCTAAGGCAGCAGATGTTGCAACTCATATTAGTCAAGACAGGTGAAAATATAAACTTGACTCAATCTCATAATATCATCTTCACAGTTAGAATTCAGAGGAATAAAATGCCAATTTTTTGTGCTTATCATAAGAGAGATGCTAAAATCAGAAATATGTTGCTGAATATTTTGGTAAGTTTTAGTGAATACTGGAAGAAATCAATACCAGCAGTGTTCCACAATCAAACCCCAACCTTTCCAAACTCATGTGTAATGCCCTAGGGGCCAAGACTCCTGGATGTATGCAATCAAGCATTTTAAAAGGCCAAAGACCAGAGCTTTGGTGATTAAATACTCCACTTAGCCCTGGGAGAAGCATTCAACATATGCTGCTTCTGTGGTATTATAGATTCATTTTATTTCATCACATCCATAGCATGTTTTATAAATTGTAAGGAGCATCCCCTAATGTATACAATTGCCAGAGACTCTGAAAATGAGGACTGATATTTGGTGGAAAGAGACAAAGAGACACTGGAAACACCATTACTGGTTTAAAATGCTGTAGATGGATGACCAATGAAATCA
This sequence comes from Calypte anna, assembly GCF_003957555.1. NCBI lineage: Eukaryota > Metazoa > Chordata > Aves > Apodiformes > Trochilidae > Calypte > Calypte anna. The sequence goes on along the minus strand of NC_044257.1, from coordinate 7,113,481 downwards.
CCCATTCCTAGGAATTTTTCTTCCTTCTCTACTGAAAGGTTTCATGCCCTTGGATAAGATGCTCATTAAAAAAAAAAAGTTCAGGCAGTTCTTCATGATGGTGCATTAATCAAGGTCTGGGTTTTTGTTTGGGTTTGCTTTTTGTTGTTATAGTGGTGTTTCTTTAAAAGAGATTTGGGCATTACCAGGTTTTTAAAGCAGAGAAAACACAAGTTTCTCTCCGAGTCCCATTTTCAGGGAGGAAGCAGAGCCAGTTCCTTTGTTTTCTTGCTGTCAAAAAGTTTAGTATGATTAAAATATTAAACCAAATTTTAAGTAGTCTTATAAAGCATGTCCAGTCTCATCAGCTCTAGAAACATTGCTCTTATCAAATGTATTTAAGAGTCCTTATGCCACTCTTTCCAGACAGGCTCTCAGTGATCCCTTGTCAGCATCATGGGACATACTCCCCTCTCTGTTCCACGTTTTGACCATTTTCAAAACCCTCCTTTGCGATAAATTCATCTCTACCCAACTGCTCAACCAAATGCTGCCTTCTCTCTCCTGCTCCATCTCATCTGCCACTGTACCCACTCTTTTTTCTGCCTGCTTGGGGCTGTTGCCACAGCTGTTCATACAGCCAAGGAGCAGGGCCACTGAATTTTGCAGGAGCAAGTGCAGCCCCTTGCTTTAAGAGACCCTTTACATTATTTGTTTCAGAGGCAGCCACCTTCACTCTCAGATTTCTAAATGGGAGAGGGGAATCGGGCAAGCAGGCAGGCAGATGCCTGTGTAAAACAGCCCTTTCTCATAAATAAATCTTCCAGAATTTACTTTACAAACTAAATTAATAATGCAACTACTAGATAGAATTTAGAGTAATTTGGAGCAATGCTTTACAAAAATAAGGTAATTTTCCCTGTATTATATGAAGATGCTGCTTAATGTGTCTCACCTTGGTAATAGGAAGCAAATGTTTTTCTTCTTTTTGAAAATATTACATTCTCATAAGTGTAGACTACCATGCTACGTAGTTTTAGCATGGTTTAAGTTCTCTGAACATCTGAGCATCTGCTAGGTACTTCAGGATTTATTCACAAGCTGCCACTATGAGGCAGTAGTAAGTTGTGGTGAATGCAGTACTTACAGCACATATGATGCTGAAGTGCTAATTAATGGTAATTTGATTTGGTCCATTTTGGCCTCTCACAAACAGAGCTCTTCAAAAGCAAGCAGGTCTGGCATATGCTCATCTGAGGAAAATTTTTGCCTCTTTATTTCCCCATCTATTTACGGTATTTTTTAAGGCAAAGCATTAATAAACTTTAAATACTTGTGTTTTCTAAAGTAGTAGCTCAGGCCATCTGCTACTGCAGATTTATTTCTAGAAAAAAAACCCACAACATTACATATATTTAGCTTAACAGGGATTGTGAAGGGTATTAGAGCACGTCACTGAGTATAGGTCTGTGTGTTGTGTTACAAACTTGTTCAGAAGTTAATAATAATAATAAAATAAAATGAAGAAACACAACTTTTTTTTCCTTGAGATAAGGAAAAGCTGTTTCTCAAAGAGAGAGTCAGGAAGAGGAAAAGCCAATTTTTCTGCTTTTATCCTCTGCCTTTGGGCCCTGATAACTATACTTGCCTTCCCCCATTTTTATTAGATGAATCAGGCTACAGAAGCAAAACAGCTTAGAGATTAGGTAGGCTTCTCCTTTGAGAAACACGATGCAGTAAACTTTCTTCATCAGGAATATTTTTCTAGTAAGAAGAGCTATATAATTAGATTCCTAGAAAAAGAGAACTTTGAAGCTACATTCTGCCTCCAAATACTTGTCATTTGACCCAGAAGGCACTAAGTGAAAAATTCTGAACAAATAAATCAAAAAAGCTGACATACTTTTCTGGGTGTTAAAGCTTTCATGTGCTAACAAAAGAATTGATTCCCACTGCTTTTGATACCTGCAGAATGACAGGGCAATGAAAGTATTACCCAGTGATCGACAGGATAGCAGAATGAGGCCAGTGGAGTCACCACTCAGGAGAATAAATACTCCAGTGATCTGTCAGGTAAATGAAATGCTGGGCAAAGGACTACTGGATATTAACTGCAAATTACACTTAAATAATAATTTAAAAACACACTTTAAGTTAAAAACCCCACATAAATACTTTAAATCCCTAAACAATAAAAAACACTTAAGTAAACTCTTTTCATGTTGATCAACTGCTTTTGTGCTTTATGTGTCCACCCTAACAGTACAACTGAGCAAAATATTAGATAGATAATTTCTGATAACTTTTCAAACTATTGGTAGCAAAAATAAACGTCTCTAGCAACTTTGTGGGGTTCTGGGAGGTGGGGAGTGTAGAATAAATAAACAAACAAACAAATAAATAAATATATCACTTGGTGGTACACTGCAACTTCTAATACAGAAAAGGCAGGAAAATATTTTTGTTCATTAAAAACGAAGATACTACAGCTGAGAAGAAGCAATGAAAGTACACTGAATCTAAGAAAAAAAATCATTTAAAATTCTATGGAGCAGCAGCAGGAATGACATAAAACTCATGTCCCATTTTGTCCTGTTAAACTTACCAGAAAATTAAAAAAAAACAAAACAAACACACAGACTAAAAACCAAAACATGCAACAGGAACCTGCATTGAGACCATTCTGTCATGCATCAGGACATATTCATGAAACTCACCTGTTGTATTTCCATTTCTCACTTTAAGTTGAAGCATGCAGCTGCATGGAAAAAACCACTAAAGACCTCTTCTCAGATGACAGCAGAGAGACACCAGGCACAGCTCAAGTTTATTTTGTCTTAGACTTGGTACCATTTCTGGTCAAGTAGCTCATACTTCTGAGCACCGCAGCTACCACCACTGAAAGGAATCCAAGATGAAGGGACTGCAGAGGAGGGAAGCACAAAGGGCAAGAAACATCATAGTCTTTTCCCTTGATTAAGAACATTACTTATGGAACAGATCAGGAACTAGTCAAAGACCATCTAATACAGTATCTCACAAAATATCAATTTGTGAATATGTACAACATGCACTTAATTGAATTACAGGTTTTATCCTTCCTTCTATGACGATGCTTATTTTTCTCCCTTATTTAAATGAGAACTGTAGAAGTATCAGTAGAAATCTTTTTTATATACACTCACGTACACTGGTGATAGTGTCCTACAAATACAAAGATCTAAGTTTTTCTGGTAGTGGTCTTCTATATTTTCCTTTACTCAAACAACCAGCCCCACCTAGATAAAGACACACAGTGGAAATGCTGTTTTGCAGAGGATAATGCACTTCAGTCATTCTTCATTCTTGTTTAGTTCTATTCCAGCTTTCTGTAATCTTGTACCATCTATTTCTACGGCATGATTATACCTATTGAGCTCCCTTATAGCAGCACAGAGGAGAGCTTATACATAAGATTATCCCATCTCTGTGGTTTCTGAAGGATGAGATCACATTTTAGGAACTCCAAAATCAATTCAGTCTCCTCAAAAAGCAGGCAAATATTGTTATAGCAGAAATTCTTCAAAGAAAAATCCTGTTTGCTGCTTGGTTTCTGTGACCATACATGACTGCTAAATTACTTCCCTTAATATATTTTAATGGCAAACAAAATTTTAAAGATGTGATTTTAAGTTTGCAGATGTGAGGATTAGTTGCAGCAAACATGACTGACAGCACAAGCATCTAAGAGCAGCAGAAAGGCAACGTACTTGAGATTGCTTTCACAAAACAACACCCTGTCATCATCTACTTTTAATGTTACCAATGGCATCTTGGCTTTAGAGTTCACTTGTGCAAAATAACATTGCTTGTATGTCTTTAAGTCCCTGCTTCATGATGGGAGAAAGAAAAGGGAGTTTTAGGTTGCAAAATTCCTGCTGTGGCTTCCTAACACACAGCCTCTTCATCCCTCTCAGCAGCAGGGGGCTCCTGGAAGTGAGAAATCTGGAGTTCACCGATTCTCAGGAAAAAGACATTCACATGTGCTCTCTGCACAAGGACTCTAAAGGTGTTTACACTGCAAGACAGGCAGTCAGATCTCAGGGCTGGACTCTGACCACTGCCCCAAATTTTCTCTTCAACAACAAAAATCATCTCCATGCACTACAGAGATCAGCAAAGCCCTTCTGTGCACACCTGAACTAAGCCTCTTCCATCCTTATATTAGTTCAGAAAAATGGCACTTTTCACTAGGAGCAAAACTTTCTTCAAATAAAGATCCTACATCTACAATGTAAGACAAATTTACTGTGGAGTTGCTTGTGCCAACACATTCTCAATTCTCTTTCTACTTTTCACTAGTATCTCTTCCCCGTCAGTGCTACCCTGTTAGCAGGTAACAGCTATTTCTAACACTTCTGATGAAAACAGAACAGCTGCTGCATAGGTGTTCTAGCCACATGTATGCTGACAAGAGTGAATATTGTGTGAATCAGACAATTACTTGTCAAATATTATTAAGAGCTGTGGGCAGCTTAATTCAGGGAAGCCTAATGCTGCTCTAAAAATGCCTCTACTGAAAATGAAACTTTAGAATAAGTTGCTAAGTGGCCACCACTCACAAAGAAAAACTGATGGAATTCCAGGATATTATTATATCAAAGGAATTTTAAAAGAGGCAGTAAGGTCAATTAATCATGAAGATACCATTTTAATTTTTTTTAAACAAAACCAACCCATACAACTCAGACCCAAAGTACAGTAATCCATTTGCATATGTAACTTACAGTTTTACGTAAAATTCCCTTGTTATTCATATCCATATTCATACTCATTATTTCAATGCATTTAGGATGCAACTCCAGGTTGATCAGCCCTGGAAACTCAGTACTTGTAACACAGAAAAAAAATGTCATTTCTATAGATATAATGTTCGTACTATTTCAGATAGGAATTATTTTCAATTTTAAAAACCCCACCTAATCAAGCAATTTTAATTCTTTTTGCATGTTGTCCTCAAAAACTAAATAAGCATGAGAATGCCTTTAGTCCCTATTGCTACAGTAAATCTGTGGCTGAATTCTTTCTCCATTGACCTGTTCAGAGTGTGAATTTTGCTTCTGTAAGTATTGAAGAACTGGTTCTTAACAGGTCTGTAACAGAATTAACTGGGAAAAAAGCTTTCTACAGCAAAATACACTACCAACATTTCCCATATTTGGCTCATGTGTCAAACAAATTCCCCTAAAACAAGAGGGAGTGACTTTGTCAATTCCAGCACCAGTACACCAGCAGCACAAGCTGGGGCCAGACTTGCAAACACTGGGAGAAAAAAAGGGAACTTGACACAATAAATAAATATATTGTTAAATAATTTTAAGCTAACCATCTTGTGCTTGGATTTTTAAAGAGCTCAGAGTGTGCATCAGATGGAGGATTACCCATAGTGATACAGTTAAAGTGCAGTTTCAGGATGACCTGCCTCCACAGCTCTCTCCATTACAGTAACTTTTGTTTTAAGCTGTCCATTTTGCTTCTCAAATGCTTTTGAAGAAAGAAAACTAAAAGTTCTTGACAGAGCTATTAAGACAAGTAACATGTCCTTCCCAATTCCATTCTCCCTCATGCCAGTAGCCTGGTTCACCCCTGGATTCATATATACACATAGCAAGAACTGGGTGTGGTCCTCTCTTTTTCTGGAAGTACCGAGAAGCACAGCTCCACAGATTTATCTATTTGACACACACCAAGTCTGCCTACAGTCTGATGCAAACTGCTGTGTTACTGTAATCCTTAACCAGTCCTAATATAACCAGTAAGAGAGCAGGGTATCATGCTAGGCAAGCTGACCATGGCTACATGACTTTTGTAATCCTGGACAAACCATAGGCAGGTTTTATTCAATTGAGGGCTTGCACCATGGGTGCTGGCAGTGTAGGTACTAGGTGCGAGGCTGTACTCAGACATGAATTTTGACTCATTTTCCTGCTCCAGTTTCCAAAGTCTTGTTGAGCACTTGTCTCAGACACCATCCATTTCCTTTCTCTTTCACTGGTTTGTCCATTTAGATAGTAGATCCATGAAGCAAAAATGCTTTATTCAATGGTAGTATAGCTTGAACAATGCAAACCTTTAAGCTAGAGCCTGAAGGCCCACTTCAGATATACAAAGACATACAGGAGTGGAGGCAGCAACAGAAGCTGCTTAGTGTGAGGGCTGAATGGATTACTGAATGGACAAAGAAAAAAATGTCAAAAGCTTTAAATACCACCAATTAATGGAGTAAACTCCTCTACTCCTCCCTCCAAAGTAATAGATACAGGAACGTATAACATCCCTCATATGATAAGGGCTCTCATTCAGCTCACTGTCACAGTAGTGTACATCCTTCTTAAGCTTAAATGTCTTTCTTTCTATGTGAATTCACAGAATTTTAACTCTACGCACAATTCTTACAATATGCAATAAATTAATGAAAATCAAAGAAACTGCCTGTGCTTAGAAAACCAGCTTAATTTACATGCTCTGCTGCACACTTCTAAATGTTCAAAACCTTTCAGGCCCTGCTTAAACCAAATGCCTCCACACTGTGCAATTAATCTTTATAAAAAATAGTAAATTCAATTTGGCACTAAGTGAGGTATGAAGTTCTTAAGCTGTCTTCTAAAAAGGGAGACATCAGGGTCAGATAGGGGCTGCCATCCTGTTGCCTCCAAGTACACATTTATTTAGAAAGGAAAACTCACCAACAGTCATCAGGCTAGGTGAAAAATGTGTTGTTAAAAAACATCCTGCCCTTTGCAAGAGTCAGTATGGCTTTAAGTGCTCTTTTGAAATCTACTCATTATGTGGCTTGCCATTATATGAGCCATTTCCTTGACCAGGCTGTTTTCCAAAGTTTCTCTGTTGACTTATGCTGTTTTGTGGATCTCCCAAAGCCTGCTGTACCACTTACATTGCCCACCCTGGAAACAGTGTCAAATTTTACAGATTGCTTCAGTGACCATATGCCTTCTCTGCAACTGTCCAGCAATTATGTCCTAACCACGACATTTCTGGAGCAGACCTCAGCTCTGCAATGCCTTCCTTCCCTACACCCTGAGCCTGCTGCTGGAAAAAGCAAGCAGTAAAAACCCTGGGCACTTGCTTGCTCAGTTTTCTGTATTAGGGGTGTCTCACAAGTGCTCAGTACAACTGTGATGCCAACTCCTTGAAACAAAAACAAAGCATGAAAATTCCCAAACAAAAACTAAATAATGACAACATAAACACCAAGATAAATAAACACCAAGACACCCCAAAAAACAGCACAGAAGGGGTAGAAGTCTTATTTATATTATAATAGCACACTATTTCTTACAGTGATAAATGTGCAGAACCTGTTCTTGCCCCAAATCAGCTACATTTAAAGAGCAGTATAAAAATATAAATAAGGTTTCTCTGTTATCAAATTTTAAAAAATTTTGAATCTTGAACTGTAAAACACATTATAAACACACATTTAGATCAGAGACATGAAGCAGCTCAAAAGTTTTAAAGTTCCACTACTTTCAGGACAGGACTTTTTCATAGACCTCTGAATTGCATCAATTAACATTTCAAATCCACGTGAGACTCCCTGGAGTACAGGGAACCAGATCTCTGTCTGCTCAGTGTTTCCTACTTACTGGAGCTAGGGATCTGAGGACCAGACGCTGCGCTGGCATGTCCACTGCTTTCAGAAGGAGTCTGACAGTGCAGTATCACTTAAATAATGAAGCACACATCTGGCAGGAGATTGCTGAGGTTGGTTAAGTTTGTACAAGGTCATTTCATCCTCTAAGCTTCTGTATGCTGAAAATTAAGCAAGAAGTTTACATGGCAACAAGCAGAACCAACAGATCAGTCTCTGGGTTTGTTTTCCAAGTAGCATGCCTTTCTTTTAAAAACAGTGGGTTTTGTATAAAAGTAGGAATGAGGACTGCTGTATTGCTCTGAGTCATAGTTTCTGAAACTTTCAATTATTTAAGCTATTCTAAAATATGATCCTCCTTTTGTAAGAAAGGTAGAAAAATGACAATACATCAAACATGACAACAGGAAAGGTACACATACCTCTTCACAGATGACCTTCTCTGCTACTATGCTTTGTAAGTTATGAGCTACTATGAATATCCTTGAAGCAACTGGAAATAGTACAAGATTAGGCTTTGGAAAATTTATTTAGTCAGTGCTTTCACTAATTTTCAATATGAAATGCTCAATATGAAGTGTGGCATTCAGCATCTTTACAAATTGTTACCATCTTGCTTTACATAAAATGCATTGGTCCTAAGAGGAAGAAGGAATGCACATACAAACACTGAACTATGAGCAGGAACATTCCTCTCTCTTCTCTACTGTTTTGACCCCCTTCTCCTACTAGTCTGTTCCTCTTTGAAGGGACAAAGTCAAGTAGCTACCAAGGGAAGGGATCACAAAACACCATCACATTTGGGTGATACTTGGGTCCCCCTATTATGGTCCATGCCTGCCATTACCAGCAGACACCATGGCTTGATGGCTGAGTTCATGTGTCTGAGACTGGCACCTTCCACAAGTAACTCAGCGTTTTGGTCCCTGCAAATGATGTTTTCTGGTTTTGTTGTTTATTGGCATCTGTTTTCTGGGATCCCAAAGTGACTAAATATCTGGAAGAGAATCTTAGCATAAGCATAGATCTGAAACAAGACAAATGTGTTTCTTTTTTGGCTTTTCCCATTGCTCTCAGCTTTATAGTCTCATCCTTGGAGAAAAGTTAGCCTCCTCTGCATCCAGAATACTGTAATGGGGATGGTAACACTGATTTCTCATTAAAACTATGGCCTTCTCAATGATCTGGCCAGATACTTTTTTGAAGTAATCTTGGTTATATGAATCTGTTAAAAAACCAAACCAAGCAACCAAACAAAAGGAACCCAAAAGTAAAAAAAAGTAAAAAAAGCACCTCCAGTGACCTCTAGAAAGTTATGATACAACAAAGTTATGATGTTGCAAAAGTCTGTTATGATGCCAACACTTCACAACCTATATACAATTTGAAGTATCTCTCCTTTGTGCTGTTCTTGGTTGTTTAATCAAAGTCTACACACAGAGAGCTAGTCAAGATGGTTGTTTTCCTGTGGGGCTCAACAGGGTCCCATATGCCTTACCACCAAAATTATGTTACTTACACAACATGTTACCATGGAGAGGAGCCACTTCATGCTTTGCTCATGTTGCACTTCTTCCCTTTGTTTTTCTACCTTGAAAACAAGGACACTATATTCTTTTATAGGTGGAAAGCACCAACCACATCCCTTTGGCCTCACTTTTGTTCACTCTTTTCAGTTAGAGCATCAAAGATCTACTGTTAGATCAGCTTGTTCTAACATTGTGTTTCCTTCTTGCCTCTAATTTGGTCAGTCAGACCAAAATTATTATTTTGTTTTCTTAATAGACAACCTGTCACAGCAAGCTTGTTGCTAAGTCTTCCTTCTGTGATCCATTTCCTCATAGAAAAACAAATTGAATAGGAATAAAACAGCTAAAAAATTATAGGAATAGGCTGGTACCACTTTTGAAAGGAGGTGACACAATCTGGAGATTCAGACAATCAACACATACTGTAATAGAAGTGTGTGTAATAGAAGCATTCCCACTCTGGAGCCCCATAGCTGTGCTATGGCCTTGCAGCCCTGGGACCTCCTTCCTTCTGAGGAGGCTGGAAACTGCTGCAGCAATGACTGCCTTGTAAACATCATTAATTTAAGGACTTTGCATTGGCTTCCCCATAGTGTGAGCAAGAACTTGAGACTGAAAAATCAAAGGGTTTTACAAGTAAACTTTTAAAGCTTCTGGACAGTGACCAACAGATTTTGGGATGCTCTGTCCACATCTTCCACTCAGCACGTGAAAATCCCTGGAATGAGGCAGCAGCTCTGCAGAGTTACATGCCAACAGCCACGAGATGGCATGCAGAGCAGGACAAAGCTGGCCTGTCTGCAAGGCACTAGGAAACTGCAGCAGTGCCATGTAGATCCAGAGAAGGACATTGTGGGCTTTAGGCCTGTAGCAAAGACACTGGACCTCTACTTAACAACTTTATTATCTACGTCCTGTCTGCAACTCACTGTTCATCTGCTTTGCTCAAGAGTAGGTGGTCAGTGCAGCAAGGGTGGACAAACACAGCAGAGGGGATTATCAGGGTGATGATGGAATGCAGGCCCATCTGGACAGGAACATTCAGTGAATGGCTGCTGCCACTGCAGAGACACTGGCCAGTCTTGCTGTTCCATCTATTTCCTGAAAAAGAAAAGCTTGTTAATGCTTCTGAAAGCTCTGCTTTGAGAAAAGCTACTTTCCCATTGAAGCACAGTATGTGTGACCAGCTGGCCACAGCAGCAGGGACAATGGAGGTAATAAATGACATTTTGTTCCTGAATGAGACCCAACTGCAAGGAAGAAAACTATATTCAAACTGTATCAAGCCCTAGTTTGCCTTGATGTCAGGTGTTATAGCCTGCTCTGTCCAAGAATCTCTTGTGAATAGTGAACATATTTATAATTACTCCAAACATCTCTACACATGTTGGATACTGCTACCTGAGTATTTCAGAAGTGAGAAGATCAAGGCTTAGTACCCCACACTCACTGCCTGTGTGTCAGGAGCAGGACCCAGACATCCTTACAGCCAGGCAGAGTACTTCACTACTGGAAAAAGTAACTTTTATTTTGCCAGACATGTTCACACTGGAGCAATTATCTTTGGCAATCTCTAGCAATAGTTTTTAAACATTCTTTTCAGTATCATCACTGAATTAAAACTGCAATATTTTTTAAAAAATCCACTGTCATCTTACTTTCTAACTCTAATTATCTGGATTGCATCCATGCCAAGAAGCAGAATTGTGACATGAAAGCAATCACCCCAGAGATTTCCTAGAAATGTGCTTTCTAATTGGCTTGAAAATGCCCCAGCTTTCTGCATCACATTTTGCACATAGCTGGGTTTTCTACTAACACAATCTATGAAATGGAGAAATGCAATATTGTAATTACTGATCATGGTTGTCACAACACAGGATCTCACTGTGCTAGAGGCTGTACATAAATTTAGACAAAAAGTCCCTGTGCAAAAGACATTAATACTTGAGAGGAGAAGTAAAAACAGAATTCTGGAGAAAGAGATTAAAAAGATAACCTTGAAATGAACATGTGTTGCACTGTAAGCATAATTCTGTAATTCTGCTGCAAAGAAAAGAAAGAGCATTAGTTCATGAAAATCCAGTACTTCCCAGACTATTATTTACAAATGTCATTTATGTCATGTCTCCTCTCTGTTCCTTGTTCAGTCATTGGTAGAACAGAAAAAAAAAAAACCAACCCTTAATATAGCTCCCTCATCAAGCATGATTAAATATTCTTAGTGTTGTACAATGATTTGTTTGAGAATGGCTGTGAATACTATTGCTGCTAAAGCCAAACTGTGCAATATTTGTAGCTGATACAGTATTGACTAAGCTCATCTTTTCTGTTTTTAAAGTTTTAACTAAGCTATGCTTAATGAAATTTCCTAGACTAACTGCTTGTGCTGTCTCTGCTGGTAACGCAAAAGCAAACGGCTGTAAGTACGGTACCCTGAAGGCAGACATTAGGAGTTTCTCTGTTGAATCCAGCAGAGAAGTTTCTTGCATCTCCGTTGAATGCCATCATGCTGTGATTAGTTAATCATTAAGTACATAGTGCTTTTAATTAACTGCCAACTCTGCTTGGGCATCTGTTCTGAAAATCACATCCGATCATGCTTTTCCCAGTCTGTGGCTATGGAGCTCTTCAATAATACAGTTGTTGCTCCATTCTCCAGCTCACTCTGCTGCAAGACAGCCCAAGTCAAGTGTCCTACATGAAAAGGAATATAAATGATCTATTCTTCCATGGGAACAAAAGTAAATGGAAATGAAACAAACATATTTGCCTCAATAGGTAATAAATGCTGCTATTAAAAAGCCGATTAGGTCAAAGGACTTCTCTGGGAGAAAGGAAAGGCTGGAAGAATATTTTTATACCTCAGTACCTATGTGCAATTTTATCACCTAGACAGTGTTTTTTAAAAATTCTGATCTTTAAGTGTAGAAAATAATGTTTACCACTTTATTGGGGGTCAGGAGTACTGATAATAATTACAATAAAGTTTGCAAAATATTTCATTTGACAAAGTGCAAGAAAGGTACACAGTGCAAACATCCACTCAAACCCACATTTCTCTGTCTCCATAGCTCAACTCTGCTGGCTTCAAAAATGCTTCATTTTAGGTGTATTTTAAAATAAACTCAAAAAATAAACTCTGGAACACATAAGATTGTGTTCATATGGAAATATGAAATAAGGGGGGGATAATAAAGAAATAAGATTGTAACATATCTTGGGTAGCACATTCTGTTTAAGATGTGATAGGAAAAACGCTATGTTAGCAAGAGAACTCACAGTGAAACAGCAGGTAGTAGGAAGACCACCTTCTGTTGGCACTGTGAATCTTGAAAACCAAGAGAAACAAGAGATCAGAGGGTGATTGTGGCCATCTGAAGGCATGAAATACAATAAGGTCAGACACTTAGATAAGAAGAGGCACTGATTGAATGACACTATATCAGCAGTTTCAGAGAGACCACTAATTTGCCAGGTTCCTGCTCTTTTCCCTAGGTTAGGCAAAGGGGAATGGACCCCCCTTGAGAAACTCCAGCCTTCCCTAGAACAGACTGACCTGCTAGGTTAAAAACAGAGCAGATGCCTTAAAGGCATGAGAAGAAGCTGTGCCATGATACACCTGCTTTGCTATGACAGCTGGTGCTGATACAGCTAGCTAGAAAGCAACAGTCTCAGCCAACACTCTCATGTTCCAGGTGAGACTCTTGGTCAGGCTGCATGTGTGCTGGCCATGATCCTGGATGTATGGCAACACATTGGAAAAAGCAGAAAGAATGGTCACATGACTCTACTCAAAACTTCAGAGTATAAAACAAGGATGTGCAGAAAACCAATGTACAGTACAGGAGACCACAGCATAATAACTGTCCTGCTGCCACTCCCACACCATCTCCTATCTGTTTCTTACCAGGTACAAATCCAGGCTAGTAAAAAGGTAGAATTTATAAAGTGTCCATTATTTCCTTATAGAAATGCATGTCAAGGGAAAGGGCACTCTCTGTAAGGTATGTCAGGTACTGAGAACAGAGAAGAATAAACTGTCATTAAGCTTTCAACTTGTGGTTCTTTAGGGAGTGGAGTTAAGAAACTCGTTTCACGTATTATTACAGTTAAACAATAGCCAGCCTACAGCAGCAGGCATGCAGTGGGTATGGTTACTGTAACAAACACTCACTGTCAGATACACATTTTACATAATAACCCTTTTTCAACAAGTTCAAAGTAATTCTCTTGTTTTCTCTAAAAATTCCACTGCAGATGTCAAGATGTGCCAGCACAAAGAAAAGAAGTATTTCATAACAATATAAAGCCATGCATTTCTAGTTGTTTCCATATTGAACTACACCAAGGGCAGCACTTTTATATACTCAAGGTATTCCTGGGAACAGGCTGTTTTCTGGTGACATCGTAAGAACACTGTCACTCAGGCAACAACTTGCTGCTATGGTAACCACAGCTTTTACAGATGCTGAATGCCAGAGAGGTTAAAAGCACCATTTGGAGGTTTGCTAGTTAAAAGTTTGCCAATATTTGATCCAAGAAGCAACAAGGAATCTGTTGTGGATACACAGAGTTGTTCCCATTATTGGGAAGCTAAGAACAATTGGTTTTGTCTTCCAGCCAAGTTCCTGGGGCAACTGCACTTTCTAGATGCCATGGTATCTAGAAATAGGCCTGAACAGATTTGGGGGCATCTGGAAGAAAAGGGCTGCTGCCTCATCTAAAAGAGTCCCTAATAAAAGAGAGATATGGGGATCTAGAGTTTTCATACTATCAGAGCAGACACCATATAGACTGTAAAGATAGACTGGTGTTATATGAAGACATGTCTTCAGAAAAGAATTGGATTCTTTTTCCCTGACTGCAAAGCATTACAGATTATGAGATGAAAACATCTGGTTTTGCAAGCAACTACTCTCTGTGCTGAGGAAGTGGTTTCATCTGATACCATCTGATAACCAGTCAGTTACAAAATGTTTTAAAACTAAAAGCCATGTGTTTCTGTTCCAGAACTTCATGCATTTTACTAACTGTAAGCAAACCTCAGAGGCTCTAGAACATTGCCAAAAATATGTCAGCCTGGCCAGTAAACTGCCCTCTGCAGGACACTGCACAATTTTCTAACTTGAATCACGAAGCTGTTCTGATGGTTTTGTCCCAGATGATACAGAGGCCTGCAGTGAACATTCCCAGTAAATGAAAGCCTACAAGAAAGCTGAGGTAGGGCTCTTTACATGGACGTGTAGCAATAGGACGAAGGGAAATGGTTTCAAACTTGAAGAGGGGAGAATTATGTTAGACATTAGGAAAAAATTCTTTCCTGTGAGGGTGGTGAGACGCTGGGACAGGTTGCCCAAGGATGTTGTGGCTGCCCTCTCCCTGGAAGTGTTCATGTCCAGGCTGGATGGAGCCTTGAAAAAACTGATCTAGTGGGAGGTGTCCCTGCCCATATAGGGGGGTTGGAACTAGATGATTGTTAAGGTCCTGTCCAACCCTAAAGATACTATGAAATTTCCTATATTAGGGTCATAAAAACAATCCAGTCAGAACCCACTCTTAAACTCTACTGAACATCAGCAGACCATTTTTCCACTTAGCAGCAGCAAACCTCAACTCACTTATATCTTCCAGGAGCTGCACTTTCTGCTAGTCTGGAAAGGTACTGTGGTGGCCTGGAATGGAGAGGAAGCACTGGAGGGGGAGAGGTGTGTACAGATTTACTGATCCCTAGGGCTTCTTTCCTTAGAGTTAAGCTCCTCAGCTGTAGAAGAAGTGAAATTTAAATGTGCATGTTAAAAATGTAAAACATGAGGTATACTGATCATAATGAGTTTGATGCCATATTTGAACTACCTGGTCACTACTGGCAGTCTCAGAGGGATAGCTAGAGCCAAATTATAACACTTATTTGAGGAGTGGTCTCAACAATGGGATACTAAGATGCAACAGCAAGCTTTGAGATGAAGATACCATATTTGCAGTACACTCACCTCCTGTACATTTATGTTTTTTTCCGTATGTATCCACTGGGCATTTCCTTTTTAGTTCAGGAGAAGACTAAGGCCATTGCTGGTTTTCATTTCCACGTGTTATACAGCAATCCTGGCTCCAGTCAGCAATGGAGCACCCTCTCCAAGCAATTCTCCCCCATCATCTGCAAGAACAGAGATGTGGGAGAGGCCAATTACCTTTTGGAGAGAAGAAAATTACTTGCTTATAATTGAGTTCTCCGAGCATGGTGTCCGCTATTAGAGCCACACTCATCCTCCCACCTTCCCCTGAGAGATAGGGTTTTATTCCTATTTAAGTTCTAATTATTATAATTAGTCTGAAAAGGATTTGGGAGTTAGGGGCTATGATATGCCATATAGACCCCTCAAGGCATCTTTTTGTACTAACTCATTATGACCAGTTCTAAACTTTACCATTTAATCTAGTCATTCAGTACCCAAGGTCACAACAGCTGAGACCCCCTGAGCATCAATCCATAGAGACTCCCACCTTCAGAGAACTACAATTAAAAGGTAAATAATTCCCTTGCTGCCTTCTCTGTGAGGCAATGCTATAAGTCAGAGAATGGAATCCAACCTCAGCCTAATTACTACTTCAGTAATTTATGTAGTTGCAATGAAAAAGTTGGCAAACGCTCTTTCATTTATCAAAACAGAAACAGAAGGCCAGCTACAGTTCATTGCAGACTGGACTTGGCAAGACTCAGCCTTACATCAGTCAAGCTACAAGCTCTGTTTGTCTGTATCACACAAACTCCAAGAAATTCTGAAGAGCTATGCTCCAAGAAAGTCAAATCAACATCATATGCAGGCCAAGGAAACAGCATTTTTCACCATGCCAATTAAAGACACAATCCTCCTCTTGGTTTATTCCATTACAAAACTTCTACTGAATCAATTCAATACAAGTTTTAAATTATTTGAATCAGGCTGTGCATAAAAGGATTCAAACAACTCAAAGCTGAATTGAAGTACAAGTAAGTACAAGTAAGTAATTCTTAAAAATAATATCACTCAAGTTGACAGATTCTAAGAAATTCAACAAATGCCTCTGAATGACAGTGGCCTCCAGGCCTGAAAACTGTAAAGCAAAGCTTTGATTTTCACAGGATGGAATATGAAATTATGTTAACAAAATACTGTTACAGTTCCAGCAGCTGGAGCCCCATGCATAGTGTCTGTACATGGAGGAGGCAGTTTCATATACTTCTGTTGCTGATTTTTTTTCTTAAGAAACTGAACCACATCTGCAAATCAGAGAAATGCATCCAAATACCCAGCAAGGAAACACACTGTACAACAATGTAATTCTTGTTGCCACTAACATGGCAATACATGCCACTAACCACAAGTACAAAACTCCATGGCTGTGTTGAATTCTTAGTGAAAAGACCCTTTGAATCAGAATTTAGGAAGTGTAAGTAACAGTGTACACCAATTTCTAGATAAATAAATAAAAGGTTTTTATATAAAAATACATAGGTAAGCAAACTCTCCTAAATACTTTCTTATAGTGAGTAAATAACGACTTAGCATGTTATTGTAAGTCTATTACAATGCATTGTGTCAAATTTCCATAGAAGCTTTGATGGCACACACAAACATCACACTTGAAGATTTGACAGCTCTGGATCTTTGTCTGCAAAAAAGTGCATCCAGAGAAGGGGAGGAAAGCTGTACCTGTTCCCATTTTCTGCTAGAACTGTGAGTGCCAATTCTTCAGCTTGAAAACAACCTGAATCCCTACCCTGGGACCATAGGTGTAGCAGTTTCAGCTGTGTCCCTAGAAGTACCACGTCCTCCCAACAAGCACACACAATTAAGCAGAACAGGCAATCTTTGCTCTCAATGAATTCTGTTACTCCCAGACAACATTAGTATTAAATTAGGGACCAATACGAAGAAGTTTGTGCTGCTGCTCTCCAAACTCTTTTTTTGCAAGTGCTAAACAGACTTCAATTCCTAATGTTTGCTGTGTCAGAAATAGGCTTCTAATTTTCCTTATAAATGAAAGTCTACTGTCATCTTTGTAGCCAGGTACATTAACTGCAAAAACAATATTTCAGTTTCTATTGTTTCTTTCTCTAGGAAAATAAAATGGGAGAGAAACTTGAAGGGCAAAGGCTGAGGAGCAGGTGAAATACTGACAAACTACTCGACACCAAGATGCTCCTGCAACAGTTCATATGGCTGAGGCACCATATAAGAACTGTGCCAAGACTAAAGATTAGTCCCAGTCATCATGTTACTTACAGGTCCTGAAAGTCACTTTCTACTTGTGGCCATTCAGCTTTAACTATATTGTCAAATGCACACAGACCTCTAGGGGCATAATTTAGGAGATAAAACACTTTTGTTTCCACCTATTGACTGAGAAGGTTGTAAATGTCATGGGCTGCTCAAAGCTTTCCAGCACCATAGGCAAAAGTTAATCTCCTCTCCTGAAGGATGAGGAACAAAATAATGTATTTTGTATTTACCACTAGCAGCAGCAAATCTTCACACAAGGGTGGGAGAGCCTAGGAGGACTTGTAGGGCTCCAGGGAGGGTTGCCAGCTCTCTCAAATCTCCAAGCTGCTTCCCTCTTTCTGCTGACAATGCTAACTCCAAGAAATTCAGACCCCAGTGATGGCAGTTAAGTGACATACAGACAAGAGCCAAGCTGCCCTGTGTCTGGTATATGATGTAATAATCCTCAACCCCTTCAAGTCTACATTTCCTTTTTCTTCTTCCACCACCAGTGCCTACAGAGATGCCTGCTCTACCTGCCCAACTCACATCAGAGCCTCTCTTCACTTTACCTTTATTGGACATGGGTGGCAAGTCTCGAAAGCTTTCTGGTTTTAGTCTGCACTGAACATAAAGAGACTAAAATGTAAACAAACCTGAACATATATCTAACTGCTCATTTGTGAAATTTTAAAAACTTCTCTGAAAACAGGATCCTAAGAATGCAGAAGATCATAGCCAGCAGACATATGCTATTTTCTAAACACCAAACCATAGACAGGAAAGCAAATCTGTTACATACCCCACAGTAGTGAAGATATTCTTCCATCAAAATGTTGTTTTATGGTGATTCAGCTGCAGATAAGCAGATAATACATTTATCTGCTCATATAACCACTGAGAAATTTTGTACCAGAAAGAATACAAAGTAGAAAAAGCATTTGCAATATTAATTTCTTTTGAAACAAGCTTTATAGTCAAGTATGTACACTGTAGGCTTTTATAGCCCCTCAAGTTTTCAGTGAGGAAAATACCCACTGGGAACTTTTATGAGGCAACAGAAACAGAAACGTAGCTGTATAAATCATTCCCTTGTACAAAATTATTTTCTACAGTAAGCAGTTTTACAATTGCCCCCAGTTTAATGACTGTTCTGGTCACTTGAACACAGTTAAGTTACTGCCTCAGTTGGAGCAAGTTGGCCTTGCCCTGCTACAGGTGTGACTGCTCAGTTAATGCTTTCTGTCTGGTTGCCAGGACATTGCTCCATGGCACAACACAGTAAAAGCCAGTTTATTTCTTCTGAATTCTGTAGCTACTTCCCTCTCTAAAATAAACCATAGGTAGACATTTGCACATAGGATTGTTTATATTAAATTTAGGACAACAATGTTACCACATTAGGTAGCACTGCTACCATTCAAATGCCATTCACCACCATGAAGACCTTTTCCTCAGCAGCCCAAAAACCTTTGAAATTAGCATCCTTCTGTCCTCACCTTTATGAAACCTGGCTGACACAAATTAGAACACAGTAGTCAGGGATGTTACAGTCCAGCTGGACAGTAAAAGAGCTAAGATATGGAGAGTCTTCAGTACAGGTAACTCATCCCAAGCACAGAGTGAAAAAAATGTGTACTTTATCTTTTCAACATGGGAGGGAGGGATCACAAGTAACTGCAGAATGTTAACTTACTGAAAGTTGTTACACTTTTCTCAGCACTTAGTTCAAGAAGATTAACAGAGTCCATGACACTGTAGAACTTGAATGACAACCTGATAAAACAGAAGGAAAGAAAAATGAAAATATTACTATCAAAACAAGTTAAACATTTACCTTTGTCATAATTAAGAAAAAATGCTACCTTGCATATGTTTTTAAGACAGACTCTAATAAGTAAATGCAGTTTTCACAAGGATAGCATGGCAACAAAAAGGCCACCATTTAACAGAAAACTGGCTCGAACTCCCATAATGCCTCCTTTTATCCCAGTTCCTAACTCCAAGGAAATGTCAAGGATGAGCAGCAACGTTGTTCTTAGCTGAGTCTCATCTGCAGCAGGCCTATCTGCTGATGAGTATATGCAGATACAAACCAAGACAATTTACCATTTCAAAAAGAGTCATCCCTTAACAACTGCATCTGAGAATTTCAGCCTTTTCCAAATACAGAGGCTGCACTATCACCAAGGCTCTAGAGTTAGGTTACCCATTCCTCAGGGAAGCAAAAACCAGAGACATCAGGCTTCTGTTAAAACTTGATAAGGTTGTGAATTTAATGAAGTTGCTCTAGTTTTTTGATTCCTTTTTGCAAGGATAAAACTTCACAAGAAAATTGTGATCCAAATGAAAAAACAAATGAATAAAAATCTTGAGGTGATAGTTTCCAAGATGATTATTATTTCATTACTGAGGATGTATGGGGCTGTGAAGCAGGTGACACTGTAGAGAGCATTTGTTAACAGCACTTCTTTTGAGCTTCTAATCCTTGGGTCTTGGTGTCCCTTAAGTACCAGATATGCATCACTTGCAAAGTAATGACACTCTCAGGCATTCACTTCATCACCTCATGTTGTTGCTTCTAAATACAAAAGGTATTTTTTTTAAGTATATATTTTTTTAAAAATACAAAAAAGTGGGAAAAAAAATGCAGTGTATCCTCCCATCTTGTGTCAGTGTAAAGAGCAGCACACTGGTAAGGTTGGCAGCTTTTAAATGCTTATGTATTCTGCTATTCAATTGAAAATATATACTAATAAGGATTAGATGTTTTACACTTATATTTACCTTGGCTGATATCAGCAGCCTGGTAAGTACTGCTACAGTGTATCTAAAGTATTAAAAAAATCTGATACACTTTCATTATGGCTACTCAAATCATTCTAGTTTGATGACTTCAGATACCCAAGATGATCTATATCTCTGCAGCAAATGGCTGCTAAGAACCAAACTTTCACAGAAAATTCCTTCTCCACACCACAGACCTGCCTCAGAATGCCTTGACATTTGCCATTGAAACTGAATTTTCAGTTACATACCACCTGCCTACACTAAACATTAAGAATGCATTCCTAGCTAATGTAAAGATGAGAGTAATATCAATATGGGTGTGATGGAAATAACCATAAGAACCCCTAATGCTGTAAATGCTCAAACTGCAGACTTAACCTTAAACTCACAAATAAGCAGCCTTTAGCAGCACAGAAACAAACTGCTTTGCTTCACAGACAATCTTAACTCTTCCCCCTTAGTGTGGGATGACCAATTTGGAGTCATTAAGTTTGGAACAGAGATGATGGCTGTTCTGAGAAGTGGCTTCTGTTAAATAAATTTTAAAAATACGTTTTGTTTTTTAACCTTGCTCATTTTTACAGACCAGATGGAGGTGGCAGACAATTTGAAAGAAAGCACTTTTACATAAAATGTTGTGAGGAGAAAAATATTTTAAATTAAACCTCTGCAGAAAATGAAAGCTTAACTTATTTAGAACAATCTTAAGTTATGTCCTTTTTCCCCTGCACATCTTATAAGTATTATTTTAAAAAGACAAATTAGAGGATTCTGTCCTTGCAGTTAAGAGTAAGACTGTGAAGTGAAAAAAATCATTTGATCTGGGGAACTAATTGATCAGAAAGAAATGTGCTTACTTTTAAATCTGTAAACTGAATTAAATCTCTAGTTAAAAGGAGTTCTTTTGGAAAAAAAAACATTCATACATAAAAGAGAGGCTGGTCAGTCCTAATTTACATGCAAAACTCAATTAATTCCTAATTATGAAACCATGAACTCTTTCAGATAGTACATTTTCCCCACCCATAATTCAAGTACACCCTTGTAGTATCGTCTTCTGAGGAATGAATGCGAATTCCTTTCTGTTTGCACTCAACAGCAATTAAAAGGGTTAATTTGCCATTTGGACACTGCCAGTAGTGAGCAGGATTTAAAATACATTAATAAGAAAAAGATCAGTCTCATCCCCAACTGTCCTGCAGTTAAAGCCACCAGACAGGACTGTAATTTGGCCAGATAATTAATACCTCTGTTTGGTATAGGTGAACTTAATCATAAATTTTATCCTATTTTATTACTACTTGATATTTGAATTCCTTGGAACAACCACCTTAAACACCTGGTTTGTAGTTGTAGGTTCTGCTGGAAACTGGCTAGTCTTTAAAAAAAACAAAAAACAACCAAAAAAACCCCAAAAGAACTGTGTGTTACCATGACTTGCATTGGCAGTGAAAAGTAATGGAAGGTGCTACCTGATTAAGTGAACCAAGAGGCCAACCCATTGCCTCAGAGAAGCTCCAGTGAGATCACTTCAGTGGCCATCTGCCCAACTTTTCAGCTTCCTGCAGTCCTCAACCAAGAGAGCAGGGTCAGATAAGAGAGATTATAATACTCATGCCATTTTTATGAGGATTGCTTTACCAGATTAGGAGACATAATCTGTTTTCCTTTCAACAGCAATTACAGTGAATCTGAAGAGCATCCTCCCTCTGCTTTACTGACACAATCCTTTAAACATGAATGATAGTTTAAGAAATTATTCACAAGCAGTAAAATATCATGTTTTCTCCTTCCTTTCATTTTAATATAATTAAGAGATAATGTCAATGGAACAGAACCTTGCCAGGAGATAATGATCTCATGCTGACAGACAAATAGTAAGGTGAAAAAAGGATTTAGAGAGAGCACATTTTTTTTAATCCAGTGGTTTGAATTACTACTATATCAACTGATTAGCATCTAAATGCAACAGACTAACAGACTGGTGAAGTGATGAAGTTGGTACCATACATGTTTGTTAATTCACATCCCCACTGTCTTTGGAGATTGTCTATAATAGCCAGAGGCTGCTTTCCTCCACCCTGGTGGACTGTTGTTCCTTTACACATGTGGGCAGCATCTCAAATTCATGTGACAGAAATGAAGCATCTGGTCATCAGAACACTGATTTGATGATTACTTAATTCCTACAGTCTTGCATCTTGAAAGAGGAGAATGCCTGGATGTCCTGGCCCTGCCTCCTGGATCACCAGAGATAGATCAGGCTTTTGAACACACTGACAGCCTTTCACAGGCCATGCAAAGTTACCAAGGTCTGCTTTTTTATATTATTCTTTTTCTTACTAGTTTTCATGCAATTCAGACCTGCAGTTTCTGAAGATCCTGAGGTTTTCTCTCAATATGTAAATAGGACACCTTTTCCTTGTTCAATATAATGAAAAATCCCCTACATCTGCTCTCATTACAAGGTCAATTTTATTCCTGTGCTACAACTAATTCAACTGCTTTTCTGTCAGCCTTGCAATTTTTTCTCTTTTTCTGGTATCAAAAATTAGTGCTTATCTATAAATACAGCACAAGAGATACGGCTCTGTCCCATGCACTGGACACATTCCATAGAATGCTTTGGGTTGGGAGGCACCTTAGAGATCTAGTTCCAACCTCCCTGTCACGGACAGTCAAGTCAAGTTTCCTCAAAAATTTGTATGAGGGCACTAGTAAATGTGGCAGGTCCCTTTAAGGAACCTGATAAATATCACGAAAAGATCTCCTAGCCCAGTGCTCACTATCATTCATTCCCCTTACAAGGTCAGTTCTCCTACAATATCTGTTCCACAGTGCTGAATGTGAGCAATAGCAGTATGATGTATTTTTAATATCCTGCTTGAAGAATGACTCTAAGACATACCAGGATCATGGAAAATCAGGTCTTTACATCAAATATTCAGCTTCTGTCATAAAGGATCTAGCAGATTAAAACATGTGATGATTCATTCCTCTGCCTTCAGTCTTTTATGCAGAGCTTCTAATAATAATATCAGTTCCCCAGTTTTCCAAATCTCTGGGCAAAGCAGTGGTTGGGCAGGTGAATTCTTAATTGCACGGATGTGTTTGCATTTCTTAGACACCATATTTGTGATAAAAGTAGTCTTCACTTTTGAGAAATGACACTACATAGTCATCTTTCAGTATCTGTGGATGCAGTTGACTCTAAATATTTCTCACATTTAGAAAGATGGTCTACAACACTGATGACTAACCTCAAACAAAATAAAATAAAAACAAAAAAACCCCAACAGAATTGTATCAAAAGCAAAATATTTAAAGCATAAATAATGGATTATAACTGTAACAGTAGAACAAAAAAGCAGTAGCACTGTGGCATAAGATACACACATAGGCAGAAGATTTAATATTTGATAGCAGTTGACAAAATGGAAGCATATAATACTATATGCAAGGGCACAAGTTAGTATTGGTCTTGGGTGAATTACAGGGAAAGTGAATATTAAGTAGGCATTAATAGCATTGCCCTGCTTAGTGATACACTACAGCTGGCTCAGGTGCTTGGAGTTTAGGAAAAGTGTTTAAAATATTAGAGGAAATACAAAGAGGCAATAGAGGAATTAGAAGGCAAGATGTGTGAGGAGAGACTGCGGGAGCTAAACTTACACAGTCTCAAAGAGAAAAGACTCAGGGGGCCTCAATCACAGTCTATAAATACCTTCAAGGTAATAATATAAATGAAGGAAGGGAATTCTCTGGTCTCAGAAGATAGCAGGACAAGGAGCAATGGCCTGGAGCTAAGGAAGCAGGAGCATAGGGTAGGTTCCAGGGAACAGTTCTTCACTCTGTCCTCCGCTGTGCCGGATGAATCCACTGCAGGGAGGAGGAATTGCTCTCCTTCCCCTGGCTCAGGGCCGTGTTGCCCACACGCATGCACACACTGCACTTGGTGCATCCAAGATGGTTCTAATCAGCCAAAGACAGCACCGAGTCAGACAGCAGCATGGACAAAGAGCCAGCTGTGGTTTGGGCTATCACCAGCCGTGTGCTGACTCAGAGGTCTTCCTGCAAGCATGTGATTGTTAATAGGGAGTGATTTTAGAGCAAAGGCATTCATTAAGGCTGAGGAAATTGGGTCTGTTCAGCCTTGAGAAGGCTTAGGGGAGACCTTATTATAATGTTCCAGTACCTAAAGTGCAGCTACAAAGAAAACTGAGATTCCCTCTTTACAAGGAGCCACATGGACAAGACAAGGGGCAATGGGCACAAGTTACTCCTGGGGAGATTCCATTTGAACACGAGAAAAAATTTTCACTCTGAGGACAGTCAGAGATGGGAATGATCTCCCAGGGAAAATCTTGAACTCTCCCACTTTGGAAAGTTTTAAGTTTCAGCTAGATGGGGTGCTGGGACATACCATATAAACAAGCCTATTAAAAGGGTTGGACCAGATGATCCTTGAGGTCCCTTCCAACCTGACATTCTATGATTAACCTGGCACCACTTTCACAATCAGAGAGACATCATTGCATTTCTTCACAACTGCACTTCACTGGAATTTTTCTCCTTCTTAGAGCACTACTACAAAAGCTGGCTTTGCATGTTCTGCAGAGGGTGACTAAGGCTGAAACCACATATTATCTAGTGATGTGACTTCCCTTTATCCAGCTAGCTTAGTGGAGAACAAAAATTCAGAGCATTGTACCACTTAAATAGATCGAGTCTTATCTAGTCCTTATTTACTCATAGCATACATCCACGTGCAGAAACAGTAAAAAACATGACCCCTCTATTTTTCAAGGAAAAGATTTCTTTGTCCTAGAAAGTCCATCCCAACATTTTCATCTTTTGTACAAGATTATTACCAAATTCCAATTTTAGGTTCTGCAGCTATTTTCTTACCCTGCAATCCATCTTAAATTGTGCTGGTCACAACTCACAAGTCCAGTAGCCAAATTCTGGAGATCCAGACAGGCACCTGCATATGACTGAAGCCAAAGCACTGAAAATGAGGACCAGCTATAGAGACTGGCAATAACTTGAAGTTTCTGAAGTGTGGCTTGAGTGACTGACATGGCTAGTGGGGGAACAGAAAGCAATCCAGAGAACATAAGTAAAGCACAGCAAAAAAAAAAAAAAATCATAGCAGCAGAGGGTTTATAAACAAGACTGTGCAAAGGGTTTATAAACAAGAAAGGTAAATGAAAATGCGTCTTTGAAGCCATTGCAGTTCTTATACATTAAGGGAAGACTTCCAAACTAATCGGCTCCTCTCCACTGTTCAGGAAGCATCCAACCTTCTTCTCTTTCTAGGAAGACCCTTTCAGTTTTACTGGAGTCCTAACATAACACTTACAAATAGAACAAAGCAAAAGGCCCAACGCTTCATGACACTTTGTCTATCTGATCTATTTATGTTGCCCTGGCTCCAATCACAGGGAAATATTTCAAGCAAAGGGATTTTATAAGAATCATGTAGGCATTAGCAATATTAATTTTATTTTGTTTAACAAGAGCTTTTCAGAAAACACCATCCCTCTTGCAGGACCTCCACCTACCAAACTAACATAAAAGCTCAGCGCCAGACAGGAAACCAGGTTACAGCTACCACATTGTTTTATACAGTCACCCATCCACAATGTTACTCCATAAATCAACAGCAGAATGAGGTCAGGAAATCCTTCAGCTTTGGATCAAACTGGTTTTCAAGTTCCTCTACGTTTTCTCATTGACTTTTCCTGAATTTGTACTTTATGTTTGGAACCTTTCTTTATGGTTGGAAACTTGCATCTTGGCTGTCTCAGCCCCAAAACTACCATGCCTGTTAGCAAAGGTTTATGTTTAAAACCACCAAACCGTTAGGAATGGTGGACAACTTAATTACAGTTAGACACTTCATATATGGTACTTGGCACCTCTGGAATAACAGGTCTCTCAATATGGAACCAAAGTATGTATAAAAACTTCATAGGCAGATTACCCTGGAATGCCTCTGGAAAACTCACTGCCTTGTTAAACTGAACCACCTCCTACTTCAAAACATGAGTCCAAATAGAGTTCCTGCACAGAGATCCAGTAGTTTTAAAAGGTGGGGTTGCACTGCTGAGTCCCCCAAGTGGATACTGTTACTACAAAAAAAGATTTAACATATACATATTTGAGAGCTTTAAAAACTGTTTTCTACATTTGCAATTCAAGAAACACAGCAGAATCAGCTCCAGCGAGGGCTTCCCAGCTCCTATTTGTGTGCTGAAAGTTACAGCTTGCATCTACTAAAGTATATATTTGTGCAAGCTACTACACCACATATTGTCAATAAGGCAGCTTTGTAAATACACACTAAAAAAAATGTCTGCCTTATTTGTGAGTTGTCAAGAGACTGGAATCACTTCTGGGTAAATAAGATACATTTTTAAAATTATCTTATTATGTACAGTTTTTAAATGGAAAGACCTATAGCCATTTTGGCCTCTTAGGAAAAAGAGCATACATGTTTTATAACCCTGAAATAATGATTTCTAACAAAATATTAGGAAATATTGCAGACTTTTAAAAATTACAGAGTTCAAATTAGACAGACTACAAGGCATTCCCTAAGAGTTTGGTTGGTAACATTGATTTTCACTGTGAATTGCTTTTTAATAGCAGTTGTTTCCTATATCTTCTTTACTTTTAACAATACTAGGTAAAAGTAAAATAAATTTTTCTTTTCTAAAGCAGTGGAAGAAAAGCTCTAATTTTGGTATCTATCAGAACATGGTATCAGTTAGCACTTCTAACATTTATTCTTAAATGCCAGAGTTTTTCAAGACACATAGAACAACATACAATTTGGTAGTAGCTCTTGACAAGGGCAATTTTATTTTTTTCAAATATCTATCACTAGCTAAGTGTCTGTCTTAAGTAGTTGCTCTGGAAAAAAAAGATAACAAGAAAACAAACAAGCATTTTAAGATGAAAAATACTGGCACACTATTAGAGGTCTTTGTTTTATTATTATTAAATCCTGATTCCTAACAGCAGGGATCCAGAGCCCACCAAGTGATGCAAACTGATGCAGAATTATGTCACTGCCCTTTGACATCCATTACTACCCATCCTTCTCCTTGGAGGGGTATCCTCTGTGTGTCCACATTGGATTTTTATTTAAGACACAATTTTAATTTAGTATCTATAGACAGAGGCTATGTCTACCCTCTGCAATGCAGGGCACATTTATTAAAAAAAAAAGAAAGCCATTAAAAAGAAATATTTTTAAAAAGGGAGAGAATGAAGCAGGGGAAAAGGGAGAGAGACACGAAAAGAATATGGCCCAGAAAGCACTGAGGGAATCTCAGGCTCTGGAGACATGCGTTCTACGCTCTGCTCTGCCAAATTCCCTGCATAATGTGAGGAAATCAATTAGTACCTTATCTGTGAAATGGGGATACTCAATTACACACAAGGGGATTATGAGACTAAATAAATAGACACAAATTTCAAGTGATTTAGACAGTATAGAAGACAAACCAGCACCAAATAAGAGAGAAGCATAATAAGATTGCTGTACTGCACACACATGCACAAAAAAAATTACCCCAGTGATTTTACCCCCTTCAACAGAAATGACTCCTCTACACCATCACTTTCAACTACCACTTTCAGTGACCCAAAAAAGCAATTCTCACATTGTGTCCCAGATGTCCACCACCTCCAGAATGGGTGGCATCATAAAACAGTTATAACATGGATATCAGTAGCTTTCCCAAGCAAGGGGCTACAGCAGTGTCTCCTTCTTTTCAGAACTTACCAGAAATGGGAGAAAAGCTGTTGCCTCCTTAGCTCCCTAAGCATGGACCAGTTCTTGCATCTCCAATTGATGAAAGCTGGAAGATTATCTCTGAAAGTGCTTGCAATGAAGACCAATTTAACCCTAGTTGCAATTAGACCTGAAGATTTACTGAGCTGCAGGTTATGCTCTTGTTTCTGAAAAAAGAGAACATCTCCAAGATTTACAGTTAAAAAGTAGGTATAATGGGTGTCATTAACAGCTCACTGGCTCCCAACAGAGAGCACACAATGTCACATGAGATAAAGCCTGGGAACCAACCTACACAACACCATGTGCTGCTGATGGCAAATGATCTTTTAATGGCAACAGCAATATGGGGCTATTCCATTCAGCTACTGCATTCCAAAATTATGATAAATGATAATGAGAAATTATTACAGCTATCAGAAGTATTAGTAAATATTCCTAGCGTTTGGTTTTATAAATCTAGAGAAGTCTTCAAGACTGATGTCAAACCACATGATGCACACACCAGGAAGTTAATTTTACAACTGGTAACTTGAATTTTGGGAGCAAATTCTGCACAATTGGCGAAGGAATCTAAAAATACTTTAGCATGCCAGGACAATATTTAAGTAATGAGTGAAGTAATTTAAACATATAATATAGTAGTATCTTGACATTAAAAAGTTTTTGAGGATTTATGCAGGGTCTCAATTTTTCTTTCAAGCAATCAGAGTAATTTATGTCCCCTTGTTCTGTCATTCCATCTCCAATGGCAACAGCACACCCATTTTTTCAGTGAGAGCATTTTAAATCTTCTTTGAATCATTGAATAATTTAGGTTAGAAGGGATCTCTAGAGAACATCTTGTGGGAGATAAAGAAGTAAGCACATGTGGTCCATTACAGATTAAACCAAACCCCCCAGACCAACAACTACCTCAACCTCTCCTAGATCATGACCCTTAGGAAGTCACAAGGATGACCTGGCCTAGTCTGTGATGCTTCCAGTAAATCCATGAAGGGAAAGCTCTGGCTTTGTGTGGTTGCCCAGCCTTTGCTCACACCCTGTGCTCTTGGTGCACAGGTGAGATGCAGTGAGAATGCTTTCCAGATGGCTGAAAATTGTTTCCCTTAATAGTGTTGTCACTAGAGACTGAAAGCTAAAGAGCCTCTGTACAGGATTTTTACCTGCCAAGAAAGGTCATTTATTAGAAACAAACTGTGGACTTATTCTACTTTTCAAGAAGATACTAAATATTCCGTTAACAAACTGTTTACCCTTTTCTTTTTGTTTGTTTGTTTTTGTTTGTTAGCTTGTTTGGTTTTGTGGTTTGGTTTTTTATTTTGTTTTTTTCATTTAGCTTGTAAACCCTGCAGGCTACTGGGGATTTGGTAGCAATCTGACTACTCATAAAAATAATACAAAAATATAGTCCAGCATTTTCAAGCATCAGTAGTTCAAAACAGGCATATTGGCAGGTTACCTCTTCCTCCAAATACTGCTGAGCATGCTGTAGGCAGCCATCAATTTGAAATTCTTTTCGTTAAAGAAGGATGGATGTGTGCCTACAGCACACAACTCAAGAAATGTCTCTGATGAGACAATATGAAACCATTTAGTGGCAACTATGTTCGAAAAAGGCAGCCAAAATTACAAACATTTGCAAGACATTTTGTTGTGTTGCCTGCGTGCATTTATCTGAACCTATCTCAGAGTAATATTAATGCTTCTGGAGTTGTGCATGGAGTCCAGAGTTAACATGGACATTTTCCTTCACACGAGAGAATCCAAACTCAGCACCAACACTGCTCTCTCCTCCAAGTCTGGTACAGCACTAGAGAGCTTAAATTCTCTCAGCCAACACTTACTGCCGTTAGGTCAGCTTTTAATTTTCTCAAGTTATGACAACAGCATATTAAATGGATTCCAATCTCTTTTGAGCCTTGAAAGCAACATCCCCTCCACTGTTAGGCATAAGTCAGGTGTGATTTTATTAAACTTCATGCAGCTACACCATGACATGCAGTTTGAAAACATTAAAGCAAAATAAAACCATAAGTTACAGAGATACGGGAAACTAATTTAAAACATAAATGAAAAACTAAAACTTTCCTTACTCCTTAGAAAGATACTTAAACTATTAGACAAAATTAGACTATTGGACAAATTTCTCTTCTCCTAATAGAAAAATGCTTTCGAAAGGGAAGATATTTGCTCATTTCTGAAGATTTTGGAATAGAGCTTCTAACTACACCATCTGGATGTTGCTTGCATTCTCGAGTTCTAATGCAGTGATGGAGCCTGCTACCTCCAGCTGAAGCCCAAGCCTGTTATTACAACACAGACATTGCATAATAACCAACAATAGTTTCTTTATGGTAAAAAAATTAAAAAGAGGAAGAAACCAATTAACACATATAGTATTACAAATCTTTCTTTTTCCCTGCCCATAGTGACCTTAGAGGTCTTCTACAATCCTGTGATTCCATGAAAAGGCTGGATTTGATGTATGTTTCCATCCAAATCCACTAGCAAAAGATAGAAGATCTAGCAAATAGTACTACAGATATCACAGACTCTTAGAAAAAAATTAACATTTGCAATTATGTTCCATGGTTATGTGCTCCAAATATCACTGTGCTCCATCTCCCTAAGAGATCCACAGTAGCAAATGATCAAACTCAGCCAGTCCTCTGCATACAGTGCCACATAAAATTTCGAAGTTCTACAAACTTTGATCACAGTCAAAATCCTCTAAGTCAAAGACTTAGTTCTGCATGCAAGTGCTTTATTCAAACTTGTATGCCCACTATAAACAATCAGTGAGTTTTTTTGGCCTGTTAATGCTCCTATATTATTTTCCATTGTTCTAAAAAATCCTGTTCTATATAAGGATAATTTACCCTGACTGAAAGATAAAACAGTGTTTTGAGTTAAAAGATTTTTTTAATAGATTTCTCAAATCACACCTCCTCCCCTGCTATCATCCACCATATAATTAGCTACTGCTCTTTTTAGATTTGATTGTATCCACCCTATTACTGCACACTCACAACATTATTGATGTTGCTTGAAATACATAGCAGTAGCCACCACCTAGGCAACATTACTTCCTTCTGTCCTCTTTTATCTTCTGCTTTCCTTCTGACCATGGGTTACAACTATATGACATTTCCCAGTTCTTATTTTATGCAATGATACAAAACCTGGCTCTGTAAGGCACCAGATGGAAGATTCTGTGGTGTTTCCTTGGGAGAATGATGATATCTCAAAATCTGGCTCAAAGTAGGAGTGGGACCCCTTTTGTACCTGATTAGTCTTTGTGTCAGAAAGAGTGCAGCTATGAAACACTTCCAGACTTAAGTCTCATATATAGACTGTGTGAAAGGAAAAGCAAATCAAAACAAAATCCAAAATTCATTTTAAAAAAAAGGTAAAAAATTATTTTGTATTATTAAACAAGACATAGGTATTACAAAAAAAGAGCAGCTCAAATTTCAGCAGCTAACAGTATCAATTAAAAATCAAACTACAAGTTAAATGCCATTGATGCATTTTCTGAAGTCTAAACCAGAAATGGACACCTTTGGTCCTTAGAGAGGCACTGGTGCTATTTTCAGTTTGGAGACCTAAAATCTTAATGAAAATCAGCTTTGACTACACACAGTATAATAGTTTCAGCCACAGCAATTAACAGTTAATAACAATTCCATCATATAAATAACTTTTAAAACTTCCATTTTCATTGCAATTTAAGAAGCATGCTTTTTAAGATGTCACAGCTGAGGCATGTCAAAAGAGAATGGTAAATACTGGTATGGAAATTAGTCTCCATGAGAAATGCCAGGTACTGCAGTGTGAAATGATTTTATTCAGCCTAGACAGAATCAAAATCACAGCCTCCCCAGCCCTCCAGCAAAGCTGGAAAAGGGTTAAGTTTACACAATTTCTACAGCGCAGGAAGATACTGCTGAAGGGAAAAGAAGGATCTCATAAAATCCCCATACACAGAGCCTCACAAAACAGCTTCTCTACAGAGATTCACAGCAAATTCACAGCATCAGATAGCATAAAATGGTCTAAATATTAGTTCAAGTGGGGATGCAAAATGCACAGTTAACTTATCCATAGCTCACTTTCTCAGTCTTGTAAGATCATCTCGAAAATCTTTCTCAAGTTGTTCAGAAGACAGCATATACTGAAAGAGCTTTCCAAACTTGTCTTATAATTAACAGGTAAAGCTGAAAGCATTGCAGTTCATTAACAAAAACTAGAACAAAAAGAAAATGACTTAGCTAGAACAAGCAGAAGACCTGCAAACGAACATTTGGAGCATTACTTATTAACAGTGTAGGCTGTGAAAACTTCCCAAACCATGTACACAGAACTAACACGTGCAACACCCACGTCCATGGCACCATCTATGGAATTCATCCACAACTCTTCCCTTATAATGGTCCCTAAATGTCAGAGGTAAATGAAAAAGCAAAAACAAAACCTAAAACATTCAATCACAGAGATAATACCATATTGGAAAAAGCAAAAACAACAAAAACACGAGTGCAACATTAACTAATATCTGGTGAAAGAGAGATCAGCCCAACAACATGGTATCAGTCCCCATTCAGAAGGGAGATAACAGGCACCCAGGGCTCATGCTGGTACCCACAGGACCCCAACACCACCTGAGCTTCATTGTGGTGTTGAATACATCAACACAGTACAGGCACTCTCCAGCTCATGTCACTCAGAACAAACCCAGTGAGCATTCCTAAGTGTAATAAACTTAGGAATTGCATTTACAAAAGCACATAATAAATCAGCTCTATACTAGGTAGAACTAGAGCCAATCTTGGCTGTACAAAGCTGTATAAAGTTGAAGAGCTACAAATACCTGAACTTGAAGAAAAGTATAAAAATATGTCCAATTTAAGAATCCAACTCACTCTTGTGGAATCACAAGGAACCAAAACCGATTATTTTGGATGCTCAGTTCCAACTCAGGCCTTTGCTTCTAGAGAAGCTCCATGCAGGGCTGGAGCAAAGCAATTCCTAAGCCTTATAGGCTTGCAGCTTGGTCCTCTACCGATCCCAAACCTTACTCTTCCACTGGTTTAAGCAAGGGATGAGTCAATCTTACTGAGCTGGCAGGCTGCTCATCAAAACCTGCCCAAAAGAAGAGTATTTTCAGTGCACAAGCAAGAAAAAAACCACTAGGACCTGACCCAGACTTTGTAGCACAGGGTACAGCTGGCCTCAGTGATCTCATGGTGTCACCCCAGCAGTACCCACCTCTCCCCTTCCTCCAGACCTCACCAGCAGTACCTGTGTCAGCTCAGCCCATTGCAGCCATCAGATACAGCTCTCAGGAACTGCGTGTCACCTCCATTTTGCTATGCTGGGGATTATATTCAAAGGTGAAAACCAGGATGTTTATGACCCTGAAGGTAAAGTCTGCCTTTGGACTCACACCAACGAAGGCACTGGAGTGACAACCCTTAACTCTTCAATGTTACCACTACTAATCAAGAAAAATCAAATTAGACCAACTCCAGAGGAGATACGTGATGGAGATGCCCAACTAATTCCACATTCAGTGATACCCTTACAATCACTCTTCTTGCCCTCAATCAGATGGTGCACTGCTACTGTGTTGTACAACAAAACCACAGGAGCTTGTGGTAATTATGTTTCTCCAGGAAGTGACTGAGACTACAAACAAAAACCAATTCAGTATTATTTCCTCAAGCTGAAAAACTTGTTGATATTTATTTGAATCAGAAACATTAGTACAGCACAACCAAGCATTTACATTAAAATTCAATCCCCACAATAGACAGAAACCTATCTGCAATGCTTTCAAAAATACTCTTCCCATTCTTTATTGAGAGACAGCTATTAGTTTGCAGTGTAGAGTTGAGAATTTATGTTGCACCTAGATGCTTACATGTAATTTATATAATTAAATCTGTGATCTTTTGAAAAGAGATCCAGAATTTTTTGTGAATCTTTTCACTGGATACAACCTTAGTTGTTACTTTACATCTCCACCAGATGGGGCTCACTCATAGCTGAAATCACTGTCCATTATACAATTTTGTATTACAAATACAATTTATGCTGGACACTCACATTTTTACTTCGTGCACATTCATATTTACAGTATATTTGCACAAACTACATCTCATGAAAAAAACCCTATATTTTTTAACTTACTCATACAACGGGTTGTGGATTTTGTAATATTTTTTTTAACAACCATGTTAATCTCAAAACTATTATTACACTGAATGCCCAGTTCAGATCGAGTTGACAGTAGTGAGAAGAGGGGATGCATTGCTCAAGATTACAGTGCCAACTTTCTAACTAGTTCCCAGGTTCACGGGATCTGTGATGGGACCTGGATCTCATTACATGCCTTACAATTAGAGAATGCTTTAAAACATGCTGCAGGCAGTTCCAGTGTAATCCATAGCAGCAAAATAAAATGCAATTCTTTTGAGCAATACTTCAATCTGTTAAGAAAACTCCAGTATTGGTTTGATGTACCAACATCCCTCCCTCCCTCCTCTTTTATTATTTTTTTTATAAGGTCAAAAAAGAAGGAGTGAAACCTCTTGCTGTACAGACTGGCAATTCAGTCAGGGAAATGCCCTATTTTTATCACCTACTTTCTCTCTTTCTGAAGGCTTTCCTTGCTACTTTATTTTCTCCCCTCTTCCCAGTTATACATGAGCAGCAATTCCCATAGAAAATAACTGAGCTTCCACTTTAGCTATTTAAATTTCTCAGGACAGATTATGTGAGGAAGGGCTTTAGCCCATTCTCTGAGCCCAGGCAAGCAGCGTTGGGTACTCTCCGGCTGATGGAAATCAGAAATGTATTGAGCTTAGGTTAAGTATCAGTGCAGACCCCTGAATGTCTATTTGATAGACAGATGCAAGCAAATTAAAGAAAGAAAAATTGCAAATTGGGATGGAATAACTCCAAGTCCATCAGATGCTTAGCCACAGTGGTGAGAATATAAAACTACAATTTAAATTAATTTTAGTCCATTTCATTATTGATAGTTTAGAGACACAGACAATATATTTTTAAAAATTTTCTGACTTCAGCTTTTAAGACTCTGGGGGCTTATCAGACCTGGCTTCAGCACAGCCAATCCCAATTCTTCATTAAAAACCATCTCCAGCACAGAGTGCCTCTGACTACATGGTTTGGCAGCACCCACCCAATTCACATGGTACCTGCTGCACTCCATCAATATTTTTCAACAAACATAAGCACAAATCATCTTTTCAGACTGTGAAATTTCAGACAATTGATTGTCTCTCAAGACTTGTCAGGTCTTAAATAAAATCTGTATGCAGAAAAGAGTCTTTCACACAACACCACCAATATTCAGTGACAAAAGTCATCCCTAAAATGACAAATGTTGTGATGCCAGCTCCTTTTTTTAAATGGGTACATTAAACCAAAACCTCTCAGTCCTAAGAAAGGGCTCAACAAAAACTGTTTGTAGATCACATTACTTGTTAAGGAAACTGAAAAATTAAGATACCAAATAACCAGGCACTAAAAAAACAGAAAAATAAACTCCTTCTGCAATATTTTCTTTCAGTGGATGCTGGATTTTCCACTGCTATTTTGAATTTAATTTCACACTTAAGAGATAAAAATCTCTGAAACTGTAAAGTTAGGAAAACAATTATTGAAAACAACTGAAGATTTTGTGATGATGCTACCTAATTTTTTCCTTTAGCAAAATATTGCTGTAGTTGCTCCACTGTTAAAGAGCTTTATTTCCTACTCGATGCTGGAGAGATTTCTGACTGCTGAGCTAGAAAGGAGATCAACAGCTTTTCCAGGGCAGCCACTCAACCCCTGTGCCCCTGGCCCTGGCTGCATGCCTGGCTGCACAGCCCCACAGGGGAGACAGGCACATGAGCAGAGCAGACCAAGGTCAGCAGGGAAAGGAGACAGACAGCTGAGCAGGCACACTGCCACAAATATCACCCAGTCCCACTCCTAGGCTATGGCTACACCTGGGCAGAGGGAGTCAAAGGCAAAAATAAGGACCAAAAAAACAGTAGAGAAGGGAACTCAGGTCTGGTAATCCAGAAGGTAAGACAGGGTAGGAAAAAAAGGAGTTATCACACATTTAGCCATCTCTCCCAGCCAGCTGAATTGTGGGCAAAGCTTCTTTCACACAGGTGAAGAGAAGAACAAGAGGAATGAAGTTTTGGGGGCTTGCAGGAACAAGTAATGAATATCACCATGTACAGTGTTGAAAGATGCTCACAAGTTTCAGACTGCTTGAGTTGGACAAGCTTTTTAGATGTTCATATATACCAATCCCAGCTTCCAAAATCTTCCAGGTTCTTCCACTACATAGACAACATCTAGTTCCGTAGAGTAACATTTGTGCTAACACTGACTACCAAATATTCTGTTTCTTCCAAGAGGTCCAGAAGGAAAAGAATTAATTTAAAAGAGAAACATGGTCAAAAGCTCCCATATAATTCCATAACAGACTGATTCCTCTCCCACATTTTAACACCTCAGCACAGGCAGGGGGTTCAAGGAGTCCCCTTCACCAGCAACATCATCTTATTTAAGCAGTTGTTATTAGAATGGATTTGGAGGGAGAAAACAAAAGTTATTCTGTAGCCGGTGCAGTATTAGATAGAGACAGCTGAACACAGCCAGTATTTAATTGTTCATATACTCAAACCCAAAAGTAGCAGCAGAACAGCTGCTATTGAGCAACTTTAGAAGCTGCATGAATTCACTCCAACACCTTCAGTTCATACCCCAGTGAATTACTTCTGACTTCAACCACTGTGTCCAGCAACAGAAGCAGGAGCTGCACTTACAGTCTCAACTCCTTTCTTGTTTTATGCTCCACACTGGCATAATAGAGACCAATACATAAATCTTTGAAACGTATTTTTTGTGCTAGTGGACTATGCTTAATTAGCTATCAGATACAGTTGCTACAGTTTTCCATAACACAGAAACATGCTCTTTCTTTTGCTTTCAAGCTGGCACCATCACTTCCTCAATGCTATGAGAAGTCCCAAGCAGTTCTGTTGGGCCCCATGCAGTCTGTCACAAATTTGAGTTTGGTATTTATGTGACCAAGATATTATTTCTCTCTCTAAAAGCTGCAGAGTCCTGGTAGATAAGGCCAGATCCAGAGAGACATCCTTAGCCCCTGTTGCAATAGTTTTACACTGCAATCATAATTCGGTAATTAAGGCTGGTGGACATAAAGAGATCTTTGAATTGGCTCATTCTTCTGGATCCAAAGTGCAGAAGAGTTTTGGTACATCAAACAAATTTTAGTAGACTGAGCTTGAATATTCATTTATTCTTACAGTGCATCAGCAGCTATAAAGAAACATTAAAACATAAAGCCCTTCCCCAAAGAGCTTACACATTTGAATGCTTGACAAGACCAGGATGAGCAGTAGGAGAGCAGAGGGATGCACACTGAGAAAAGGAAGCAGCAGAGTAATCAGAGGATCACAAGATGACTTAGTGAGGGTGCAGTTTGCTTGCAAGTCTATGAGTTTTCCAAGAATTAATTACCACTTTTGTGGGTGAAAAAATAAAAGTGAACACCTAAGAATTCTAAATGGAACCAAATAAATGTGGAGAAAGAAATAATCTTCAATGCAAAGTGTGAAAGGGAAAAGGTCTCAAGGCTCATATAATTTACAAAGGAGGCAAACAAGATTTGACAGGTCACCCAGATAGGTCAGGGCAGACCTGTAAACAATTCTGGAGAAGGAAGAACCAGCTCTAGTGCTTTTCTCAGGGCAGAATCTGAAAGGGCCAGGAAAAAAAAAAAAAGTAAAAAGTTAATTTCAAGACAATGTAATAAAATATTAAGAAGGTAAGTAATGAAATGTGGCATTTGTACTGAACACACTTGACTGTCAACCCAAATGCCATAAAGTTTAACATTTTAGTTTGAACAGATGCTTAATTGTATGCACTTAATGAACCATCATAAACCAGGAAGATTCCTGATACGGTTGTAAGCAACATGTTACACTGCATAATGGCAGGGACAGATAAAGGGATCTAAACCTGATTACAGTGAACAGGGCATGGCAGATACAAATAAGCAGAGAACTACTCAGGTCCTAATTTTTTAAAAGCCTTAAAAAATTTCAGCAGACTAAATTGTTTTGTCTGAGGACAATGATGAAGGTCCCTCAGTTTAGAAATCAGCACTGGCCTTCAGCAAGGCAAGAAAATGGGCTTGTGTTACCTCTAGTGGAGTCCAAGGATAGCTAAAATACAACAGAGTAATGCAGAAAAGTGCTAACCCTAGAAAAAATATCCTAGTCATGAAGAAGTTCTCTTATGTCCCCATAACAATGAGAGATGAACTTAAGCTAGGACTAGTGACATTTTTAAGGGAATAGTGGAAAATGGTCAGGAGAATGCCCCTTATCAAAGATTCCCTCTAGTTCTTTTCATTTACAGAAAAAACTGTAAAGACATAACTCTTCCCATTACTGTGAAGTGTCCTTATTGTCCTCTGAAAATTTCAAATTCAAATGCAGTAAGAAAACGTATCTGCTTTGGTTTTAAACACTTTACATACTGACCCCTTTCAACTTCTGGAACAGTTTGTTAAGCTCAGGTCATGCCTAAAGGAAACTTTTTAGTGACTCAGAAGCTTTTGTCATTATGGCCTTCAGCACTGAAAGAAAGCAAGCTTACAAACACTCACAGCTCTACTCTGCAACTGCTCCTTCATCAGGAAGCTATCAAACACCTAAAACACATGAAAGGAAGGTGCTTTAAACATGTGGAAGGAAAAAGAAAAACCCATAGCTGCTGCAAAAAAGAAAATAAAGGAAAACACAAGATCACATGCTATTAATGTATGAAAAAAATGGGCAGTCTTCTGGGGCTTGGGCCACTGTGCACTGCCATCGGGCAGTGAATGGGGCTAGGCATCTCTGGCTCTTCCTTTTCTAAAACTGTTGGCATCTTGGAAGTCAAAACCTGTTCTAGAAGTTCTTCCCTTGTTAAAGAAGTAAAGGCATGTGATAGCAGTGATACCTGCACCTCCCTCATGCATCTATCCCAGCACAACTTCCCTTCTCCACACTCCTCCAAAGCCATGAGTTTTCACATACAAATCTATGTGGACACTTTGTTAGGGAGATATCTGAGTACTCAGTAAGAAGCAGAAAGAGTGCAGGCAAAGGAAACACCAAATACAGCACTCCTAAAAGGCTCTACTGGCCCTTGAAAGCACCTGGTGAATGGGTGGGCCCTGCCAGCATGCCTTGCCCCTTCCTCTGCTAAAGTACAGGCCATGCCAGTACTTCCTTTCCAGTTGTGGGGAAGTGGGATGCACAAGGAGAAGAGATGAGGTGGTATAGACTGAGCTGAGGTCCATGAGAGTCAATTCACTACAGGTTTCAGGATCAGCAGCTGTTAGATATGGTATCACCTAAATGCTGTTTTAATATCACCGTGCTGCATATTGGTGGATAAGGACGTTACACAGCACTTCAGGGCTTGAGCAGCAAGACCTTGATTTTTCCAACCTCAATTACAGAAAGTATTAGATTTGTATCATGAACACATACACATTATGAATGACTACATTAATTATCTGAAGAGAAGTTAATCGAAAGGTTACACACTACATTTTCACTGACATTGCTTAATCTTTATGTACAATATGCATACTAAACAAATCTACAGCTCCTGCATCAAATAGCCAGAAATCCAGGCCTCTAAAGATAAGACTGCTGAAGTAGGATCATTTCTCATACTTGAGGTTCAGCATCTGTGCATTTTCTGAAATCTTTTATTCTTTTTTTTTAAAGGATCCAGATATGTCAAAGTGCCATTGATCTGTATGTACAGCCCTCCTCCCCCTTAAATGAGCTGCAAGGAGGAACCGGGGTGCCTGTTAAACCAAAACCACTTAAATATATTTAAAGGTAACTTGCAACATGCACTTTAAGGAAGGATTGCTCTGCATGTTCCCCAGCTCGAGGCTCCTTGATGCTCACTGCCATGCTGCAGGTGGCATCCAATCAGAGTGGCTGCCACTGAGGGCCAGGGAGGCAACTGCCGGGTTTTATTTTATATTCCGGCTACAGTGCAGGGAATGTGAGGCAGAAAGTGTGTACAGCACGAATAATGAGTTGTACTAATTCACAGAAATTCACTTTTTTTGCCATCACACACTGCTCCTCTTTCTATAGACCAAGACTTTGAAAGTTCATTTTTGTGTGTCATTTACTTCCCTGGGGTGTAAAGCCTGCTAAAAATATCAGCATTTCTTCTCCTTTGATAACAGATTATTTATGCAAAGGCAGAATAATTATTCTTTACATGCTCTTTCCCCCCTCTAAAACTAAGGTGTTTCAAATGGTACCTTTATAAAATAGAGCAAAGTTCAATATTGTCAGCTAGAGCTCAAAATTGAACACATCTTCTGAACTCAGGATACTGGAAGGGTTGTTAAAGGAAAGAAATTATTTTGCAGCTGTACAGAGCATCTGATTTGAAAGTGAGAAGGGAACATGACTGGGACAATGAGGTTTCTGTAAGCAGTTGCCCCATTCAACCCTGAAGAAAATGAAGTAAGAACTGTGTGGTGTAGAAATATAGCAGCAATTAAACCAGGCAGAAATATATGTGAGGGAAATCCTGACAACAGGCATCAAGAGGTTAACTCTTCTTTTCTTTTTAATCAGTAACTAGTTCTGTCATCTTTTGGTTCAGTGCAAAATCTCCCCAGAGAAGCGCCTCTATTCTTTGAATGTCCATAAGGCAATTAGGTTTTACATTTTTAAAACTGAAGGGTTTTACAGGATGAGCCAATTTATATGTTTCCATAATAAGAAAAGACTCAGGGCTACTGAAGTGTCTATTTCAAAATGGCTTAGGTGGTGCATTATTGAATCCTACAAAGCCAAGGGGCTTCCAGGTCCCAGAGTCTTTAACAGTCATTTTGAGGGAACTGCCTGGGCAGAATACAGAGCAGCTTCATTTTTGGAAATCTGTAAAGAAACCATTTGCTATTTGGAGTTCCTTCAACACAGGCAGTACAGAGCACTGTAAAGAGAGGTCCTGGCTTGAACACAGGAATGCAGAGGTAGGAGGGTGCTGCCACAGCACTGGGTGGTTGTATTTCTTTGCTCTTGAGCCTTTTTATTGTCTTACTAAATGCTGGTCAAGTCCCAGTCATAAAAACAATCAGGTGAATATAGCTGTGAGCAAAAATGGGTGATAGCTTTCAAACTGGAATAGTGTAACAGCTCTATCTACCAATTAAAGCCATTCAGTGAACAAATCTGATGATTAACTGGATATGTAATTAAGCCTTTATTATTAGTCTAATTGGATGGTTAGGGGAATTATTAAAGCTGTTAAGATTCTGTGTAGCAAGCTGACTGTGCAGTACAGGCAATATGAAATTCAGCTCATTACAAGCAAAGCCAAATGAACATATTTGAGTGGATATTTGAGACAGCTGCATCCAAATCTTTCAAAACAAACCCAAACAAACCTTAAAGCCATGAGTTCAGCCCAGCAGAGAGACCTATAATGCCCCACTCAAACATGCATGGCAACAAGCCTAGCACAGATCCATTCCCAGGAGGCTAAGGAGAAAGGAAAGCTTTTTCTGTGATGCTGGCTAAAGCATCCTCTCTTCCTTCAACCCCCAGCCCCATCATTCCTGACACAAGGGTAAGGAGGAACTACTGCAACAGAGGCATCTGACCAGCTAGGCAGCTGAAATATGACAACTTTTGAAGAGTTAGGAGAAGTAAAAATCTATTTAATTCCCAAAAGAACTTGGTGCTCCAAAACATGGTTTCGTAAACAAAAAAGAATGAGAAGGAAGATACATGCAGACCCCTGTGTAGGCTGAGCAGAACGTTAAGTTTTCCATGACCATTTATTCATGTTCCAATTGTTCCAGATCAGAGTCTGGACACAGTAATGTGCTGAGTTGAGAACCAGGCCTCCCATGTCCCTTGCCACCTGCAAATGTCACTTAGTCCTCAACTATCCTTACCAAAAATATATACTAGTATGAATAATTATAAGGAAATTCCCAGACTTACCTGGTGATTATGAAGACAATTTATGTAGCATGCAGGCGAGTGGAATTATGTTTCTTGAAGAGTTATCTTTAGTGGCCTCAATGAAGTAATACCTTACAGTTGTTGCCTCATATCAGAGCCCTGTAACAATACTGTTACAATACTGTTTCTCTGTGAGAAAGTCTGCTATGGACATTGCACTGACATGTCCAGTTCAGTAAACATAATGAAAAAAAAGTAAGTCATGTGATCCAATAAATAAGAAAACTGGTTTACTAGAATAAGACAAAGAAATAGTAATTAAAATATATGATAACCACAAATAACTATAAATTAAAGTATGTACATTGATATTAATAATGAACAGCTTGAAAGACCCAGCTTTATCTATATTTGTGACATTTACTTTCGTGCTGATACAGATGTCTTAAGCCAAAATAACATGGCAAGGTGAAGAACAACAATTTTAAAAGGGCATGTTAAGTATAAAAAAGAATTTTTCAGTTTCCCTTTGCTAGAAAGAAACACAAAGATCTAAAGGAAATAAACCCCAAACTTTCTGTTTTCATTAAATCTCAACACTTTTATGTGTCAAATATTTCTTTATTCTGTAGGGTACCATGCCATGACTACCGATACCATGACTACCACAGTACCATTATTAATACTGTCGTGAGGTTTACTTAAAAAATAAATTAAAATCATTACAGTGTTCAAAATAATTTATTTTATGTATAAAAAAAATCTAATAATAAACTTCTCAAATAATACAAAGATTTTTTTTAAATTCAATCATAATATGATTCGAGTTTTTATACTCAAATTGGCACAAACATAATCCAATACTACATTCTAAAATCAGAAAACTTTGATGTAACAAAACAGGAAGCAAGCATTCATTACTGAAAGGCACTTCATCACACACAAAAAAATACATTAGAAGAGCAAGTATTAGAAAGGCACTTGGAGCAGCTGCAGTTAGAAGAGCAAAGTTCAAGAGAAGTATGCTTGCAGGATAATACAGAAAGAGCACCATTCAAACAGAAAGAAACCTTAAAGCAGCTCATACAGGTGACTCAAAAAAATGTCATATTAAGCTCTTCAGTGGTATGGTCCTTCTTGTCACCCTCAATAAATTCTGGTGCACACACACAGGTGGAAAAGCCACACTGCATGTAACCTTAAACATGTGAGACCTGATCTGGGCCAGATCTCCAGGTGTACCTTCTGTTAGTAATTTTCCCAGAAAACATTGGAAAAAAGATGTCATCTGAGTTATTGCCATCTTTCCATTTTATTTACTTTTGAGTTAGTTAAACATTTCATTTTTATAAAACTCTTTGAAGCTTATATAAAATAAGTAATAGACTTGTGTGAAAAACACTGTCACAGAGTTAGTTATAAGCAGGTACTGAGCTTTTTGATAAATGAAACTGTTTTCAGCTCCTTTAGATTCTGAAAGAAAAACCACAGGCTGATAAACACCAGTTGATAGCCTATAACTCCCCTACTCCAGCAACTGGGTGTGCACACCTTTACTGGTGTGTCTTCACAGACCCCTTCAGCACATCTGCCCACCAGCAGACAGCCAAGATTGAACCTTAGCTCATCATCTTGTAGAATGAAAAAAACAAACAAAAAACCCTGAACTAAACCAACAAAGCCACACAGTTTTACATTTCGGTGATAATTCATCACCTCAGAGAAGAGGTATTTCTGAGGTGTACCTTCCAGGACATTAAAGCAAACTGGACAACTTCTTCAGAAGATGGCATATTAACTTCTTGGGGGTGGAAATAAAGAAATTCCAAGACCCCTGGAAAAAGAATATACTACTGGTACAAAAGATGACATAGCAATATATTTAATATATTGTACCATCCCTCAAGAGAAAAGTGAATCAAAGCTACTGCTTGGCTACTTTCTTCCCCTATTAGAAAGATGAAGACCTGTCATTCATCAAAGTAGGCTGCTTTATTTTAAAGGAAAATAGGAAAAAGCTTACCAGACCACAAAATATTTCAGAGCCAGAAACTTCAAGTATTATCAGCTAGTTTTTTCCTAGAATCATCCTTACTCAAAAAACACATGATACACATCTGTATAACTGCAGAAAATGTCTGCCAGAGACAAGCCCATGCCTTCAAAGCTGACCAAGAGACCACAAGCACAGGCAAGCTCCCAGATGCAGAAAGAATTCTGCACTGGGCTGCTGTAAGCAATACCTACACATTGTTCACAGGGCTGGGCAAGTTTCTTCTGCAGATTTCCCCCCATACTTCTACTCAACAGTGTATAAGGGACTGAGACTCCCTAGTAAACAGCAACTTAATTAGTGCTATCATTATCATTTAGAAAACAACTATTAGAAATTCCACAGTGCATAGTTTAGCCTGAATCTGATTTATAATATTACACAAAAGCTTTCTGAAGTGGAAAATTATTGCTTAAAAATAATATTATATCCTCAATGAGTTAATAAAATTTTATTCTCAACAGAGCCTCTCTCAAAATACTCTCACTGATGCAAATATCCATGGC
This sequence comes from Calypte anna, assembly GCF_003957555.1. Lineage (NCBI taxonomy): Eukaryota > Metazoa > Chordata > Aves > Apodiformes > Trochilidae > Calypte > Calypte anna. Next base: position 7,068,866 of record NC_044257.1, on the reverse strand, counting down.
GAATAAAGCACACAGAACCAAAATTTCTAAGGCTGTGCAAAATATTAGACAGGGTACAGGGCCAGCTGCAGAATGCCATTCATTAGAAAATATATATGAAAATTCTCCATCCCAAAGGCTTCCCATAGCACTTCTAATTTTATTAATGTTGAAAGTGATTTCATTCATTTAAAGTTTTGGAAGAAAGCTGTAGGTGGAAGCAGTGTCTTAAGTGAGGAAAAAAAAAATAGTAAAAAATCTGTCTCTTTCCATCCATTTATCCAAACCCTAATTCATCTTTTTTTCCATGTAGGAGCCTTGAAAACACCCAAGAACAAAGAAATTCAATCTTTCCACTGTATATGTCTCTGCATTTCTTCCTGCATATAGGTGTGACCTTTAGGTAACCCCAAACTTACTCTTTTTATTATTCCTGAGAAAGCTTAATTTCAAGGCTTTACTGTATTGTTTGAACTACACTAAATCACTTGATTTGTATCATTAACTAAAGTTATAGCAACTATGTGCAGATGCCAAAGGAAAAAAAATAACACTTGTTCCATCTACAAGTGTACTGAAGAAAGGGTGGTCAGAGCTGTTTTGACTGACTCTGCATCTCAGAGAGGAAAGATTTAAAGCCTTAAAAGCCTAGTCAATCTTAATTAGTCATGTAGACAAGATGTTAGATTGGTGTAGATTTTGAAGTCCCACTTACCTTCAACACAACTTTTATTTCTCACCAAGGACAGTCTTCAGAGAATTTTCCATGCACTGCAAACTCCTCTGGGTCTGGCTGATCCTAGGTCCCTAAATTAGGGGTCCCAGCCTTAGATGCCTCCTCAGAGTTATGGCCTACATTAGCACGACAAGCAAAGTCTCCTGACGTAGTGTGTCAGCTTCTAGTTAAAGTATTCATCACATCCCTAAAAGCAAGAACCAAAACTAAGCAGAAAAAGCCTGAAGGAGAGTAGGGCAACCAAAACACTTTAGAGATATTTTGCAGGACAGAAAGGCTGAAAAATGTCTCCTTAGCACAATTTAATATTGGTAATTATGGAAAGCTCAAGGTGGGGATTTCCAGCAAGCCTCTGGTTTGACTGTGCCATTCTCATTCCAGCCTTTGCACCCAGCACTCTTCCCAATAATTCTTTTAGCAGGCTAAACTCTGATTATTTCCACCCTTTTCTTCCTAATGTCTTTAATTCAGTAAACCTAGAGAAGACTCAGCCCTTGTCTGTTCCGCATCTGTTTCTCAACCCAAGAGCAAGTGATGGCCACCTCTGCAGGAAGCTTCAGTGAAAGCTTCAGTAAATTGAACACATTATTAATTAAGTGCCAAACCATATGAAAGCTCTGGTACACAGTTCAAAAAATTTGGCCAAACTGTTCTAGCTACTACTTTTCATCTTCAAAGATTCAGCCAATATGTCAGAAACTGAAAAACAGTCTATAAAAAGGGACCCTTTGTGCATTGACAACTTTCTGCCCTTCGATATGCTGTGAATATTTAGGAGAAACTGTTGCAATAAGTAGGAATAATTCCAGCATTAAGTAAAAGAGTACATTTTCAAATTAGAGGTAAACGTGCAGTTCATAGCTGCATGCAGTGTTTCTCCTTTGCTTAAAATCCATTTGCTCATTGCAATAGTTACAAAGGTGAAGGTGAACAACTATCGGAGTGCAGTCTTGGTCTGAAAGGGAAGAAAATATATATATTACTGTGAAAGAAAGACCTTGCAAGGTCAGCTGCAGATCAAGGGCAAAACCAGCAGTTGCATCAAGCTGCAGTAGGTATGGTTCACATGCAAGACTAAGGAAAATTTGAAAACAGTGGGTCAAAATAGGAAAACAAAGAATTGTAACAGTATCAGCTAGGTCATGGTCTTAGCAGACGAACAGCAATCCATATGTGAGGACTGCTGCAAATAATGGGAAAAAAAACATATGCAAAACCCCTACAAAACAGTCTGCCAGCGCTCAAATACAGTCTCAAACCCGTCAGTGTCTTGTGACTGTTTTTTAAAGAAGGATCTAACAAGTGCCTAGCAACCACAAGCACCAAACACAGCACTGAAAGGTCAAGAAACATAGTATAAAAGTAATCATCTAAATGTAAAGGGCAAATTCTCACTTGTGGCTTTTCTGTTGAACAGACCCACCCGCTAATCAAGAACAGTCCAAACAAATGGAACTGCCTCGATTATCCAGTGTCAAGTAATTTGAAATTCCAGGATAACCTAGGATATATATTGCTTTACTTATTCGCTGAAAGAGCTTTTACAAAGACATTTACTTTCCTTAAATATTTTAAGAAGTTTGGTGTGTAACATGGCAAGGAAAAACAGAAGTAAGGGATATCCCCTAGTGTTTAGCAATAATAATAATACTTCATGTTTCTATATAAAGCTTTCCAGATCTATGTCAATGTGCTTAAAGAAAGGCAGCAATGGGCATAACTACTGTGATGTGAGAACTGCTATGCAGAGAGATACAGAAAAACATTCCCAAGGTCAAATACAGAAAGAAAGGCAGAACCCAGGTCACCCAAATCCAAGCATGGTGTCACATCGATCCACTCTAAGCCACGGAAAGGAACACAATGTCTTCAAATCAGCAGAGTGAACTGATTTCAAGCACAAGAGGTAAGGACAGTACCACATTGTCCTGTGTGAGGCAGAGTGCTGCCTGTGGGGCACAGTGCTGTGCTGCGATGCTTTATATTTCATTTGGAAACTTGAGATAGATGTAGTCTATAAGCTGTGGCGTAGACCCAGCATACTTAAAGACCTCCACACTCCCATTGCATCAAACCACAGTGGCAGTCCCTACCTAAAACAGACACTGTCCTCATTGCACACACAGCAACAGCAGTTACTGGTAATGGACAACACTGGAAATATGAAAGCAAGTGCCATGCCTTGCATTTTGAATACCTAACAGTTTAATTTTTTTCAAAAATGCAAAGTATTCCACCATTCTCAATGACTTCAACATTCACTTATTAGTTCAGCATCATTTACAGCAGATATTTCAATCCATGTGGAGTTTTATGCCCTACAAATTATTTTTTTAGGTCTTGCTCATCTTCCTCCCTAGCCTTTGAGGTTAAACAGCTTAAATGCAGCTGGAAATTATCTTCCTTGATGAAGTTAATGAGTACATCATTACTCATCTGAATCTCATACACTGGGAAGGAATCCAACATAGCACCTAATTTAAGCCTATGTAAAACTATACCTAATTTCTGCCCCATGTCTAACTTCTCATTGCCCCAGTCTATGCATTGTTCATTTTGTTCTTTCTTGTTTGCCATGCAACTAGTTGTGCAGATATGAACTCATTCAATCTTCAAGGCCCCTCCCATGGCCAGAATTACATTCCTCCTAAATACCAATTTCTTTGCTACTTCCCAGGGAGGAAACCCATTTATCCAATTTATCCTTACTGGTTACTTCAAAAGTACCTAACTTCTGTCTACATGTTTAGATGCAAGTTTAGAAAACAGTCTTTACACAAAGTCTGAAAATACTTCAGAAATACTAAATGAATAAGTAAATAATTTTTTAAAATAATAAAAAAAAATAAGGCAGATAATATAAAGAAGTTTTAAATCACATAAAATACATAATTATTTTCATTGTAACATTGTGGCTAAATAAAAATTATGAACCAGAGGCAAAATATCTGCATTAATTATATATCACAGCAGCCTGATTCTCTATTATAACAAGTTGATAGCCACATTTTTAAAAAAGGGGGTTTTGTCATGCTTGTAAACATAAATCAGTTTTGAAGGCATAACATGTACATAATATGTGTGCACACACACAGAGGTACACACAGCTATCTACAGTATGACCCAAATTATTCTGTTTGGGCAGAAGAAACACTAAGCAAGCCGGCAAGACACTCATACTGTTTGTTTCCATAGCCCTCAAATCCTACAGTCTTGGCCTCCTTATATTTAGTAACATATTCATTTAGTAACAGGATACGTATTTGCAACAAACAGATTTGTAGGTTCTTTTTAGAAAAAAAAAATAATCTCTTGCATGAGGTCAGTACTCCTCAAACATGTAACATTCATACAACAGATTCACATATAGTATTTTGGTGACCTGATTAAATGCCAGAGCTCACACACACACACACACACACAAGATAAGGTAGATTCTTTTGTCAAAGATGCATTTGAGATTAATGGCAAGCTGGCAGACTGAATGGGCTTCACTGCACTGAGGCAATTACTGAACTAGGTAAAGCAAGTGATAAAGATTTATTTAGTACAAGGCTGATATTCAATTAATCTCTTAAAAACCCCATGTTAAGGTTGTTTAAAGTACTGTAGCTCTTCTCTAGAAAGGTCTGTTGAATCTATGACAGAAAAGGCAGACCTGCATAAATGCAGTGCAGGTCTCCATGGACTATGACATTTCTATACCTCCACAGGGAGGCAAGTATTTTAGATTAGTTTGGTTAGCACTGCAGATGCAGCATGCTGATTTACTAAACTCTGATTCAAGTTCCAAAAATAATTAGCTTATCAAAGATCCACTTTCCTTCCTCTTTTATTAGTGTGCTAAATATGGCATTTTTGCAAGGAAATAATTCATTTCACCAGTATTCAGACACTAAGCACAGACTTGTCAAAACTGAGTATTTTTAATAAGCGCTCATTCTCAGTGCTGAGAATGAAACATGCTCATGTTACATGACTAACTAAACAGATGTCATCCAGCTCTATAACCCCTTCCATGATATTACAAAAAAAGGAATTAGTAAGAATTTCTGAAAGTCATTTTGTTGGTCCATTATGCTCAGAGCAAGCATCACAGCAGACAATTAAACTGACACAGGGAACACAATTTTTTTATGAACTGGGTTTTAGGTATTACTCAAGAAACTTGTTGAATAGAGAAAAGTCTAAAATACCATACTTCTATAGTAGGTATTTTAGAGTTACTCATTTAGGAGGGCTTCTTTCCAAGTAAAAAAAAAAAAAGTTTTACTTTGGCATACAGAAAATAGATGAGCTCCTTCAGTTTCTAAGCAAGAGTTGTTTCAACACATCAGTAAGAATAAATACTATTTCAAGAATCACAGCCATGGTTCCCAGATTACTGCCATGCATATAAATAATTAGCAAGACACTCTCTGCCCCTCATGATTTTTTATCTTCAGAAAGCATATTAAAATGATTTATTTCTAGCTTGCTACTCATAGTGAATGCAAGTCAACCTCTCCTTACCTTGCCAGTGACAGGGATATCAACTGAACCCCAGGTACCAGCTCCCCAGTGAACCGTGCCCGGGGCAAAATCAGATGCAATAATTCCAGCAACTAGAAATAAAAAGGAATGTTAACAGTAGAAGCTAATCCAGCACACATTGAAGATACATCAACAATTTACAGTATGTAGCAGATAAAAAATAAAAATCACCAATTCTCTGTGCAAAAATGCATTCCATGAGATCACACAAAGGTGCTGAAACACATTTTAATCAATTTCAATTAGAAGATTTAAGTCTATGTTAAAACTTTCTCAAACTATTAGAGTCATGCAGAAGCAGAATTATAAAAAAGAGGTTTGCACATAAAAACAGAGCAAGACAGCAGGTGTCATCATCATTTTAATAACGAAATAGCCACTTTTTGTTACTTTTTTTGTGGGTTTTTTTTGTTGTTGTTGTTGTTGGTTTGGGTTTTTTTAAAGGCTTTATACTCTAAGTTTACTTAACCCAAGTTAGCACAAAGTACCCACAAAGCAATGGGGTTGGCCCAATGTTTCTCTAACATTTTTTCACCCACTCTCCCTCATCTCTTCCCTGCTCTCCCTCTCTCTATGTGGCCTCTACAGCTTCGTATCTTCATTGAAATGCCTTCCAGAAATGCCTTTTATTCCAGCAACATGAGATGGTTCCATTGTGCTGACACAGTAGCCTTTTCCAAAGGAGTGAAATTCCCCAGAGAATGCTATTTCCAGATCTGAATGCTTAATTTCATATTCCAGCCCAGCAAGGGCAAGGATTCAAAAATACTGGATCAGGTGATCAAACTACCAGAGTTTGTTATGTTGAAATATTACCTCATTTTCCAATGCTGTTTCAGTATTAACATCTAACAAAATATTTTTGAAGTTCAGTATTAGCATTTCATAAGCTTAATATCCAGCTTATCAGTAATCCTACCCAAAGAAGTCTGTGCCAGTTATTAAAAGAAACTGAAAATAAAGGATATTTTTATTACATTAAATGTCTGTTTTCAGAAAGAAAACCAAAAACAAACCAACAACCCACAAAACCCCCACCACAAACAGTAAGCAAGCCCCATACAAACACCAGCTATGCTCCCTCCAGGAAAAAGACCCCAAAACATCCTGTACTTTGCTAGACAAACAGCAGCAAATATTTAGCAACCAGATTCCTCCAATGCCAGTTATTACTTGCTTTGTTTTCCTTGACTATGAGGTAAAGAAACTACTAAGAAAAAAAAAAACAACAAAACCCAAATCACCAAACCCCAAAGACTTTGCCTTACTTTAAGGAAAAAAATTTTTAGCATCACATGCATCAGGCCAGTGTTACAGTGAGAGTTAATTGTCAGATTCAGTTTGCATTCAGCTTAGAGAATTTCAAATCATGAGTTTTTTCCAAGTCTTCTATGATGACTGCAATATTTAAAAGGGATCTTTATTAGTTTCCAGGCCAATATGCAGAAATTAATTCATATAACTGAACAAGAATTATATAAAAGAATTATTAATGTCTCTAATGAGCAAAATACTTCCTCCTCTTTCAGGATATTTCTTAAATGCTAAAAGTATAGATTATTTCAGTGGAAGAAGAATTACATCTTTCATGTCACCTATCTTCAGCTTCAGAATCTATCTCTAAAAAAACCAGCATTATAAAAATAATTCCATGAATTAGCTTTATTAGATGCAGTTGTTATCAATTTACAAAATATCCCTGGTTCTCAGTAACACAATTTTCAGTCATCACAGCCTTCTAACCAACAATAAAAAAAAAATTTCCTAGGAAAAAACTACTGATCCATGTAACACAGGCTCTTTCCTGATTTCTCAATACAAATCACAGGGCCCCATTCTTACTTGAAATATCTCTGATATAATAATCAGGTATAAATAAAATGACAAGGCCAACCAACAACCAAAATCTATTTTTGCAAGAAAAAAAAATAATCTATACATGATTTTTTTTTCAATCAGCTCAACAACAAAATACCAAACCTCCAAAACCAGTGTATTTTGTCCTTCAATGATGCCTTCATTATGAACAGATAGATGTGTCAATGCAATTATTTCTCATCACTGTGTTCTCACCTCATATGTATTTACCCCATCATGTCTCTGCTCTAATGAGTTTGTCCTTGCAAAGAAACAGGTGAGGGCTCTCTTTGTGCACTTGGTTTCATAGGAAAGATCTTGAAAGGAGTTGCTGTGAAATGCACACAGCCTGTGTGGTTTAGCTCTTCTCAGGGTTGTAAGGTACAGATGTGAGACTGGGACAGTGGAAATCAGATGCAGACCTTGGGAAACAGACACAGAAATCTCTGATCAATTCATGCCACTCAGCTGAGCAGAGCAGGCAGCACTTCTGCCACCCATGTTAAGGTAACATGACACCATGTTAAGGGTGTCCTGATGCAAGATGCCGACAAAGGGCTCCCGGGTAGGCTAACATGGGCTGCACCAGAGTTCCTGTGGGAAGAGGACTGTTTGAGCTTGGCTAACAAGGACAAGGGACTCTGCACACATCTGCAGAAAGCACAGATCCACAGAATAAAGGCAGGATATTACCTTTTGTCTTGTTACTGGGCAACAGCAAAACAAACTTGGCTCTGACTTCTTTGCACCCTTCCTTCAGGTATTTGAGGGGACATTGATAAAATTCCCTGACCCTTCTCCAGGCTGAACAGCCCCAGCTCTCTCAGACTGTCCTCAGACAAGAGATGCTCCTGTGCTTTGATAATCTTCATGGCCCGTCACTTGATTCTCTCCATTTCTTTCTTGCCTACATTACTACCAAAAAAAAAAGAAGGGGAAGATTCATGATGCAAGGAAAGTTGCTACAAGAAATTAAACATCACCTTGTTACTCATAAAAGGTGAAATCACCTGTGAATTTATTCATATTCTTCAGGAGTGCTTGCCAAACCACAGCACCAGACAATCACATTTTCTGTGTGAACCAAATCATTTACAGAAAAGCTATTTTAAACACTCCTTATAAGAATTTCCAATATTTTCATGTCCCAATACCTCCCAAGTCAGGCTCCCTCAGTGCCCTTAGTCAAATGATATCAGTCTCAGAATGAGAGAAAGATTTTAACAAATACATTTTAGAAATCTCAAAGTGATTAAAGTAGTTTTTCCATGCATAGTAATGAGGTGGTTTTCAGGTTTGCTCTTAAAGGGCTCAAAGCAAGTTTTAAGATGTGATCTCAGAGCTAAAAGTGACATGCTCACCAGAAAGCTGGTAGTGTCCCCTTTACATTATTATGCGGAAGCCTAATGTTTCTAACCTAGTGGGTTTTAAAATACCTGACTTTAAACTCATCATTTCCACTAAAATTGACCCTAGGCATTAGGCCAAGGTACTTTAGTTGGAAATTCCACTTGAGGAAAGAGGAAAAATATTTACTAGCAGGTGGATTTTAAAGGTCAAAGAAATAAAAATTAATCATTTAAAGGCAGAGCTGAAGCTTAAGAATAATCTTAAATGATAATTACAGAGTTATCACTGACTAAAAGATCCAAAAGTATTTGACAACAGTTTTTCACTGGCTGTATAACTAACACCATTATCCTGCTACATCAGTATTAAGCATCTATGCTAGAGAGAGGTACCACTATGCAACTATATGTAAAATACACACATTCCCAAGATTAAAAGGAATTGCAAAAATTACTGTTGCTAGAATTAGGTATACTTTCTTGGTAGAATTTTTGGTAGCTTTCATTAAAAAGGAATTTCTAGAAAATGCTGAAAAACAAAAATAAGAAAAATCCAAAAGATCATTAAAAAAACCAGGACAACTACAGGCTTTTAGGTCTAGCTGTCAAGGTCAACTGATATCATTAGACTTACATGAACTCAATTCGAGTTACAGTAGGGAAATCATGTTAGGAAATATGGGTCAAGTCATCATGCAGTAATAAAGCTGTTACCTCCAGATTCAGTTTTTAAAACATTCTTTAAAACCTTTTATAGTTTAGTATTTCTAACATTAGAGTGATAATTAAAAAAACAAAAGTATGTCACCGTTTAGAAGGGCCACTTAAATATTTATTCAGGGGTTCCAAAGGAAAAAAACTAACAAAACCAAAACTACCTCATTTCCCTCCCAACATGTACATTGAATAAATCAATTTAGTCCACAATCATTTTGTCCCTAAACATGTACAGGCAGAAAAAAAAACACAAAAAAGAAACCAAAACACAAAACATACATACATGAAAATGTTTTGTGTTTATGCATACTGAAATAACTAGGATAAATTTATTCTTCAATATCTCTGTGGGTACAGGTGTAGACCTGGACTGGTATGATAACTGCAGCAGAAATACAAGGACCAAAAACGAAAAAGAATAAATCCCATGTAAATAGGAATTACAGCGCTGTATTCAGACAAGGTGGGGAAGTGACATAATCAAGTAGATTCAGTGCTAAATCTAGGGCACTGAGTACCATCACAAGCTCAGTATAAAAATTAGGTTGCAACATTCTCAAATGTATATTCTCATTTACAGTTTAGGGAGGCATTTTCAAAGCACTCTGTGTTGGCGTAACTACTCCCACTGAAGTCATGAAGACCTTAACAATTGATTTCTAAGGAAGCAGGGTTAGGCTGAGCACTTCTGAAATCCCATTGTAAATTACTTACATGGAGAGAATCTGAGTTTGCACGGCATCCTTTGGATTATAAGCCCTCCAAGGGCTTTAAGAAAAAAAATTAGTTAAAAGTGCTCAATATACACTCAGTAAAAGCTTGCAGAAACCCTTTGGACATTCAAACCTGCTTCACTATGAAGGAAAAAGTGCACAGGTACACTGGCTCCTGTTTTTAATAAAGCTGCTCACATCAACAAACTGGTAGTTAAAGAGTATTGCATGACAGCTACCTAGGGGCAGCCAGGACCTCAGCATCCCCACAGGTCTTCATTCCCTCCTGCCTATCCCCAGCTCAAATACTCCTTGGTCCCTCTTGAAAATTCATGCTTTGGCTCTGGCTTCTTTCTTACCCTCACACCCCTGCACGGGATGGACAGAGCAGCACTGCCTGCAGAAGCAGACACACAACAGATCAGGGGACAGTCAAACAACCCTGAAAGAAATATAGGAAAAAAAATTGCTAGTGCACTACATTGGCTGGCCACTGTGTGTGTCTGTCAGGGATGCAGCCACAGCTCTAAAGATCTCGGCATGCACAGAAAGCTTCTGAAATACTCTAAAATTAGATATCAGAAAGGCTGACAATATTTCAGTCAACCACAGCTATTAGTTGAACTGGTATATTTTTTGGTATGATTTCTGTACTTTTAAAGACATTGAATGTGACATCTTTTCCAAGTTTAGCATGCCAGCAGACATACAATTACTCCATATGTTGCTCAAATTTAAGCCTTGAAATAATAGTTGGGTCTCTTTTTCAGAACTTGAATACAGTGGAAGCCATTTAAATGAATAATGCATATTTTTTTAATGGAACAGCAAAGTAATATAAGTGGGGCATGTTAATTCCCAGGCATGCGAAATTTATTGTCACTTAGGTGCCCACTGGGAATAATCTATGCATCCTCGATTAAGAAAATATTTTTCATTTGAATTTGCATATTTTACTCATTATGCTTAACCTTGACACAGTCCTTTTTGGAGGTGCCATGCCCTCAGGTGAGAGCTTACAAAATGTCCACTTACCAGTAAGAAATAAGGAAACAAAGGCACACATGTTTTCTAAAGACTAAAATAATGTCTGTCCTGGACACTATGCACCCTTGGCTTACAACAGCCTTCAACTTTTTCTAATACAATTAAAACCAGGTTAGATTTCTTTCTTTCTTATTAAAAGGAGACCTTCATTCAAGAGCTTGAAATCACGCTAGTCAAAGAATAGCATTCCACCACAAGATGACAACTTAAAAAATAAACAAATAAGTCACAAAATCACAAGGGTCAAATTGAGAGAAAAACTTTCAATAAAAGTAGTCCCTTCATCACCTGCCATTACAACAAAATTCACACAGCAGTGTGAATAGTGAACTATTTCTGGAAAAGCATGCAGACTTCACAGCTTTATTCTGACAGGTCCAGCAACTATGAAATTCTTAAATTTATAAAGCCAGAATTTAGGTTTTTTCTACTTATATGACAGCCAAAGTCAATATTAAAACTCCGGTCACTAAAACACTTAGAAGCACATCTACTAATGAAAGCTTTTTTAAAAAGACAGAGCCATTTACACCTCAAAACTACACCTTGCCAGATTTCAGGGTTCTTGGGGCCTCCATCTGGAAACAGAGGGACGCAACATCTTTCAAAAAAAAAAAAAAAAAAAAAAAGTCTCCAAAACCACTATATATGAAATACCTTTTCCTGACCACATCTGGCCTCTATTCCTCTCTGGATCAGTGCCCACAGGTCTCACTGCCATGTGAAAGAGGTGGCCAGAGCCAGGAATGGTAAGGCAAGTACAAAGCAAGACAAATATAAAGAGGCATATTACACCACACTAGCACATTGTTTCAAGGCTCAACTTACTCATTCTTACATAGTTTACATTATATAAAATATAAAGGGATGTATAAAAAAAAAATTAATCTCCAAGGAGCCAGAGACCCCCAGATCTGCTCTCCTCAAATATAAAGCTTTCACAGCCTTAACTGGTTTATGCTGGTGGTCCCAATACCAACCAATAAGCTAAACCAGAGACACTGTATTAGCATAATGCCTCTCACATTTGAATGAAAATATGGAAATAGTTCACAAAACAGCCAAAATGTAAGTGTAAAGAAGCATTTGCATGAGATTTCCTATTCAGTTCAGGTATGTCTAAAGTCTAAGACCATGGACAATAAGACTTTTACTCACTTTATTGCCAACGCATAATTACCTGTCATCTAAGAACCAGAAGAAATAGGAGGTTGCAGAGAACAAATAATGAAATGGAAAACACAGATACTCATTGTCTACACAGTTAAGGGCCTTAAATGCTCAAAGACCACTTCTAGGCAGACAGAGCAAAGGCCATGAGTACTGCACAATCCCTGCTTATACCAAAGGTGAGAATGCTGCTGCAAGAGGTTTTCAGGGAATCAAACACATCCGACTCCAAACATGCATGCATGGCCAGCACATTCACAGACGTTCCTGAATAACCCCACATACTCTCACAGCTTTTTCAAACAAATTCTTATTTTAGTTACCAAAAGGGGAAAAAAAAATATATTAAAAAAAAGGAAAGAGCTGCCATGGGACAGGAGATGAAAACCAGTCCACCTAAAAGGCTTCTGAAGTCTTCATTTTAAAGTTCTGTTTTACTTACAAACTTAAAAAAATAAAAGGCTGTAATATCTGCTGCATTCTCTTAGCAGTAAATTAATTGTTATCATTTTATAGGCCTTATAGAACAACTGTGCTAGACAGAAACAAGGCAGGTTCTGTAATTCACATAATTTGCCAGATCCTCAGTCTTAAAAAAAAAAAAATAAATCCAACAGCTTAACAGTTTATTTCATAGGGAGGGCTGCAGATTTCAGAAATCCTTACAAGCAACACAGCTGAAATGTCATGTGGGTTTCCAGTGTGATTGAATTCAACTTGATTACCAGAAGGGGTTGGAATTATGTCAGTTAGGGGGTGAGTGATAGAACACCAGCTAATTTACTGGCTGCAATCAGACCCATGCAGGTGGACTCCAGCAAACAGAAGCCCACCCTAGCTGCTACAGCTCTGTGAAGAGATGAACCTGTCACTCATCAGGTGAAACTACAGGAATGGGGACTGACTCTCAGAGAATAAAGTATGATCTCCCCAATACCTTATGCAATACATTTAAATAAGAAAATCCACTTGTACTATCCTCAGTCTACTCTCACAGTTATGACTTGTGTGAACTGCAGCTAGTCTAAAACTTTCTCATAACTTCTTCAGAAGCCACATCTCCCTTTCCCAATTAAATTCATCCAGGAGTTCATGACCATCATAGCATCCCCACAGTGCAGGGTCAGCTGCCCAGATTCCATGTGTTTGTGTGGCACAGAGGAAGGATTCCTATCAAGTCTGTACCTAACCATGAGCCTCCACAGCCAATTTGGCTGGGTATATTAAGATCATAGAATCATAGAATCATAGAATCATAGAATCCTAGGGGTTGGAAGGGACCTCGAAAGATCATCTAGTCCAACCCCCCCTGCCAGAGCAGGGCCACCTAGAGTACATCGCGCAGGAACGTGTCCAAGCGGGTTTTGAATGTCTCCAGTGAAGGAGACTCCACAACCTCCCTGGGCAGCCTGTTCCAGGGCTCTGTCACCCTTACAGTAAAAAAATTTTTTCGAATATTCAACTTGAACCTCCTATGCTCCAATTTACACCCATTACCCCTTGTCCTATCACTGGTAATCACTGAGAAAAGCCTAACTCCATCTCCCTGACACTCGCTCCTTACATATTTGAAAACATTGATGAGGTCACCCCTCAGTCTCCTTTTCTCCAAACTAAAGAGACCCAGCTCCCTCAGCCTTTCCTCATAAGGGAGATGTTCCACTCCCTTAATCATCTTCGTAGCTCTGCGATCATGATGGCAAAGCCAGGCAGCTTCATTAGAGGCAAGCAGCTGCTTCTTTTGCAGGACATCTTTCAACTGAAATACATACAGTCCTTTGGGAACATCTCTGTATCACAGGTTCGCAGTTGCAGTTCAGGAATTAAAAAGCTCTATAGAGTTAACTGGCTCTTTAGAACAGTGGAATTAGAGAGTAATGTATTCTTCACTTTTTGTTTACAACAGTAGAGACAGTATAAATACCCCATTTCTATGTGTATGCAAGTGCTTTATACATACATATTGGTGCAGTTCAAAGCTTGCTTTACTTTTCCATAGAAGTTTCAGCTCCCTGTAATACGTACCCACCCAGGATTTCTTTTTACATTTTAATAGTTACAAAAGAAGGATGAAATACACATTAGAAGAAAATAGCTCATGCAGGATCAAATGCATCCCAGCTTTAACCTGACAGTTTCCCTGCAATCTAACTGGGTATGCTGCTGGCATGTCACAGGTGCACAATACTTGTGCTGGCAGAGAGGAAAAAATGACTAAAGGAGGGTGTAATAATCAAACGCTGTCCTTAAAATGGATATCCCAAAATACACAGCTGCCACACATTAAGTCATCCTTAAGAGTGCAGTGCAGAGTTTAAAACAAGCATTTTCTCAATGAAAATTCCCAAGCTACACAACTGCTACTTTAGTAGCAGACTCCAACAACTGTTGGAGTCTTCCCTCGTCCTCCAACATACCTTGCATGGTGTGTACCATGTGCTACAAAAATGTAATATTCCAAAGGAAAACAATTGTGTAATGCCTGTAAGATCACTAGAAACATCACCAGAAGAAAAAACATTGCTGAAGGCATATTTTACATATTATTTCATATCAATAACACAAATCCAGGAATCAACCCTAATTGTATTTGCAGACGTAAGCACAGAACAGACTTTTTGCTGAATCACTGTGCTTGATTCTTAGAAGTGCCCTCTTTGAAAAGGTACTCTACCTAGTATATGAAGCTTAACCTTATTTCTGAAGTTTCACGGTTCTCTGTATCCTTAGAGTATTAAACAGCTTAATTAGAGTGAAAATAAAATGTATATCTTCCACTTGGCAGAGAGATTGAAGGATTTAAGGCATTTTATTTTGATATATAAAAAAAAAATGCAGATCTGAATGAATTACCTGTGTTTACTATTTTCAAAAGATATGTTGAAAACAAATAGAGCAGCAAGTCAGTTATTATGAGTCTTAGACAAATCAATCCATTCCCATACAAGTTGCCTGAACACAAGAAAAATAAATCTTATGTAAACTGAGCAATGGAAAGAAGATAAAAATAATAGAAGAAAAGTCCTAAGATAGATGATGTTAGTATTTCTTTTAGAAACTTATTTGTTCTTTTGCAGCCTTTCACCACTGTATCTCTCCACAGAAACAGAGGCTAGAAGGTGTGCAAGTATTACTCAGTCTTAACAAAAAGGAACAATCAGGCATTCAGCTTTTTGGTTTTTTTGCTTTTTCTAAAGGTTAAATGCTTATACCAAAAACAGTAACGGAAAAGGTCTTGGGCACAGAGCCCTGCCTCCCCATGGGAGTTCTTGCCCATTTGCTAAATGATCAACTGACACAGTCTCCTCAAACATCTCTATCAGAGGAGAAAGCAGTATGGGAATTCACTAGAAAACAACTTGGTGCTTTTGAAACTTGTCTGAAGATAAAAGGTAAGGCCTTGGGTTTGCACTACAACCCATGTGAGTTTTTCCCTGTCTTGTGAGAAATGGTGATCTGCTGCATGTTGCAGGGCAGAAGACACCAGCATAAGCCAGCTGGGAACTCTCTCTGAACCAGATTAACCTCTTTTCCAAGACTTTCCATCCCAAAAAGTCACCAGAAAAAAACCACTAGAAATCAATGGATAAAAGGTATGGTTTCTAATTCAGTTAGACTGAAGATATGTGAGCCCTAATAAAAAAACAGAAAGTGCAAAAACAAACAAAAACCAGCAAACCAAGAAATAATGCTGCATGACACCACTGTTCCTGTCTAAGCCCTGCTGCTCTGTTGCTAAGTCAGTCATTAGCAATGAGATACCAGATCTTCCAAGGGCAGAGTCCAGCAGCTGCTGAGCACCTTGCCCTGGAGATGCTGCATGGCACATGAAGCACCCCTGCCCTCCCATCAGGGTTCCCCAACAGTGTTACCAAAATATCCTGTTTAGTGCCTCAACTTCAGTATTGGTTTCACAAACCAATACTTTTTTCACAAGAACACAAAACTGGTTTAATCTTACAGAAGTTAGGTAGTTCCAGCACGATTCCTTCAAAATATAAATAATTTAAACTGCCAACTCTCATTTGAGTGAATCCCTGATTTATAAAAAATGAAATCTGAATTAGTTTCAAGAATGTTATTTTCCTGAATTTTAATCTTCACTGAAATTCTCTTGTTGCCCCTATTCTCTGTATATGTAGGACACATTTATAAATTTGTTTACTCCAAGTCTACAACCACATCTTCAAGAAACAGACTGAATGAAAGGAGAAACACTGACATTGGCCCATCCTCTTCCCCAGGGAAGTGGGTCTGAATCAAACAGCAGTGCAGGTCTGGTCCTGAGACAGTAGTTCACCTCATTTAAAGAGGCAGTATTACAAAATTTTTTTTGAGAAATAAAAGATTTTTAATTGCTTAAGGAGTCATAAGCACCTTAACATTGCTCCTGATAGCCTGCTTGGTGCTTAAAACAGTCTGGACTCAACCTTTGATACATGGTGCACCATTTTGGGGGTTTGGAATTAAGTTCCAGCATTGCATATAGCATAATATTAAATCACACACAATGCAGTATGAGCAATCCTCCACTGGCCCAATCTACTAAAATGATTTATGTACAGAAAGTTTAACTGTACAGCAGGGAGATGGCTGCACATTTGCACCATCACAAAGAACCCTTGTCAAGCAAGTCACCAGTATAAATGCCATTTGGGCAGGTTTTAGACTGGCGTGAGATTTAGAGTTTCAAACTAAACCCACCTTCTTTCAATATGAAAAGTCAAACAACATATTATATGGAAAGTATGCAGTTTCTTATACACAAACATATAAATACATTTTATGGCAGTCACACAACAGAAAAAAACCAAAAAGCCCCCGAAAACCAACCACCAGCATTAAATAAAAGACTTGCCATAATGCAACCTGTTGTTACTCCTCAGAGTGAGTAAAATATGAC
This sequence comes from Calypte anna, assembly GCF_003957555.1. NCBI lineage: Eukaryota > Metazoa > Chordata > Aves > Apodiformes > Trochilidae > Calypte > Calypte anna. The sequence continues at coordinate 7,051,862 of NC_044257.1, read as the reverse complement.
TTCACCATACTGAAGTGTCTCTCCTCCCCTTCACACCAGCAAACCCTTTCTTCTGCTGCATTTGCTATTCATTCTCATTTATATTATCTGTCTAGCTGTCTGTCCTTAGATTGTAATCTGCTTAGAACAGGCACTTTTCCTTCTTGACCATTCAATGAGCACTGCAGTTGGTGGAACCATGGACAAATATTAAATGAACCTCTCTGAAAAGAGACATCTGTAAGAGTGAATTCTATTGTGTAAAACAAACGATCCCATGGAAGACAGCTAAGGTACTTAACTGAACTAGTTTTTACTCAAAAGACTATTCAAAATATTGAAACACTCCTCTGCACATTGTTTGCTTGCTTGAAGACAGAGACAGTGTATTTTTAGGGGCCTCATTCTGATAGCCTTTCAGAAGCATAAGCATTAGTTGATATTGTAATAGGAGATGAGATTTGTGTAACTGTTGTGGGAAGTTTAATCTATGCCTTTAAAAATAAAGTCAACACCAGAAATAGGAGTTGGTTTGTGATTCCGCTTTAAAAAGATGGTTATAGAGTCAGGGTTAGATTTTTAAGCAAAACTGTATTTCACCTTGCACAGGGAACAGTGCATGAATGAAAAACAGAGGCTACAGGCTGGCAGTATCTCTAGAGCACTTGCTTTCTGCCCTGCTGTAAATTTAAGTAAACTTGCAGCATGCAGTAAGTCTGAAATTAGCACCTATCCAAAAAGACTTTCTATATCATTTGTGTTGGTGCCTGCAAGTTTAGCTTTTGGGGATCTCCATCTAGGTTTTACAAAATTTGTCAGGAAAATTATTTCTGTGAAGATTCACTAAAGTGACAAAACAACTCAACGATTAAAAACCTTATGAAGAAAATAAACTGCATGAGTTTTATTCAGGTACAGCTGTGAAAAGGGTATGCACAATTTGCTGCAAAGCTCCGCTCAAGCCCCCTCCAATTCAGTACCCTTTTGCCCTCAGCATCCACCTTCTCCCCTGTTGAAATCAAGAATGCAGAGTGGATATTGAAATTAACTAGTACAGTAAGTGAACTGCAGAATTAGTGCCAGTCTAGCAAATTAAACAAGGGAATAACCTAAATTTTTTTTCCATTTTTCCTTTTTTTATTTCCAACAAATTAGAGGGCTCCAGTAGATTTTATCAAATACTGAGCTCCCTACTCTCTTTCTCAAACTGTATAAATGCCTTGAACTCCCAAAAGAACATCACCATTCCTTAGCCCCATGTAGTTCTCTTTCATTTACCCACTTCCACAGCACCATTTTCAAAGACTTATTTTAGCCAAAGGGAACAAAAGTGGAAATCCTGAAAGGACTTCTGCAGATTTTTCCAGAATTTTTAATCTGCCCCCTCCACCAACTGTCCACAAGACCTCGACTCCCCCACTGAGATATCCTTTATGGATGACTCCTGAGGCATTTTAAGATTAAAACAAAGGACAATCTTCACAAGACTTCCATCATGATGCCAGCCACGATAGTTTAGCAACCCTTTCTGAACACAAAAGAGAAGCCTAGCTTCACCTTTGAAGCTGCAAGCTTTAGTCAAATTCCAGAAAACAAGACAGACATGACAATATATAGTCTATATTATATCTTGTAAACTACACAGAAACACACACGTACTACACAATCTGATCAGATGCAGGCTCAAAACATAGGGATCAATTACCAGGTTGGAAGTGTTTTCTTTAAAAATTTGTAGTAAACTAAACAAATAAAACTTATCAATAGTCTCATGGAACAACATTAAGCATTTAGAAAAACAAGGGAAATATCTCTTTAACAGATAAGCTATTCAAAATGGGGCCCCAAGTGTTGCAGGAGGCTAAGTACAATAGAGCGCCTGCAGGCTGCTTCAGAACTGCACAGGCACTGAATGCAAAAAAGAACCACGGTGCTTCCATGGTGGCATCAGTTCCAATTCAAGCACAATAATAGGGCAGAACATAGTATTCTTCGCTTGCATCACAAAAGGAAAAGACCAGCAATCTCAAATGTTGTTTACATGCCTTAAAACATGTTAAAAACAAAACCCCACAACCTTGCTTTACACAGGGTTTCCCCATGTAACTTACAAACCTCTATTTATAGATGCAAATGATTCATTTTTGCAAATCTTCCTTTCTTGTAATATAATTTTCTTTGCTTTCAAATAACCCATAATTTCCAACCACTCCCATGGCACAATTTAACCTAAATACATCCATTCAGGTATGCTCCTGTCATCAATTATTTTGCGGAGTACTAAATTTTATCTGTATTATGGAGACAATTCAATGCAAAGATATGTGTCATTAATTGCTGATACCAAAAAAAAAAAAAAGGGGCAGTTTCAGTGATCAGTTTCTTCTGGTGAGAACCAAAACCTTTACCAACAGCTATTTCTACACAACTCTGGAACAAGACCATATACTGTGCCAGTAACTCTAGGGGTATCTTCAGAAGAGGACATCACTGGTATTTGCTCTGTTTTGATGACACAAATGCTGACACAATGACACAAATGACACAGCTACACAGTGCCTGGCATCCTGGAGTACTCTGCACAAAGAAAACAGGAAGATTTAGAAAGATGACAAATCTATGTATTGAGCTTATCTTACACATTGTAGCTCTAGAATGGCAATATTCTTCAGGATCAGGAAACAGCTTGATATGTCATATAAAAAACAGGTCTCACCAAAATGCCAAATAAAGGCTAATAAATAATGGAAAGTCATTTACCAACTCTACGCTATGCCATACAGAAGCAAGGGAGGCATTTTTTATTTGTGCAAAACCCTCACCTTTGTGAAAAAAGAGGAAAAGAAGATTTTTCAAGAGGGAAGAAAGGAGATCACAGGAAACAGGAGTCCTGGAAAACAACTGATGAGACATAGCCTGATGGGAGCCTCTGATCATTAATGTGCAAAGAATCTATCTTGTTTTGCAAGACCCTTTAAGAACAAGCATATCAGTGACATGATACCTGAGTGCAACAGATTAGCCCATGGCAAGATCTCTTTAAAACGTGTTTTAAAGCTAGAAAAGAGCTTTTTAACTATTTACTCTGAGGTCTTGGTTGAAGGACACTGACTTTCACTCAGTAACACCTCTGTGGAGCTCTCTAGATCTTAGATGCATTAGAACATGTGTCTATAACATCAAAGTGTTTAAATCAAGACTTCAAGTGACAGAGAACCTATTGGGGCAAGATGTTCCAATGGTTAATTACACTATGTTCATTACGGTACATAGGGCAAAACTACTCTACTCAGGAGACGCATTAAAGTCACTAGAGGACAACAACCTAATCTGCTAGCTCCAATTTACTTTGTGAAAGAAATTCAGGCTAAAAAGACAAGGCATACACACTCTTTCTTAAAGCAGGAGGTGGCATACGATATTGCACAAATAAGTTTAACCTCCTCTCATAATATCCTCCTCTGTTTAAAGTATGTAAGAATTCCTGTGTAACCCACTGTGAAGTCTCAAGTTTGAAATGAGTGTGGACTTCATCATTTTAGACTAGATGAGGCAAGGAAGAAGACACAAAAAAATAGTTTTCATCAGAAAATACTGAATAGCATGTAAAACAATAATCTAATAGCCTAATGCATCACAGCTCCTTAGGAGCTGAAACACAGCAGCTTTTTAGTAACATGAGCTGTTTAGGACAAGAAGAGATTAATATTTTATCCCAACAGAATTTCATGGGGAATTTTGATAAGAATGTAATTTCCCAAGCTGACTAACAAGCCAGGCCTGTGAGGAGGTATAACACCCCTTCTGTATGTGAAGCAGCCCCAAATCCACAGTTATCAACACACGTTAAAGAGTTTAGTTTCACATATCATCCAAAGTCAGCACTCCAGCTACACACTGGCTCCTAGCACTATTCTTGGCACTGTTTATAAGCAGAGCACTATTCAATTTTGTCTTCAGCATAATCTAAATGCTTTTCACAGGACATTTATCCTAAGGGACATCCCAAATGACTATGCTCATCTTCTAAAATCTGGCAAGATTACAGGTGATGAGCATGTAGAATATACTACAAAAAAGAAATTTCAATTGGCTGGGTAGAATATCTATTCAGACTTTTTCATCTTTAGTTCCTACAACATTGTGTATGCAATATGCATTAACACAGTGAAATGTATCAGTTCAGCTGCATTGTGTTTAGAAGTCCCGTGTTGAAATCTTGAGACAGAAAGATATAGTATATAAGATATTTTGATCTGAAAAAAGCTTCCTCAAATAGAAATGAATATTTATACAGAACAAATGAAGTGATTTTCTCATATCCATAATTTTGAAATAATGGTTTTACTTCTTCTAAGGCTTGTTTTTAATGGAAATCCACTTTTCTGTCACAGATACACATAGGTTAATTAGAAATACCCTATGAAAAATACATTTTTCTTTTCTTTCTCTGTAATCATGATATGCATCTTTCTGGAATGGAAACACAAGAAGTTTTACTATTATGATTACATATAAACATTTGACCTGAGTACCACAATGTGTATACTGAAGCCTTTTTCCACATGAAAAGCATCTAATGTGATGTAGGTTTATGCATTAAGTTATAGAGCACATACTCTTAAATTACTTCGAAAGTAATTCAGAAGTTCTTTCTGAAAAGCTGGTAGTGCACATTCTAGGATATTCACAGTGATATAAAAAAATCACTGCAGGAACATGATGCAAAGCACTGTACTGGTATCAAATAACTTCAGTGGATCAATATTGTTAAAATAATTTTTAAGAGGGAAACCTCATAAGGATCATGTAGCTGCCATCTTCAGCCTGCACATCTGTCAGATAGCCCACAGCTCTTTGCATCAGTTCCTTCTTATCCTTTTCTCACTATTAATGTTTCCAGATCATTAATCACCTCTTGATGTTCTCCTGATATTACCACTCTGGGGCCCCAGGTGATTCCACAGCTCCCTGCAAACCCCCATAATCCCAAACAAACCAGGCTCCAGCAGCTCCATACCAACATGGATCCACTGACCAAGAAGAGGCAACCGTAAGAAAGAGTACGTGGGTTTCAACACATTCCTCAACCTAATAAGGATTCTGTCACAGCAGGATGAACAAGGATGATGGTTTTCTCAAAACATGATGTGAGCTGCCTCTCATTATGAGAAGGGACTGGCATCTTACAGCACAGAGTGTGAGTGAACAGATAAGAAGAAATGCAGTCTGGGATACCAAGCAAAAGGCTCATCATACATGAGACTGCTCCTTGTGAGGCAGTAACTTGCTGTGTGCTCACAGCTGATCTGGAGGAATTTGCAATGCCCTGTGAACTGCCAAAGCACTGATGCTGAACTGCAATCCACTGACTAACGATGTGTAGAGCATGGATATGCAAGCTTTACATTGGGGTAACTTCACTGATACATTTTTACCAGTGCTACTATCTATCACACTGAGCTGTAGTTTACACTCCTGAAAAAAACCCAAAAAACAAACCACCCCATGTGAACAAGCCAGATACAGGATGCTATTCAGTAAGCATCAAAGCATACCAAACAGAGAGTCATTATGTGCTGGTTTTGAGAGAATATATTCTCTAAAACTACTCAGTTTTGCACAGAGGTCTAAAATTAAACATGCTAATTTCTTGTCTCAAAAAGCAGGGTGACAGAAGACTGCTGACCTCCTAACACAGGCTTGCATATATCTGGAATTTCTCACGCATACCTCAAAACTAATGGTAAGACAAGTAAGAGAAGTCAAGGAAGACAAGTACATAAGAATTGCTTGTCCAGAGTGTGAAGCAAACCAAGGCATCAGGAAGCTGGAGTAAGAAATGTGCCACCACTGCATGGACAGACTGTACCTTGTGTCAGACATGCAAATAACGTCAGCATAGACAGTAAAAACCTCTTCTGACTGACTAATAAACCCTGATTTTAAGAAGCCTGTCCTAATGTTGCAGAAAGCATCCACTGGATTCACTGGTCCCAGAGAAGTGACACTGCAAATTCCTCTGTGAGTAGTGCAAGAACCTCAGTAAGAAATAGGGATGGTAAAGACAGAATTAAAATTCATAGTTGGGCGAGTTCCAGGGTATCAAATTAAAAAGGAAATTCCTTTGTGGTAGAAATATGAAAGCTGGATGCAAACTTGTCTTGTGCACTAGAGATGAACAAAACCTTCCCATCCAATAACGATACAATCTGTAATACTTCCTGTCAACCCTAGACACAATGTATTCCTGGATATCTCAAAAATCATAGTAATGGCAATAGGTAATTTTGCAAGTTGCTGAGCATCTTACAAGCACAGAATATCTGTATTAAATAAATGCTATGCATTTTTTAAAAAGCCTTTTCCTCTCTCTTTGCTGTTTTTTTTTTCTTGTTGTTTTGGGTTTTTTTTCCCCCTCCAGGAAGCACTTACTACTTACCGTGTTCTCCCTCCCCCCCAAAATATCCAACAACCCAATGAAAGGAAAGCTGTAGTGCTGATCTAGAATTTAGAGGTCCTGTGTGAACCATAATTTTTTAAAAATCTGATTTCAGATTTTTTATCTGACAAAAAAAATTTATATATATTTCTTTAACAAGTACAAGCTAGTAACCCACTTTCCATATAATATATGGAAGAGTTACCAATTTAATGAACAGAAAGGACAGCTCAAACCCCCCCCCAAAACCTAGATTTGGGAAGATAACACAATTTACTAACTTAGAAAATAAAATATTAAAATTATTTTTATTACCCTCTTAGCAACATAGAGATGTCAAATAATTTTGAGTTAGATTTCTACATCGAACATGAAGCTAAAGCAAAGAGAATGCATAATTTTAACATGCTTGCTGAGACCTGTATAATTTCCAAACTAAAAAACCAAAAGGTTACAAACCAGACATCTCTACAGGAAAAATAAAAACAAAATAAAAATTCCCCATGGCTCAGATCCAGCCAGACACAAATTCAAAGAATCAAAAACCATGCATTTGAATTGCTTCTTTACAAGTGGCCAGTAAGGCATTCTGTGAAAATTACTGGTTTTCAAATTATATTTAAGTCTTACTTCGAGAGAAAAAACTCTTTCAAAGAATAATAGAGTTTTTTATTCTATCTTCAATGGTCAGATTTCCATAATATGAACTGCTTGATAGTCACTTTCCCTTTAAATTATTTTTTAACCATACAGGCAGTCACATCTGATTTCTGATTCTCCTTACCTTACTTTTCCTTTCAATTACTTCAGTTCTTAATACGAACAATAAGAGTGCTCATTGCATGTCCTCTGTGGGACTCCTGGAACTTAGATACTCAATAGACAGGTGCATAGATAAAGATTCAAAGTCTTTGTTCCACTGTCCAGACAGAATATGTTTAATCTTTTTTCTATCTTTTCTATGCCATTTAAACTTTAACCTAGTAGTAACTTTTACTGCCTTGATTCACAATTCAAAGGTATAAAGATGAAAAGTCCTTGCCTTGGAACGTAGCTTGAAAACTTCATTCTTAGTCTGTATTTCTTTTGAACTTCTTCTTGTGGTTTTTGTCTTTATTTTTCCAGGGTGCCAACTTTACAGTATAGGACTTTCCAAACCTAACAGCAGGGCTACTTGGAAGGAAGAAAAGTAGAGCAAATTTGCCCAGAATCAGCTCACCTTAATGGAAAATATTTAAATTACTGACCAGGGTTGATTAGAGGGTAGTCAGACCATTTGTTCCCCTATAATTTTAAATATACCACTAGTGACAGATTCTTTAATACAACTGTAAACATACACATTAGCCCATCAAGCATGGCATAAAGACCCAGTATAAAACCAATAGAAGAACCACACTCTGTGTAGCACAAAACACACCACAATGTATCGTACAGAAATAATAATTGACATTAACATGTATGATATATGAGTAATACACCTGGGTGCCTAAAAGAAGAAACCTTTTACAAGAACTGAAATAGATGTCAAAAGCATGTTTGTTTCAGAGTAGATAATTATACCGATTTCTGGAAAATTCAGATACCTTCCAGGAGAGTGAAAGGTGGTGCTGCCGTATGTCACAGTGATTCAGTCATGATTCAGTGATCATGCTGATTCAATAATGCACCAAGCTGCCAAGAGAGGTGCCAGAGGCACGGCCACACATGCTGACCTGGCGCCCTACTCCAAGGGGAATAGCCACCAACAGAAGGGCAACACTCCAACCAGCTCAGTTTGCCAGAGGTCACCTCCAAGAGCCCATCTTGCTGTTACAGACTTTGTATTGAAGCTATCTCAAGAAATGAAATCTGAGTCTTAAAATGTTCTGCCTTTCACCTCTTGGTTTAGGGAGGAAAATAAGAACATTCGGAAATTGTGTATAATGTCCATTATCTGAACTGTTATTCAAAACTGTTAGCTGCAAGATCTGACTTTTGTAGCTCTTTTACAACCTTCTAACAGGACTGTCACTCAGCTATGACAAGCAGCATTGTTTGCCCACTCCTAAGGAAAAAAAAAACAAAACCAGCAAGGCCAGGAGGATGCTCTGCACTTCTGCCAGCATCACTCCCTGGAGTCCAATTACCATATCCTGCAGTCAGGCTGGGTGAAGAGCAGTCTGCCCTTCTGGGCATGGGGTTTGCTCAGGTGACCATGTAAAAATAAAACCAGCTTTATACAGCCATAGCCAAGTGGTTGTGTTTTCCTTGGAATAAGGCAATCTACAGAGATGGTGATCCAGGTTGGGTGCAGAATTTCCAGGGCCCTACAACACTTTCAAAGATTAAGCTGAATTTTCAGCCATACAACACAAACAGTATTCACATATTTACTTACTATGCAAGGCTTTTATTCAGCACAAAGTAAAAAGTTAGTTGTGTCTATGAAGCACCTGTTAATGACTATATTTTCGTATCAGGAAATTATGTTCTATTCTCTCTCTTTAAGGAGCTATTGTTCTACCTAAAAATGGTATATTGTGAAACCTAAGCCCAAGCATTGCTTAGCATCTTATTAAAACTACTGTTGTGAAAATAAAACCCAAAAACCATGAAGTCATATAAAAAGACTCATTGGTTATAGATGTTTGCACATCATTCAAACTACTTCAGAGTTACTACAGCACTGTTCTTCATGAAGTTATCTTTACTAATTAACAGGAGCTAAAATGAATGCCAGCTTCAACAAGGTGAAAGCCATCAGGAATGCAGGATTACAGCATGCAGACTGTCAGGTAGCAATGTGATTACCAACATAAATCCTGAAGCTATAAAAAGCATTTAAAGTAATTATGTAAAGAATATGCCTTCACACTCTATCATTTAAAAGCCGTTTAACTCATCATTTAAATTTACTAACAGATGTAGACTCTTTTCAAACACAGAACTGATGTCCATCACAGCACTTACCATGCCTTTAAAGAAGTTTCAATTTTAATTTATAGAGCCATACAAACTTCCAAAGTGCTTCATTCACCATTCAGTATAGATTTAAAACCAGGCAATAAAAAAATTAAAGGGCCATACATATATTGTACATACCAACTTCTGTCATTAAAAAAAAGCCATTGGTAAACCCATCTTTCTTCTTTTAAGTATGAGGGACTTGGAAAAGCACCACACAGAACAAACAATAGGACTGGAGAAATGAGAGGAACTGTTCTTGCTATCTCAAAAAACTATTTCCCACTTAAAGTCAGATGATTATCTGACAAACATGGAAGTTTATACAAGAGTATTGAATGAATTCTGGAAAAAGTTCACAGAGACATTTTCAGTGCTCTAGGATGTCTATGAAGAAGGTCTGACAAGTTTTAAGCTCTATTTAATCAATATCTGAAATTATTTAGGTATATTAAACCTATTCTTCTCTGGTTTCTCCACTTGATTTACAGGTGATATACTTTCAAATTTAAGAATTTAACAAAAACTTCTTTCTCAATTATTACCTAAAGATATGCTTCTATATTTTCTGCACAAATATGACTCAAAGAAGCCCACAAACTGATTTTATGTCACTTATTCCCTTTGGCATACTCAGTCTTTGGGTTTTTTTTTTTTTTATGGTCATCCTTCCACCAATATTTTTAATTTCCCAGCTTTCACACTCTGGTCCAGACACCCCCAAATGTCTATGAAAAATAAATCTTACAGAAATTCTTTACTTCATAGAGAAATAAATGTATTTTAAATAAATGTAGTCAAGATAGATGAGAAGTTGGACATAGTAGATGAGGATTGGGTTAGGGATCAGTTGAGTAATCTGGACATCCATAAGTCAATGGGTCCAGATGGAATGCATCCAAGGGTGCTGCGGGAGCTGGCGGAGGTCATTGCTAGGCCACTCTCCATCATCTTCAGTAAGTCATGGGTAACAGGAGAGGTGCCTGAGGACTGGAGAATAGCAAATGTCACTCCAGTCTACAAGAAGGGCAAGAAGGAGGACCTGAGTAACTATAGACCGGTCAGCCTCACCTCCATCCCTGGAAAGGTGATTTAACAACTTGTTCTTGTCACTATCTCCAGGCATATCAAGGACATGGGGGTCATCAAGAGCAGTCAGCATGGTTTTATCAAGGGTAAATCATGTTTGACTAACCTCATAGCCTTCTATGAGGAAATTACTAGGTGGATAGATGATGGAAGAGCGGTAGATGTGGTTTATCTTGATTTCAGTAAAGCATTTGACACCGTCTCTCACAGCATCCTTGTAGATAAGTTGATCAAGTATGGGTTTGGTGATCAGGTAGTGAGGTGGATCAGGAACTGGTTGAAAGGAAGGAGTCAGAGAGTTGTAGTCAATGGGGCAGAATCTGGTTGGAGGTGTGTGACTAGTGGAGTCCCTCAGGGGTCAGTACTGGGACCGGTGTTGTTCAATATCTTCATCAACAACTTGGATGAGGGTATAGAATGTACCCTCAGCAAGTTTGCTGATGACACTAAGCTGGGAGGAGTGGCTGACACACCAGAAGGCTGTGCTGCCATTCAGAGAGACTTAGACAGGCTGGAGAGTTGGGCAGGGAGAAACATGATGAAATTCAACAAGGGGAAGTGTAGAGTTTTGCATTTGGGGAAGAACAACACGATGGCCCAGTATAGGTTGGGGGCTGACCTGCTGGAGAGCAGTGTAGGTGAAAGAGACCTGGGGGTCCTGGTTGACAAGAAGATGACCATGAGCCAGCAATGTGCCCTTGTGGCCAAGAAGGCCAATGGCATCCTGGGGTGCATTAGAAAGGGTGTGGTTAGTAGGTCAAGAGAGGTTCTCCTCCCCCTCTATTCTGCATTGGTGAGGCCGCACCTGGAGTATTGTGTCCAGTTCTGGGCCCCTCAGTTCAAGAAGGACAGGGAAGTGCTTGAAAGAGTCCAGTGCAGAGCTACTAAGATGATTAAGGGAGTGGAACATCTCCCTTATGAGGAAAGGCTGAGGGAGCTGGGTCTCTTTAGTCTGGAGAAAAGGAGACTGAGGGGTGACCTCATCAATGTTTTCAAATATGTAAGGGGTGAGTGTCAAGGAGAAGGAGTTAGGCTCTTCTCAGTGGTGACCAGTGATAGGACAAGGGGTAATGGGTGTAAATTGGAGCATAGGAGGTTCAAGTTGAATATCCAGAAAAATTTTTTTACTGTAAGGGTGACAGAGCCCTGGAACAGGCTGCCCAGGAGGGTCGTGGAGTCTCCTTCACTGGAGACATTCAAAACCCGTCTGGACACGTTCCTATGCGAGGTACTCTAGGTGGCCCTGCTCTGGCAGGGGGGGTTGGACTAGATGATCTTTCGAGGTCCCTTCCAACCCCTATGATTCTATGATTCTATGATTTTCAACCCAATGGGACTAATTTGAAAATCAACTTTTTTAAAAGTTCATTATAGAGGGGAAAAAAAAAAAAAGGAAAACCCCATGATGTTGGTTTTCATGCTATTTAAGATTCACTCTCTCATTCTCTTGGAAGCAGAGAAAAATCTGCATGTTTTCTCTGTGTTTCAAGACACTCAAGTAGCACAGTCACTTAAGGTCATCCTGAAGATTGTAGAAATCTTAAACTGTATAAATCTAAGTAGTAATTTGAATAAAGTTGTCAATATTAAAAAAAAAAACTAATCCTAAAAGTGTAAGCATTCATTTGTATTTAGAGCCACACCTGTCTATTTGTAGGTTTTGTGGGTTTTTTTTGGTTTTGGTTTGTTTGGGGTTTTTTTTTGAGTAAGTGCGATTTTATTTGGTAGTCTTGAGACAGTCAGAAATCATTGTATTGGAATCAAAGAGTACAGTGTGTTCTAACAAGAAGTTAATATATTTCATTGAAAGTGTTCAACAAATTTAAAAAAAAAAAAAAAAAAAAAAAAAGGTTTCTTTTACCCTTACAAAGTTAAGGGAAAAGTCCTAATCAATATATTTCCCCTCATATTCATCCAAATACCAGATATTAATTATACCTCAGGCACAAGCATGACTGCCTTGAATACAGAGCGAGTCTAAAGTGGCAGCCATAAGATTGATTATTTAGTAAAGCAGGATACAGATACATGCACCCTACAGTTTACACAACTGTCACCAACTCTATTGATTCTGCAGATGGCTTCCAACAGGTTAGTGTTCATCCTGGCTTTATCCATGACTTTCTGCAGGTTTTGTTGCTGCAGGCAATAAAATCAAAAAACATCCCAGCTGGACCAAGCAAAGCAGCTCTGTCCTGTACTTTTAATTCTGAAACAGATACTTAGCCTTTTACAATCTGTCCTCAAAGGTACAGCAGAATCATAGTTGCCTTGTAAGTTTACAGCTATTACTGTGTTTTCTTTGCATCACGTTAGCACACAGGGTAAAAGCCTTGCTCAGGGTTTAATGTGTTGAACACCAACACACACAGAAAAAAAGAGATTGCTTCCCTGTTAAAAGCATCAAGCAGACAGCCAGGCAGTCACCAACCAGTTTCTCAATTTCTCCACAAACACTTTCACAAAACCCACATGATATAAAATGAATGGAAACCACATCTTAACCTCAAGCTGATTTGCAATCCCTTCATGTGTCAGAATTTCTGTGGGTAGTTATGACAGCACTTCCAAGAAAATGAGACATTTACAAGTGTGCAGAAACTATGTTGAAAAGAAGAGGGAAGAGGGAAGAGAAGAAAAAAGATGTCACTACAGAGGATAGCAAAGTTATCTGAAAGAGACTGCAGATTTAGTACTGTTAACCTGGTTAAACTGAGCAAGAATTGTACACGGAAACATTTTAATCTCCTCAGAAGGAATCACTGACCTGAAAAATTAAATATTGCAGCACTTGAAATGGCACCTTCTGGTGTCCTCTTTTCATCAATTCATCAATGTATAAATGAAAAACAGGTAAAATTCTGTAGACTTTAAGATTAACTAGACATAACATCACAATCCATAAAATGCAGACTGTAGGAAGGGTAAAAAAAGATGAGCACTGCCTTTATGTCTCCCCTAAGCATCTACTACTGTGCACTAACAACTGGAACAGACAGGACCTTTGGTCTGAAGCTGTAACTCAAGTTATATATATATATATAATATACACACTCAAACACATACTTTCCCATGACCTTAGTGAGTGTGGAAAGCAGGTGAAAGGAACAGTTCTCTGCTCTGTGCTATGGTTGGCTATATCCTCAGTAATAGCTACTGCAAATACATCAAATGGAAAGGAAAGGAAAAAGTCAAAGGCAAAGGACATCCTTGCCTTGGGCAGCTTCTGATGGGTGCCATTTAAATAAAGCATATGGAAAATTGTAGAACAGTTGTGCAGAGGTTATAAACTGATGCCTGAAATTAAATTTCCCCACTACTACAAAATGATAGTCCCAAAGAACCCTATTGACTGCCTTCTCTGAACCTAATGGTAGGAGGCAGCAACTTTTATTCTCTCGGCTAACGTGATCAATGTGTTTAATGTTTCTTAAAGTTTATGAATTGTAGCTGCTCTTGGAGCAAAGCCAGACTGGCCAATGGGGGTGAGCTGGAAGGGCCAGAGACAGTCAGTTTGCTAAGATTTTCACATGTATTTCACAGACTTATTTAATTAATGATATTTCTCATCAATACTTTTGGATTAAAGAATTGGTTATCTGAAATAACCAAGACATAAATACCTAATCTGGGCAGCTCCTGAAAGGTTTCTAATGGTGTTTGCCATCTCAGTTTCCAGCTTATTTTTCACAAGAAATATGTGAGCATCCATTAACAGGATTTAGGTGTCCTTTCAGGGTGAACTGCTCTGTTAAAATCGTCCTCTGATTCCCTTGAATAACATTGTAGGTCTAGAAAGCACAGGTAATGGGCATTCTACCATACACTGTTTATAGACTCTGTACTGACACAGAATTTCTCTTTGTACTGAGAAGATTTTAAGTTAGGCTCAATGGTCTCTAAGGTTGAATATGACTGAAGCTCAGATAAATCTGGACCATAGTAGGGTCTACTGTGCATTGGACTAGATTTATTTAAAAATTGCACTAAAAATCCCTCCTCAAAGCCTGCAATTTCTCTAGTTCAAGCCCCTTCTTTTCTAAAAAAGAAAAAAAAAAAGCAACAAATTCTACAACAATCTCTCAAGACATCAAAACATCATGGGGCCACAGACACTTTCAACATCTCAAAGCAGTAGAGTCATTTCCCTAATGCAGTAAAGGGAAAAAAAATTAACTTTCATGCACATAGACAAGTCAAAACCACACCCATATTGGTTCAGTAAATTCGCACAGATGTCTTCCATTTAGTTGAGAGCCACTTACTCATCGTAAAAATTTTAAATTCCCCAAACCTACATCATGACAATCACCACGGCTCACTTTTCAGCCTCTTTTCACATAAGGACAAGCCCCAGCATTTCCATCTGAAACACCCTACAGCTCAAGGAAACATAGGTTTTTTGACATGCCAGCTCAATAAGCAGCTTGAACTAAGGGGATTTTTCTGGATTTTTGAATAATGCTGCATGTTCCAAAAGCAGGAGGAGATGAAGCTTTTTGAATGTGTGTGTAAAAGAAGGAAAAAAAGAAAAGAACTCCTTGAATATGTGGATTTACACTTATTGTCTAGTCATATGCACAGTAAAGGAAATTAATCAGATTTGGGATCCATGCAGATGGATCAGATGATACAGCAAATAAAAATTTATTTCATAGTTCTGAAGACAGAAAGCATTTCTATCACGCCTAAGGCTGCACTGGTGATTGTTTCTAGGTTCAGTTTGAAGCATAACTTTGAGTCTGTAGATGCTGCTTTAACACGGAGGCCCAGCACCTCTCAGGTACCCGTCTCTGGTCGGTAAGAATTCAGTATTTGAACATAAAGATACTTCCCAGAAGTCTAGATCAGCAACTGGCAGCACAAAGACCAATGCTGACCATGTCAGCCACAGCTTGAAACAGAAACTGAGAAGTTCTTCAAGAAAAAAAACACATGGCTTTAGCCCATTGTATTTCTCAACTGTGGAAATGTTGCTTTGGGGATAATTATTTGGTTATGAGGCTTTACTACAATATCATTGCAAATCAGATTTCTGAGGAATAAAAAACACGTGTAGCAAAGTGCCCAGGAAACCACTGAAAGCTGCTGCACACATAAACCAAAGAAGGAAAGCTTAGTCATCACCACAGTACCCACACCACTTTAAACACTGCCACAGCAGTTGTCTGAATAGAAATCTCACACTTGACATTCCCTGGAACTATTTGGAGGAAGAACTTTTAATTTCTAGAAAGCTGTCATAAGCAATAGTCAGCAACTTTTAATAGTGCATCTCCCAAATGTTAAGAAATTAACACTTTCCCATAAAAGGAAAGGGCCCAAAATTTCAATTTTGCCAAGGACTAAATGAGCACCTTTATTAGACATCATCAGTGCACTGCTTCACTAGTGAAGTTAAAATATGAATCATTACTTTAGCATTTTTTTAGTTATGTTTAATACTTCGAAAATCTCACAGCTTTTTATCCAACACTGAAGTAAATTAGCTTTATAACACCTGAGCCATCTACTTCACACCCCAGTGAGGCATCAGATACCAGGGTTATTATTTACTTTATAGCTGAAGCTCAGCTGCTTCTGTCATGGATGAAGGATGCCCTTTATAAGAGCTCCCACAGCTGTATTACTCAATTGTACTGATGCATAAAGTCACCTTAGCCCAATGGACTTTCTTGCCATCCTCATCAGCAACTCACAAGACCCTTCCTGTAGGAAGATTCACCAGGAGTTCCAACAGCCAACATCCTTGGTTATATCCAGAAGGAGTTTTAAAGAGCACAATGAAAAGTCACATCTTAAAAATCAAAACTATGATATCTTAAATCTGCTACCAGAGGTATTCCCTCCAAAATTTTCAGGAAGAAAATTTTCCATTTAAAAGACTGCATATTCATAGAGGATATATTTTATTGGTTTAGTTTTGTTTTATAAATTCAGCCTTTTCTACCCCATTGTCACATGGCCATGATCTGAAATGTTAAGGATATAAAGACTTAATAAATGTCTTCACACTAATTATCAAGAAGAAAATGCTACAAAGTAAATTCTACCTTGACAAAAGTAATTCTTTAAAACCAAGAAAAAAGTGCAAAAAGTGGTGAGACTAAAGCTGATCTTAAAGAAATATTCTAAAACTTCTAGACTCAAGAAAACATAAAACAATCAGAGATGAGAGGATACCAGAAGAACAGATAAAAACAGTGTAAAAAGCTTAAGCAAAGAGGATGAAGAAAGGCAAAAGATCAAAAACTATGTCAACCTCAAAGCAGACACCTAATATAAAGAATAGACATTTTAGAGTTTATGTAAGAGTTAGTAAATGTTCTTCTCAAGAAATGTTTTGTAACTTTAAGGAAGGTTTGCCCATTAAGCAAGAAGCCTTTTATGTGTTACTCCATTATTAAGGGCTATCAGGAGAATTACAGTAAAAGCTATCTTCCTCACATTTGCAAAGTTCATATACCATGTTCTGTAACATTATTAACTCTTTAGGTCTTTTCATAAAAACTTAAAAATATAAGACTGAAAATAATACTGTACAGCTACAGGGTACATAAAAATAAACAGAATATATAAAAATCTATTTTCTGTCTAACCAACTTAAGAGGCACTGTAGAACCTGAACTCGGCTTTATATTTTTTAACTGAAAACACACTGATAAAATATTAAAAAAATACAAATCACACAATAAAAACTAGTTTAATGCAATAAAAACTAGTTACATTTAGCTTCAGCAGCTCTCCCTCCATGTATAGCTTCAGTTAATGAGCTGCAGAATACAGCTAATGCAAATTGTGAAACACAGTTCTGAAATACAAGTCCTGTTACTTGGGATGTGATAAAGAGCAAACTTCAACCTAAAGAGCTGTGCAAATGATTCTGCACTCACCATAGAAGACAGCAACCTCAAGATTGCTCTAATTTTCATGAGCAGCCACTCACTTCTGCTGCTAAGCATGAGTAAGGCAATTAAGGAAGACCTATGGAAATAGTGCTTAGGTTCCTACACAGCCAGATTCCCTCACACAAACAAGGAGAGCATGCTAACTCTGTATTACATTTTCTCATTAATTCCTTTGGTTGTCACTCTGCTACAGTGCAGCATGATTCCTCAAGCTCTTGTTAGAAGTTGAGTAATTCCCAACGTAAGGCTCAGTTCACATGTGACCCACCCTCCTCTGCAGCAGCAAGAAGATCAGACCTTCCCATGGAAGACTGTACTGACTGTCCTTCATAACTCCACAGTAGTCCTGACTCTTCTGGACAGCAAAACCAACACTGCATTTCATCACTAATGTATAGACACTGATCAAGGCTGCCTGAGCTTTGCTACCCAGATCCCAAGGACCACCACTGTTAGAGTCCCATCAGAGATTTTCCACTTCTGCTAGATTGCTTCAAGCACAGCATCAGCAAACACAGCCCAGAAGTTTGAATTCAACAGCGTATTTCTGTATTTATTTAAAACTATAAGGCATTTGTCAAAATAGCAAGCAAGAACATCCAGCAAACCCACAAAATTCTTCTGCATATTTCTGAATTATCAATGGAGAGCTCAGGATCAGCTCACACTGCACACTTTTGATGAGAGATGTAACATATTTCAGGAACAATCTGCACATCACTTCCACCTCCAGATTGCTCAGAAGTCCTTTAATGAGTAACCTACAACCACAGAATCCTACAAAATAGGAGTAATTCTTAGAGCAGTGCAGTATCAAATTTGAACATTTTGCAATTCAGGTGTGTGCTAAATCACTTTAATACCAATTAAAATACCAATACCACTCTCAAAGGAGGACAGGAACATTTTCCACTCACCGGCAAATATAGACAAATTAAACATTCAAAGCTAAAGCATCTCAGCACACAAAAAGGACAGGGATATGTAGCTAGAAGCATGGGTGACTCCCTTAAAAACGGGAAGATCTTCCTAAGACTTTTTTATACTCAAAAGTAGTGCAAATGCTTGGGAAGAGTTTGATAAAGAAAGGTTAATTGTCTCATTTAAGGCCTTGTTGGAAGACTGTAATAAACCCAAGCCAAATGCCCGAAATCATAGGCCATTACCATAATGACAATGCACTCTCTAATTTGTGATCCTCTGAATAATAAACTCAACTGAACAGGCATTGTTTGATAGACACCACCCTGAGCCAAAAACCATGGAGATTTTGGGAACAGCAACTCTGCCGAAACACATGCAGTTTTTTTAAGAGCTGTTAAAGACAAAAAGAAGTGTTCCTTTCCACCAACATACAGTGTATTCTAAATTATTTTCTACTGTGTAACAGGAGATTCAAGCAAACCTTTTTCCTTATTTCTGTCTGCTTTGATTATTAATTTTAGTTCACTTTTTACATGCTTATAGATGTTAAATTATATCTAGCAGAGTTTTCACTTGACATCTAGCACATTTAGTAGAATTCTAT
The DNA here is from genome assembly GCF_003957555.1 of Calypte anna. Taxonomy (NCBI): domain Eukaryota; kingdom Metazoa; phylum Chordata; class Aves; order Apodiformes; family Trochilidae; genus Calypte; species Calypte anna. Next base: position 7,032,970 of record NC_044257.1, on the reverse strand, counting down.
TCACTTGAAGTGTAATTAAAAAAAATATTTGACAAAACTAGAGTGGCCTCAAAATCCCAGGATTTTTTTTGTGTGGCCTCAAAATCCCACACAAAAACCCAAAAACACCACCAAAACCACCCCTTGAAATTCTAAAAAGACAGTTTAGCTCCAGCAAGGATTATACAAATGAGCAAATATTGCTCATATAGGATTAGGTCCTGCTGCAAGATTTACAGAAGTCTAACGAGAAGCATGCCGGCTTCTGGAAGGGCACTGCACAAAGACAACATCCCTCTTTGCTGCAAACTCCCTCCACAAATATATCCAGCATGGCCTAGAAATCAGTTTATACTCCAGACTGTACTGTTAAATGACTGTGTGAAGTGGAAAAGGAACTAGAATACTTGTGAATAACTGGCAATACCCACATTGTTTGTGTTTATCCTACAGAAAAACAGGTTGTAATTGTTTGGAAGGTTTTGTGAATGCTTGAATGCTTGCTAAAGCAACAGCTCTTGCTGAAAAGAGCATGTCTGAAAACACATTTAACAGCCATGTGTTCTACAGTCATACATTACCAGTGAAAGCTGATAATTTTTTAAATGCGAAACATAATCCCCGCAAGTAACAGAGCTTTCTAAATTGAAAAGCTGCAGCCCTCTCAGCCAGGAGTGTGTGTATGGCTAGTGACTGTGGCTGCAATGGTGTGCACATGCATACACATATATTGGCATGGTGGGGGGAAAAGAGCTAATAATTAGGTCCTACTGATTCAGTCTGTGAGCTTTTCCAACTTTGAGCAAGATCTCCACAGGAGATACCCACCACAGAGCCAGATCTGTGGACTTCTGTGCCACAAAAGTAGTGGTTCTTTGCTGCTTAACAGAACTCAGTGAGATTAAGATAAAATGCTTCCTCTCTACATGCTTATTTTAACAAATCAAGGACTTTGCATGGGACAATAGACAGATAAACCACTTATGTCCTTTTTTTATTTCACTTTGGTAAATGAATAGAATTATTTTAATATTTAAAAATACACTACTTGTGAAAGCAATGAGGATACTGCAGTAGACAGCAAGTTAAGAAATTAATACGTGCAATTAGTGAACAAGCTATGAATTGAATATACTCTACTTTTACAAAAGAGACAAGAACATTGTCTTATTTTCACCTCATACTTGCCAGCACTGACTGCATGTAAAAGCCTTCTCTTCACAACAGGATCAAGAATTGAGTAAGTAATTGAAGAGTTTAGTAAATAATATGGGATGACATATTTCAAAAGAAAATGTACATAGTATATAAAAAAGCAGAAAAGGCATTCCAACACAACCCTTCTTTGAGCACTGACATGCACTGCAAAAACTCAGATGTCTTAGGAGAATGTAAGGCACAACTAGCCTGACCAGTGGAATTTGGAAATTCTGCCTCCCTCAGCATGAACAAGAAACTTCCCTCTTTTCACCTGCAACTACAGCATTTTCTTTGAGGTCTTTGCAGTGGGCTACAACAAATCAAGCAGGTTTGAATGATACCATAATTGGTGAGGATCTGGTTCACATGATTAACTACTTTTTTATTATCTGAATCAAGTAGCATTCATCCTATAACCACAATCATAATGGAAGACTTTCATATTACCTACACAGTTATATCAGGGAGGATTCTGGATTTCAGAGAATGATCAGGAAGCACATCCCCACAGAAATTACAATACACTTTTCAACAGAAGGCAGGCAATAGAACTTTTGCTTAAGAAAAAAAACCTGACCCAAAAGCAGATTCATAGCATTCAGGGTCTGTGCACTAATCAGACTGAAGTGAAGGGAAACAGTAAAGGTATAGCAAATTAGATGCTATGAGATGTTTCAGAATCTACTGTTTCATGGCCAAATTCCTTCTCATGTGAACAATCCCAATTAGAGTAGCTGCTACATAAACTATGTGATAGCAGTTTTTAATCATGATTGTGAGGATAGCATCTGATCTAGTCTATCAGACTAGGTGGCAGCTGAAGCTGAAAAGCTAACAGCATGCTCATTTTCATCTCTCTAGGATTAAAACTGAACAGTTTCCCTGTAAGCTCTTACACCATTCTGGAAAACTGGATATCCTATAGAAACCACAAAACACAACAGCACCATTCCTTGACACAATCTTTCCTGGAGCTCATCTTGAGGCAGCGCAAGAGTTCTCTACTCATAATGCAAGCCTGTGTCTTCAAGGAAGGATACGGAGCCAGGGAATCACTGCTCATCCCCAGTGATTCAATATGAATTTCACAGCAGTCTCACAATCCAAGGAAGCTGCTGCTTGTTGCTCCAGAAGTCCTGAACAGCACTGCTGGGCAGGGAGGCAAGCTGATTTTTATGATTTGGTAAAGCAAAATTTATTACTTAAAAAACAAAGGTATTAATAAGGAGAAAGATAACTGTATTAAAAAAAAAAAAAAAAAAAAAAAGAAAGAAAAAAAGAAAAAAAAAAGATTCACTTTAAAAATGAAGTTCTGGGAAGTGAAGAGTTACATGGAACCCATATCACCAGCAGAGTTTACCATCTTTAAACTAGTCTGAATTTAATTCAAGCACTGCGATAATAAGACAATCTACCTGCTCAGCTACCATGAGAATGATACGAAGGGAATTACCTAGACAATATGGACACAAAATATATTTTATAAGCAGTTTCACAGTAAGGTCACCCAGTACTGAAGCCTGACAAACTAATTTTGCTGAGAGATTTCAGTGGTCTAGTTTACAGAAGATTGTGTCACATGAGAAAAATCTCCTGGGAAACTTGGCCTTAGGAAAGATAATGTCAGTAGGTGAAGATTGCTAAAGCTGTGCAAGTGGAAGCTCAAGGCAACATGCTGACAGCATAAACTGTTAGTGAAGCATACTTGAAACAAGCCATATTAAAAGACTTTAAAATTACATCTTGATGGCTGTTAGTTTTAACAGGTTAGCTCTCAAATAACAAAGGCAGGCTAAAATGCAACCTCAACCTTCCTCAGTAGTTTTAGAAATTCAAATGGTACTGGTGTTAAGCACTGCAAATAGGATGGTCAAAAGACTTTTCAGAATGGCTACAGGAAGTCAATATGCAAAACAAAAAAGGGAGAAAGCAAGAAAGCTAACAAAACCCCCACCAGTTCACGTTCGTTGTTAGAGGACATTTTTAAAAGTCATAGGGAAAAAAAATTAGAAAAACTGTAGGAAATATCTTTAAAAAATAAAATCTGACAGAATCAGTAGGGGATGCCTGTAACTAATGAGAAAATGCAGGCAAGCTAGAGAGGAAGATCAGGTCAGAAATGCCAGATATGATGGAAGAACTGTATGATGTGACAGTGGAGGCCCTGGAGACAACAGACAAAGACAGAAAAAGCAGAGAAAGGGACAGTGCTCAAGAGATTGTGCCGAGAGAGAGAAAAGAGCAGGTTTTCTAGCAGAGAGAGGGAGGGGGAGAAAAATCTGAGAACCCAGGGAGAGCCAATATATAAGAACCCAAAACTGTTTGCCAAGACTATTTACACTGATTTAATCACGCAGAGTTGACAGATCTCAAACTAGGAACATAGTGGGGAGGAACAGAGAAGATAAGAACAGGCAAGAAGGTAGATGGTATATTGCATAAGTTTTTGAAAGAGCTTTTGCTAAAGCAGTTTTAAAGAAAGGTGGCCACCATATGCAGCAGAGATCTTGTGAGGGATGAAAGGAAGAAAGAGCGAAGCTGCAGATCATGCTGATGCCAAACAGACAATGAACATGGAGAAAGCAGCCTCGGAAAAGCTAGAGAAAACACTAAATCCAAAAGAGAGGGATAAGAAAGGCCACCCAAGAACATGAGGAATCAAAGTACTAAAGAACAGCACATTAGAGGATGGAAAAGAGACTGTAGATCAGTGGCTAGAAACAGAGAAATCTCATTTTATAGTCTCTGCAGCCTGGAGGGCAAACAGGCAATACAGAGCTAGTAAAAAAGAAAATTAGTTATAATACTGTACAAGAAGGAAATCAAAGGAGCATTAAGAAGACCATGAAACGTTCCAAAGAAAATTAATTAAAAGTTATCTTAAAAAAGAAAAAAAAAGTTATCTTAAAAAGGAAAAGGAAAGCAATATTTAGTGGACTCTTCACCTATTAATTTTTTTAAATGGGGAAGCACCAAACTCTCAACTTGTGTTCTGGACTTCAAACATTCATGATTTTCTTTGCAGACAGTAGAGCATGCCAGCAGAAGTCACACAGCCACTCAGAATTAAAACAGCACTAAAACTTACAGTAAAGTAAGAGATACTGTCTGTATTCCTCCTCACTTTTTAGGAGCAAAGAAACACAGCTGTTTCATCAATACTATGCCAAAAACAGATTGGTAAAATGAAAAAATCTCAACAAACAAAAAATACCAACCCAAAAGAGTCCACATTTATCAACTCTTACACTGTGACTATCTCAGTTTCAGACTAACAGCAGGGTTGTCCAGTGTAGAGTCAGAAAGCACCACCAAGAAACTCCCATTGAATAAAATAGATTACAGAAATGAAACAGCTAGAATTACTTTAAGGCATGCAAAGAAGCAGGAAAATAGTAAAAAACCCCAGCTGCAATATGAAGCATGTTAAATGAATCTTAAGCATTTGAAGGAAAAGAGAGAATTTGGAATCTAAGGACTACACACAGTTGGTTTTGTTCTGAAGTGTTACCTCCTTATACACAAGATAACCATTGATAGTTAATTGCTAAAGGAAGGGAAAAATATCAAAAAAAAAATCACAAAAGAAATGAGGGATGCTTTTGAGCAACAAATGTTTACAGAACTGAAGTAGTTACCACAGAGAGATATTTTTGATAGAACTCAAAAGCATCAAACTGGAGCAATTCCACTACCCTTGCCCTTACAGGGAGCATCACAAACTGCCCATTATTAGCAATTCCATTCTCCTGGTGATATCCTTAGTGTGAGCAAGTTCACTGCATCAGACCTCTCCTGAAAAATGGCACTTCCACCTCCAAGTAATCCAAAATCAGGTGTAATTTAAATGACAAACATAAGAGCATACAGAACCAGATTTCAAGACGCTTGTGACAGCTACTGTTCTGTTCTGCTTGAGAATAACCTAAAACATGCAGCTTTAACACTATCCATGCAATGCATCAGAACTTATGAAAGGAGGGGGAAAAGCTCTTCTGAAGTTTTTAGCTCTCCAGCTGAAGGCTGTTATTCTACCATGCATAAAAGCTGAGTGACAAAAGTCAGATGCACTTCCTCACCTAGTCATACACTGGTGAAGATTTCTACTTGCTACAGACCAAGAATGTTTTGTAACAGCTGGGTATGCCTGCAGCTTTTCTATTTAGTACCATCTGAGTAGTACAAGCCTATGTTATGTAGTTTTAAAAATGCCACATAATCACTGATTAATTTTGTGGATAATTTCACAAATTGCTTTTCTTTTTATACACAATAATGCACAAACCAAAAGCAAATTCTGCTTGAAACTCATTTCCTTAAAGTCTCCAATGAAGACTCCAACTGCTGTGTAGTGCATATGCACTACTAAATGTGCATGAATTCATAGTGACCTAGAATAATCAGTCCAGTGTAACTACAGACTATCATCAAAGCAATGGTTCTGTTCCCACAAGTGTATTTGCAGCCCCTCCCCTGCATGGGATGTGGACACCACGCAATTGCCTTATACATCAGTTTGGTTCCCTGGGTGTGACAAAATATTGTATTTCTGTTTAATTTTGGGGACACCAGTTTTCCATCACATCGTATGAATCCTCCCTCCTGCAGCCACACTGTCTGTGGATTTAAGCAGAGGGACGGGCAAAGAAAAGAAATGTGGGAACAGAATGGGAACAGAAACAATAGAAAACACTGCAGAACAAGTGCAGAGCTTTATCAAAACCTACCTGTAAGACTAGGATCTGCAAACTGAATCACAGCTGAGTACAGTATGAACCACCTTTACAGCATGCAATCTCCCACTGAAACTTATTTCCTCACTCCTTTCCTTCAGGAACAAACCACATTTTCCAGACAGTGGCTCCTGTAGTTAACAGCAGCATTAAATAAAAAATATTAGTGACATGAAAACATCTGCAAAACAAATTCACAGAAGAGCACTTTTAGTTTGTGTTTATTTGTCTACCTCAGTACAACTTCTAATCTGAAGCAAACACACTTATAATAGCTGCATGAATATTGCTGTTTTCTGGTTATTAGCACTTGCTCCGATTCCCTAATTGTAAATGCAACAACATACAAATGCATTCACATTTGAGGAGTATTTCTATGCTATCTTATGACTGGTAAGGGCAACTTAGACCAACCATTCACATCACTGTTGTCACATGAAGTTAGAAAACTCATCCCTCCCCTAGGACAAGGGAGTAGGAGTGATTTAGCCAGGGCTTCAAAAGTGCTATCAAGGCCTGTCAACAGACAAGCAGAATTACCTCAGAGATGCAGTGGAAGACCATTGACTAAATATGTTACCTGCAATCCAGAATCAAACCCTGTGCAAGGAGAACTGGTATGCAACAGACACACTTGGATGCCACAGTAAGAACTAGCTGTCTCACACTGAAAAAGGGTATGCATTGGCACTAGAAATTCATGTTACAAGCCTGTACACATCTTCATTTGGTTTGCTTTGCCATTCTCACATAGAAACATATTTGGTATGACTGAAAACATGCAACTTCTTTTCAAAGGCTGTTTTGTGTCACTGCAAACATCTGCTGCATATATTGCTCCCTGTAGGAATAAGCCTCTAACAGGAACCTAAATTCACTGTATGAGCCAGAACAGCTACAGTACAAGACCCACACAGAGGGCAACCCCATCACAGAACTGCTGCCTTGCCACTTTGGGGTTGGGGCTCAGATAGAACTCACCCCACAGTATTCTCAGAGACAGTCTCAGCATGCATATATATGTATATATATATATACACACACATATATAGGCAAACAACTAGAACTTCAGTTTAATATCAAACTGCCAAACACCACAAGAGCTAATTAGTGGCTAAATGTTCCGTATTTTAAACTTTTTACCTCTCCTGAGCCTCTACTTCAAAAGATCACCTTTGTCATACCAAGAGGTCTTCTCACCAGATTAATTTTCCTTATTCAGCCTTTGTAACACATATGCTTAATTTCTGTCCAGAGCAATTTCTGTTTCTTCCTCATATTCTTACAGACCCCCTGCTTTTTCTTCTGTTAACCTGCATCTTATTTCTCCCAGCACACATCAACAGCACTAAAATTTTTCTATCTCTCTTTTCTGCCCATGATAGTAATTAGGGGAACTTACACCTTCTCAAACTGAAACACCAGATTTATTTTATTGATTTCTGATCTCACTTCTCCCTGACATTTATTTCCAGATATCCCACTATAACGTTCAGTCCACTAAGATAAAAATCAGACTAACTATTCTCCATCCACAAGACTGTCCTTTTTTTGCTGTACTTAATTTACAGTTCTCCTAATAATGTAGACTGCCTGCTCAGCTTGATTTCTTTCAACATTAAAAATGTTATTATAAAAAAATGCTAAGAACTATCCCATATTGACTTTATACTCATCTTTGAATCCAGGTTCAGCAACCTTACTCCCCATCCATCCTACCTTTGGTCTTACCAAGATAACCCTTATTGCTGTCTTTCCAACCTTTTCCACTCTCAGCTTATTCTTCTCTCCTAAGCCTTCATCATCATCATCAAAACCTCTCCTCTGCATTAATGTTGTCCTCTGTTCTCCAAGTACTTTCTTTTCCACATATTTGATGTGTTCAGGATCTACTCAAATGCTTTTAACATTTAGTGCCAGAACCTCACCTTATTAGATGCTTTCCTACACAAGTGTTCAAAAGTGAAAATAAGAGCTGCATACTATATATGTTAAAATTCTTTAGCAGTCCCTGATAAACAGTGCAGCTGAGGTGTGCGAGGTCTCCTTCAGCAGAGCTGCTGCAGGCACCATGAGCCTGTCCCTATCACCACCATGGAACTTCAACCATGCCTTGAGGGTGCTTGGGTGGAGAGTTCAAGCTGCATACAACTCAGTCCTCAGCACCCCTTGCCAGAGAACCAGCACAGTAAAGCTTCATCTGACGATGAGCATGTGTGCAATCAAACTGAAATCAGCCACTCGCTTTCGACCAGCAGCGTTGACTTCCAGCCATTACCAGCCCTGACAGGGCTGTAACTGACAGAATGTGGCAGATGCAGGGAGATCCCTGAGAGAGCGAGACCGAGATCCACAGATCCCGAGCTCCCCGGGCCGCCTCTCCGCGTGCCTTCCCTCACGGCCAGGCCCACAACCTCTGCGCACCTCTTTCCGCCGGGGCTTCGGAGCAGCTCCGGGGGCACCGCACACGGGATCGGCCCCGAGCCCACCGCACACCGGAGCCGACCCGGGGGCACCGCACACGGGATTGGCCTCAGGGGCACCGCACACCGGAGCGGCCCCGGGAGCAGCCTCTGCCCGCCCTCTGCGTCTCTGAGGCGGCGGCTGAGGCAGCCACGCGCGTGCCACGGGCCTCCCAAACGCGGCCGCACGCGGAGAGGTTCCCGCGCGGTCCTCTCAGCGCGGGTTGCGTCGGACCGCGTTGCCTCGGCACACAGCGAGCTCGGGCTGCAGCCCTCATGCCCCTCAGCAGCCTCCAGCGGAGCGCTGAACCGTCGGGTCTTCCAGGCTAAGGCTGTGTAACAGTGTTTGGCTGTAAAAAAGCCAAAATAGTAAAAAAGAATGCAAATCAAGTTCTCCTAGGCCTCCAGAAAACACGTATTTAATATAATTCTTAAGTACCTTACATTTACCCCTCATTCTTGGGCCCTTCTTGCCCAGTGTTAACCTTATCTGTTCCTCAGGAGCCTTAAAACCTTTGGGCTCAGACTGATTTTTTCAGTGTTACAGGCCAGAAATTCATACTTTATTTCAATGACAGAGTCCTCTGCTGTCATCATAGGAGATTGATACAAACAGTTTAAAACCTGACATTTCGTAATTTCAAGCACAGGGTTTTCTACCTCCTCCTGCAAGTATAATCAGCATATTTGAGGATGCCACAGAAATGTGAGATTCCTAGAACTACACCATCACCATTTCCCAAAGCTGTAGGCTTCAAGGGAGAAGGCACAACAAACCTTCATGGTCTCAGATTCCACTGCCTGCCCTTCCCGTGTGCCCTTAGGAAGGCTTCAGTTCCTACAGACCTCTGCAATTCTGTTCTCTATTATTTCAAACAACTGCCATACCTTCCAGTGTAATCAGCATCTACATTTTTCCTCAGGTTTCTCACTTCTCTTAATCTGAAAATATCAGAAAGAGAGCTAACACTGACAGTATCATATTAAAGGTGTCTTTGATCTCCATTTCTTGGAACAAGTGGCATCTTGCTTATACCTTACCAGTCATCTTCTCAGATCACCTACTAATGATTTATGTGCTAGATCCATTTTACTTGACAATTGTATTTGCCTTGAGATGCTAACAACACCATCAGGCCAACCAGACCAGCAATATTACTCCTGGTAGGTTGTGGGAGTGCAGGCATAAGTCATTTCATAGAAGCCTGTGCAAATGTGGCAGCCCCAATACTTAGCTGTGTCCCTTGTGTGGAAGAATTTGTCCATTTCTGATAAAAAAATAAAATATATAGACAGAAAGAATTTGCCTTGAATTTGACCTCTTTCGGTTAAAATCATCGAGACCTTGGGCTCAGGTCCCAGTAGTCTGTATACTGGCTGGCCCTCTGAACTGAGAAGTGAGTGGGCTCTATAACAAACAGGTTGTTCCCTGTTCTCCTCCTAGGCCATTAGCTATTCCTTTGATTAGTCTGCCTTTATCCCTCAGGGCCCCACATTTCTTTTCCCTACACAGTATGCCATACATTGTATTACTTTTAGCTCAGTTTTAGAGCACTGTAGAACACATTTTTCTTTCTGGGCTTGTCCAACATGAGCTCATATACTTCAGATCTCTTTTTCTTCCCCTGATCATTGATAACAAAATATCACAAGTAACCTTTTACTTTTTTGATCCATCCAAATCCTTAAAAGCTGTGGTAAATCCTAACATCATGAAAATGGGTGAGAATTAGACCTCAAGTACCCACAGAAAACAAATTTATGATTACAGCCTTTACAGTTCTGGGCTCCAAATTAGCCTGTCAGGTTTGCACGTACTGCTTCTGCTGACTTCAGTGGGAATTGCACATGTGAAACTAACAGAATAATCAGGCCCTGAAAATTTGAGCTTGTGTCCCCAAGCATAACTAGTGCATTTTTAACTGATTCAGTGTGAGATGCATCTGTGACCCTAGAGCAACAGCAACAGCTGGGAGTATGTGCTGGCACCCAGAAAGCTAGTGCTGTCTTTCCACATGGGATATGCAGCAATCTCCAACCTGCCCTGCTTGTATTTAAACCACAAACTTAGCTATAATATAAAGGCAGTGTTTCTGTTACCATGACATCGAGAAAGAAAACAAACATTGCTTTCCCCAGAAAATACAAGGTAATAGAGCATTTTAGCAAGTCTAATGGCAGAAGTCAGAGCCATCGTGACACATTGTAGCAGACAAATGAAAAGATTGATTTTCTTAACTTGAAAACGAGAGGAAAATGTCAAAATATTTTCACATATAAAAAAACCACATGCTAAATACTCTTTATTCTAACAAAGTGTTAGAAAAATACTATTTTGCTTTTCATTTTCTGGGTTTTTTTCTGCCTGAATTCCCCAAGTAAGAGGTTGAACTAGAGTAAAACTCAGTAGATATTTCCTAGAAATCTCCCAAGCAGAAATCAGATTTTTAATTTTTTTTTTAATAACCCATGAAAAAATATTCAAATCGAAACCACCAAAACACAGGCAGTTTTAGCTATTATCAATAAGAAGATGCATTATTCCTGAAAGAACCATGTATTCAAATATTTCATAAATGATGTTTTTGGTTCAGCATCCCAGTTTTCCAAACTGAGTAGCTACTCACTAAGGAAAGCAAAAGTTCCATGGATTATCAGGTCCAAAGTTAAAGGCTACACATGTGTTTAGTATTATACAAATGCAAGGAAGTCAGGGAAAATAGAACACAACTGGTCAAAAGAAAAATGAAATTATAATAGCACTGCAGACATGTATTTTAAATCAAGCTTCCAGGATGTATATATCATAGTCTTTTTTGTTAAAGTTACCTATTTAATATTCAAATTCCAGTTTTTAAATTCCTAACCTCTTTGTAAGAGATAATTCAGTAAAAATCACATGATTCAGCACATACAGGAGTTACACTGACTGCTGGGCTCAAAAATATTGCAGCAATTATGTGGGTCTGTCTTTGGGACAGCAGTGAAATCCTAACTCAACATGTGTGACCTGGATCTGACCTTGTACTGGTACATTATTCAAACATGTCATACATTTAAGTCCCCTCTTATACTGTTTTAATTTTGATCCAAAGTAAGATGCTTTCCTAAAAAAATGGGAAAAGGCTTCTTTCTTTGAAGTTCAGAGTGCATTTGTAGTACACATGTGCCTGTCTATGATATACTTATCATGGACTTGGGGGCTCTTTCGCCCTGATTTTAGAAAAGAGTAAACCTCCCTGGTACAGACAGGAGGCAGGCACATTTGTTTTCAGCAAGCCCATTACCCACTAGCTCTGCCCAGTAAAACCATGACCATTCAACTTGATGTTAATTATTTATTTCATGAAGTTGTCCATTTTAGAGCTGAATGAGTGAAATGCAACTGAACAGAGCCAAAGGCTCGGACTGGGCTGCCATTTTGACATTCTCATCAGGGAAATGATGCTGTAAACACCCATACTTGATTCACATGCATGGTCTCTTGGTTGCCTACAGTAATGCCCATCTGTTCAGATGGCATCATGCCCACTCAAGTTGCTCAAGGGAATACATGCTGGGCAGTGATTGGCTTAGGTAAGTATTTTTCAAACTGGGTCGGTGTCGACCTCCTTTTGGGAAGGCCCAAGAGGAAAAAGAAACAAAAAGAATTTTCATTTTTTATTTTAATGGATTATTTTCATTTAACATTCAGAAAAACCACCACCATCTATAAAACATTTAGTAGATGGTTTTGCTTATTCCTTGGTACTTGTGACCCCAGTGAGGAAAAATAAATTCAACTGTATTCTCATTTTTAAAATAAATGAGTTTAACCTGTTATAAAGTCACAGTCCATGTAACATTAAGACCATCTCATTTTCAGAAGAGAAACCTGTCCCAGCAGGCATTGCCACATTCTGACAATTGCACTAATTTCTTTTGTTGAATATTGGTCAACATGCACATATCTGAATTCATAGGTATTCTTACCAAAAGGCACAGCTTGAATTTTGTGGGCAGAGTGGTGAGCAAAACATTCCAAATTATTAGTCAGCTCAAATGAATGTTATTGTACAAAAATGCAATTCCAAAATAAACAAACACAAACATGCACAAAGACAGATGATTGTTGTGCAGTAACTTGAAAGAATTAACCCCTTTTGGTTCCTAGATTGGAATAATATCCAAAGATAATCTTTTGCTTCTCCAAAGCCAAAGAACTTCGCTTTAGTGAAGTCCATTGTTCAGTGAAGCCATTGTCTGTCATATTGCTTTATAAAACAAGAAGTGGGGGGAACATGTCACCCTTTCTTCCTACAAATAAACAGTGGGACTTTTTATTTAAGAGAAAGCTGCCATTATTACCCCACAAAAAAAAAAAAAAAAATCAAGCTCCTTTCATTTGGGAGACAAAAGCCTTTCAGTGCTGCATCCATGTGCTCTGACTACTGTTTTGACACTGTGTCAAGATGCTCCCTCTCTGCTCCAGGTCTCAGATCACAGTTGGAGTGTCTTGATATAGTGTTGAATCAGTAGTGTCAGCAAGTCTCAGAGCAAAGTCAAAAAGCCTCAATGTTGCCTCAGAGCAGGTAGAGTCAGAGAGACCTTTCCCCTAAACTGAAGTAGGCAGAAGAGGCTCCTTTGTATTATTATTATTATTTTTAATTGTTTGTTTTAAGACATTTCAAGTCAGCTGCACCAGGCTCTCACTTCCAATCACTGGTCTTTCTTGCACTGAGGTATCAGAGCTCTCTCCCAGCCCTGAAGAGCTGTTACAAAGCAGCATGCAATGTTAAGATCTTCCTGAAAGAACAAGCCTAGGCACAGAACTGAGGACTTGTGCTTTCTCAGAGCAGCTGGTGCTGTATTTAAGGTTATTTAACAGGGCCAGACCCGGTTTTGGTGACCCCCCCCTGTTCTGCAGTGTGGTTGCAGTGCTGTGCCACTGCAGGGGAGAGCTGGGACCCTGCCTTAGCTGCTGGGACACCATCCTCTGCTGCTGGAGAGTCAAATGGAAACAGGATGTCCTCTATCATAGCCACTGCCTGTATCTACAGACCAAAGGTCTGGCTTCCCTGACATCCATGGGAGCTTTCTCAAAGAGTTGACAAGGGGCACAATGCAGAGCAGATGGACAGAACAGCTCTTCTCAGCAAAAGGATGCCACGTGAAATCAGTACAACGTATCCAACATGCAGAACTGCACACCCATGGGGGTGGGGATTGTGACACAGACAGACAGGATGCTGTCCTAACAAACAGGGATTGCAGTCTCGACGCAGTGAAGGACACAGGCTTCATAAAAAGTCTGGGGGGCTGCAGAGCTTATTGTTACGTAAAGAATGGGATAAGGTTCAAGAATTTTGTCAATGACAGGGAATAAAAAACACCTTAGGAAATAGGTTTGATCCATGAAAGTTTGTCCTTTTTAATTTATTATTATTATTCCTTCACTTAGAGATGTAATGTTGGTTCTCCCTAGCAAACTTTGTTCGTGTCTTTAGATCACCACTAATGCAACAGCAGGACTTGAAAATCTAAATGCCACACTAAGGCACCCCTCAGATGGTATCAAATTAAGGGATATTCTAAATAAAGTGTAAGTAGAGATCAAATTAAACATATTATAAGCATGGGTGGAAAAAGGGATTGGCAAGAGGACCAGGGGCAGGGTGTGATGCTAACTTTTAGCACAGTTTTGTAAAAAAAAATAAATTATTAAAACAAAACAAAAATGTTTTGAAGAATGAATAGGCAAACTACTCCTGAGCCTCCTCCTAGAAAAGATAACAAAGGTGCACAGATCCTATGATTTCAAGGAATAACCTAACTTGGAATAACCAAGTTCAGATGGATCAAGCCATATCTAAGGCAACAGTCTCTAAAACCAAGTAACAGTGCCAAGAACTGTACCAGGAGTCATGCTTTGGAACAAAATGGATGGCAGGTACTAAGAAGGCATTTCAGGAGTCATGAAAAAAGGTCAGGGTGTAAAAAAAAATAACTAGACTTAAGAGGTTGCATTAGAAAATGTAAATAGGTCAAAGCCTATTCTGCTGTAGCTTTATGTCTATATATTCAATCCAGTTGATCTTGTATGCTAACTCCAGGGGGGTGCATGGATCAATGTATATAATTTGGGGTAAACAACCACTGCAGAGTGAGATGCATGCATTCTTACAGTTGAGCCAAATTTGTCCCTGGTATAAATGTAGTGATTTCACTAGGCAGGGATGTATTTGCTGGTATATAGGGTCAGTATCTTCCCAGTAACTTGTCACTTATGCAGATGCAATGTGTACTCACAAACATACAAAGTCATTTCTAATTTCTCACTAGCTACTTCTTCCTTATAATTACTGTGCTGTTATTTACATATTACTAAGTACAGTTAAAACAGTTATACAACAAAGAAATAATTGCTGACGATCATAGCCAATAAGAAAAATGTAAAGCCATGTGTTTCAAATCAGGTTTTTGGAAGCTGTAAAAAAAAAAAAATAAATAAATTGCAATAGACTTCAAGTCAGCAAGAAGTACAGAAAAATGAGCCAGTGACAAGAGGGACTTATGACCCCACAGAAAGCTGAAGCTCCGCCAGTGTTTGCTAAATTCTTTAAGATCCTTGGAGTAAGATATTGTTTAAGGTGCAAAGTATTTATATTTAGAACAAACAAAACTTACTCTTGTGGTGGCTTTCTTGCAGGACATTTCAGAGGAGAAGATGGGGATTTCCTTCTCCTCTCCCTGGACTGACTCTGTAGGGCCATCCCACCCTTGCTGGGTGCTGAGGAGGTCTCTGACCTGTTGAGACTGCTTTCACCCACTGCAAAGAGGAGGGCTCTCCCAGTGCTCTCCCCACTGTCTCTGGAGGTAAAAGAGAAATTCAAGATTGTATCACTGAGGCGCAAATTAAAATCTTAACTGGTAGAAACCTGGTAGAAAGTCTCAGAGGAGAATGAATTATGTATTTGAACACTTAAGATTTCCTTGCCTTTATTGCAGCATGGGGTCTGAACTCTGCTTTCTTCCCTGCACTTTATTACATGGTTAGAAGTCCCACAGTAGGAAACTTGCAGTTTGAATTCTGAAGCACCTATAGTGTCATACTTTTTATTTTAATATTTGTCACCAACAGTGCCGACAGATAAGAAGTGCTGGCTCCCCACAGCATGATGTGCGGGGTTTTCAATGGAGTTACACAATTGCTTTTGCTAAGTGCTTGCGGGGCTCACAGTGCCAGAGCCCGCAAATTGCTGCATTCAGGCCACTTTGCAGTGCTGTACCAAGGCAAGTGGATTAAAAAAGTTAGTTGCTTGCAGGAGGGACATCTGCCTAAATGGCTAATTTCTTTTTTAAAGTCCTAAGCAATTGCCTGAAGACATTTCTGCAACTCAGTTCAATAATTGTAGCACTTAAGAGATGTTTAAAACTTTTTGTGTCACCTGTAATGCATTCTGTGTTGCATAGTTTTATAAAAAAAACCAAAAAAATAATGTTTTCTCAGCTTCAAAGTTAGCTGGCCAAGAAAGTCTCAGAAACAGTGTTACCAGTTATGGTGATATTTAATTTATAGATTACTATTTCCTCTTCTTCTCTTTTATTGTCTTTGCTATTGTCTTTAATTTATAGGAATACCATTGTTCATACTGCAGCCTTAGATTAACGTTATGGTGTAAATTATTTAATGTTCACAACAATACTGAGTGTGTAATGGTTACACCTGAGGTATCAGGGGAGGGTTTTTTTGTATCTATTGTCTTTATAACAGGTCAATTAAAAAGCTGATTAAACCCAAAAAGTCTATGATGATAATTGTTGGAAATAGACTGGGATGATAATTGGTTTAATGACTACTGAAGGAGCCATTGGGATGTGTGCCTCTCAAGGAGCATGAATGGCACTTTAAGAGCTAGATTAATCCTGGGTGTTGGTTGTTGACTTTAATGTATTACTCCAAAATCAGATTTGGATCAACTTACAAAATATTGCAGACAAGACAAATAATTTTTAAAGGGCATCTCTGCTGAGCTTTCGTGTCTCTCTTAAACTAAACTATTCAATGTCAACTCCTCCAGTAAAAATTCTGACTGTACAGCTTGAAGTAGCTCTGTAAGGTGGGAATTCACTGAGGATTTTATATTTTTATACTTTCCCCCCTCCCCAGCATAGCAGGAAACAAATTCTATATAATAAGTAGAAAATGTAGGCCGAGACTATCCTCTGCACAGGAAATTTCACTCAGAGGGTTGGACACCCAGTGAGGTCCTATTCACAGACATCTCTTTGTATTTTTCTGCGTGGAACCAAAGAAGGGGATTCATGCCAAAACCCTGCAGGGTATGGAAATCTATCGGCTGTTCTGTGCTTCTGCATGTCTTTCAAAGTGGCTTCTGATTTGGGGAGCCCTAAATTAAGATCCATGGGCTTGGGGGCTTTAGGGTTGTTTTTTTATTTTTTATTTTTTTTAATAAGGACACTAAACCTGCAGCTTTGATTCAGGTAGGAGTCAGAAACATGCAGTACCTTTGAAAAACCCCTGACATTTTGTTCCTCATGCTGAGGACTCAGAGCAGCAAAAATTTAAACCAAAATTATTTCTCCAGGCTAGTCAGTATTACAAAATACTGCAGAAGCCAGAAAACCCTTGCTGCTGGTTATCAGTCCACATGCACTGCCGAGGCTTGGAAAGGCTATAAGGTTATAAATCTTTCAGTGGAAACAATTCCTGCTTCGTGCCATCTACACTGCCTAAAGACATCTGCACAGGGCATCTCTAGAGGAGGCTCCCACTGCTAGACCTAGGCAGTAGAATAATGAGAACCTTGCATCCAGTTTGAAAGACATTAGGGAGTCTCTCTTGGATACAATGCAGTTGTTCAACACCCTTATGGGCAAAGTAGCACAGAGCTGAGCTGAGTAGCTCTGGCTGAATAGGATGCACCAACAGGAACAATGCACAGCTCTGCAAAAGAAGAGTTGGCTTTTCAGGCCCAATTTGCAGCTCTGGTGCTTACACGTGTCCATGTTGTTTCAAATATTTACTTTCAAGCACCTCCTCCTTCTCCATTTCTTCTAGTGGGGCTTCAGGTGCCATGGGGGTATTCTCGATTCCTCACCAGTTCTTCTCACATTTATATTTCTATCCTCAATAATATTTTTGACAAAAAAAACCCAACCAAACAAAAACCCCACTAATCAAACATTTTTCAGCATCTTAAATGAACTGCAGACACATTGACTGTGTTTTCCTCTCCCCCACCTCAAGATTTCTCTTTACCACACACAAATATATTTCAGGACTTGAATGTTGGTTTGTTTTTGGTTTTGTTTTTTTTTTTTTAATCTCGTATTTGATGTGTGCAGGATCTACCCAAATGCTTTTAATATTTAGTGCCAGAAACTCACCTGATTAGATGCTAAATATATGTTAAAATTCTTTAGCAGTCCCTGATAAACAGCTGAGGTGAGTGAGGTCTCCTTCAGCAGAGCTGCTGCAGGCACCATGAGCCTGTCCCTATCACCACCATGAAACTTCAACCATATTTACTTTGGGTGAAACTCTGTCGTTCTCCATTAGCAACTCAAAGTGTTTCTGCTACATGAAGCTAATGGAAGATCTTGGTCATTTCTTTAGCACCATTACAAAAGCATTAGCTGAGCTCATTTGCACACTTCCTTAACTCTCCCTTAGTATCAGGCTTGCACCAAGATACTTTGTGAATAAACCAGAAAATGCACAGTAGAAGCTGTCTCTTTTGCAAATGGTGTGTACATTTTCTAGCTTTCACATGGAAGAGCCAATTTCTTGAGGAACAGTGCCCTGTAAATTGCAACTGGAAGAAAAGGATGATGCAACTTATTTACTGCATTGTTTTCAACCAGAAAAACAGATGGTCTTGCTCTCTCCCTCCCCTTTAAATTAGCGGCCAGGTAAAGAAGAGCCTAGCACCTCAGGGACATGGCTCCAGCACACACAGCTTGGAGGGCTCATTTGCTTGCTCATTTATTGTAAGGGAAGGATCACACTGGGGGACAGCTACCTCTTCCAGTCACTTAAAACTGAAGACATAGATAACTTCTTTTTTTTTCTTACATTCAAAGCAAGGTTTTAGTTAGTACTAAAAGACTGGGGATAAAATTCTTTTCAAAAGGCAATGGCCTTCTAGAAGAGATTTTTTAAAGACAGGGGAACCCAGCTTTCTGCTCCCTCCTTCCTGAGGATACAGCCTGTACTGTACACAGCCTTCAACACCAACAGATATTTAGGGATGCGAGGAAGGGCAAAATACAGAAAACATGGGGTCACCATTTTAGGCAGTAATTAGACAGTGACAAACACTCTCTGGTTTTCCCCACTGCTTTCCCAGCGGAAGATGAAGAAGGGAAGATGGAGAGAGATAGAGAGAGACTTTAAGGTTGGAAGAAAAAGGTTGGGTAGGTTTAAGGAGGTAGTAATAGCAAATTACAAATGCATATACAAATAGGTAAATATGGAGCCTGCCCTCCTCAGTTGGTAATTACTTCCCAAGCAGACAAGTCCCACGTTGGACTGGGCAGTAGAGAGGGGTGCCCAAGTCCAGGGTCTCAATAACAGCTCACGACAGTCTTAGAGCAACCAAGCTGGTCCTACCTAGGAAGGTAGAAAGCAACCTGTCTGGGTAAATCCTGTTCTTCTCCAGTGAAGAAACAAGGAGGGGCAGCAGACAGACCTCAACCCAGCTAGCACACCAACCAAGGGCTTCCTTGTGAGCTATTTTATAGTGAGCACTGTGGGAAGGAATGCTGTGACTGGTCCATTTGGGTCACCTGGCCCATCCTCTCCTCCCACAGGCTCAGCTGTTCCCCATTATATCAATCACATCACCAACCTGGCAGCTGCTGGTGGTGTCCTAGGCAGGTTTTATCATCCTGGTCTTCTCAAACTGGAACACCTGGTCTGTATTTTCTCCTCAAATCAGAGCACTTGGTCTGTATTTTCTCCCACAATTCACTAAATGCTCAGCATTGTTCCTCCAGTTTGCCTGAGGAGGTGGCACCACTCTGCTATAAATACTGACAAAGGAGCAAAAATCAGGTGTGGGTAAAACAGCAAAAATACTTTCATGTTTCTTTACCTGAGGACTCTGACATCCCTAAAGCCCTTAGAATCAGGCTTGAAGTGTGACATTTTTCACAGGACAGCTTGTGACATTCACACAGAAACAAGGTGGCAAAACCCCTGAGGGGCAAAGTGCTGGCCAAGCCCCCCACCCTGCTTCCCGCCATGGCTCCTGCCTCTGGCCTGGCTGCCAGCCCAGCCTGAAGCACAGCTCAGCTCTACAACAGAAAACCTACCTGCTTCAGAAAACAAAACCAAATTTTTAATTTAAAACAAAACAAAACAAAAGACAGAAAAAAAAGAGAAAGAAAGAAAGAAAAAAGCCCCAAAGAGACTCAGCTGCCCATCAGCTTCCATGCTGTGAGAGGAGGCAGATGGCACCACAGGAAGGATGGAGGTGGCCCAGCAGCTGGCAGGAAGGCTAAAGAGCCCCGGCCATGGCCCAGCCCAGGGATTGCAGACATCCAACTCCCCGCACTGTGTGGGAAGGAACATCCATGGCTGCTCATGGCCACAGCCGAGCTCTCCCCCTGCCCTCCCTGGCCCGCGGAGGCAGCAGAGCTGAGGAGGAGGCCTGGGCCTTCTCTCCTCCACCCGAGCAGAGTTCAGGCCCTGAGGCACCGTCTGAGGCGCTGCAGGCCCCAGTGCTGGCGTGGCCCTTGTGGCAGTGTCCCCAAGCAATGGCTCTGCTGTCAGGACAGGAGGCCCCACGTCCCCCCTCCAACCTCCCTGCTGTCGGGGGCTGCGGGCTGGGTCAGCGGCTCTGCGTGGCGGAGCGGCCGCCTGCCGGGGGACACAGATGGCCGGGGATGGCAGAAGGCAGGGGACAGCCGCAGAGAGCTGTGGGGCTGCGCGCTGCCAGCTCAGGGAGGGGTGGCCAGCAGGACAGGCAGAGCTGATGGAGCTGAAGAGCTGTTCTCTGCTGCTGCCCCTTGCCCAAGCAAGCCAGGACCCCCTGCAAGAGGCAGCACCAGCATAATACTGGCTCTGCCCCTCTTCACCCTGGCACCCCCAAAACACAGAGGAAATGTTTTTTTTTCCTCAGAGAAGGACACTCTCAGATGGTTAAACTGCAGCCTGTCACTAGGGCAGTGAAGACTGTACTTTGTTAGCAATCTGGCTGGTGATGCAGCAATTAGCTTGGGTTTTGCTTGGGGGTGCTCAGTGTTCTCCTTTGAGCACTTCCTGCAGAGAGGCCATCTCCCTCTGTCACCTAATCTGCTAAGCCTCAGGAAATTAACAATAATTCACGGATAAACAGATAAAAAGGCAAGCCCTGACTGCTATTTGCAGGACAGGGAACTCAAAGATGTGAGGATGACAGCAATTTCTTGAGGACAGGTAAAACCAAGAACAGTTTCACAAGAGGCAGAAATGGGGAGAAAATGAAAAAAGACAAAGTGATGAAAAACAAGTCTTGCTCCCATCAGTTCTAAAGCCTAATGGCTGCTGCAGCTCCCACCTCCTGGGCCTCTGTGGCCATACATTTGCTGAGCTCACTTTGTCCGTGCCAGTGTCTGCAGGGCATTGTTCTTATCCTGGATAACTACTGCCAGTGTGACACATGGGGACACTGCCCAGACCTCTGCACCTCTGTCAAGCCCATCTCCACTTTGAGGTGGTGGTGGAAATCTCACTTTTTATAATGTGGGCCAAAAGACAGAGGACCGCTCACCAGACCAAGGGAAAGCTTTCACTGCCCATACCAGAGGGTGATTCATGTGTTGAAAGCCAGACACACACACACCAAAATGCAATCTGCTCTTATTTGGTAGGAAAAGTGAGATGTGCTCTTCATTTCTCTCCCTTTCTTTTGGAGGCAATGGACTAAGTATTCCAAAACTGCCAGGCACCTGACTGGAGGGGATGACCCCTTGCTGAAGGTGACAGATCAGACAAGTATCTACAGAATCACTGCATAAAATAAAGTGTAAAGCTGACTGCATAGACAACATATCATTCTGCAGCTACTGCTTGCTCCTTCTTGACAAATATTTCAATGCTTTTTGGGTGTGTGGGGTATGTAGTGAAGCTAAATGCAAAGATCATTAAATGCTAAGGGCTAATAGACTGGATTGCTACACATACAAGATATTTGTTAATCCACTGTTAATATGCATTTATATTTCAGTATTTGCCTAAACTTGAAGATATTAAATTGTCTGTACAAAATTTCTTCACACATTTAAAACTTTTTTAATATTTTCCAATACAGTACTGGCCCCAATGCCACTCAGATCATCAAGTGACTCTGCCTAGAACCCATCCTCAGCAAGCATTTCAGCAGTTCTGGTTTGCACTTACCTGTGAGTCATCCACACCTTGAGCAGCCTGTGCCAGCCTGTGTCTGCAACACCACCACAGGAGCTGTGAGTTATACAGGACAGGCAAGGAAACATTACAGGGATTATTGAAAGGTTCCCCATCCCATTTTCAACATGTAGCTGTTGAAATAGAGTTGCCTTTGGAGCCAACATTTCTGACTATTTACTAAATGCCTTTTGTAGCACTTCTTAGCCACTAAGAAAAAGGGGTTGAAACCTCAGACATGTACCAGAAGCTGTGATATTATCTTTCTCCACCTGCAGCTAGGCTCTGTTTTCCCTAGGAGCTTTTAACTGATACAGGAACTATATACTATCCTGGTGAAGCACTCCCTGGTGTGACTGCAGCTATGCCAGCAAAGCTGTGTTTTGTACCAATGCAGGGCTGCTCTGCCCCTGCTCCCAAGTGGGACAAGCAGCACAGAAAAAAAAGATAAATTGCACTAGAACCACCAGACAAAGGACCCACGTGTTGCTGCAGAGCTCTGCCACCTGGCACCCTTGCTGGTGCAGCTCTGCCTGGGGAAACCTCAGGCCCTGCAAAAAAGGCTCAGACAACAGCCCTGCATCCTGGCATAGGGTGAGGACCAACTCGGTTAGTTATGGGTCCAGAACATTGCAGATGCAGCTCCATGGCAGGAGCAGAAGAGCTGATAGCTCTCCCTCCACTTCTGTGCAGTAGCTTTTAAACCCCCCTTCACCACCCTCCCCCCCCCCCCCAAAAAAAAAAAAGTATTTCTTTGGACAAAGCAGATATGAAGACAGCAAGACCCCTTGCTGGGGTGTGTACAATGACAATTTGTATAAGCCTGGTTACATAAAATAACCCACAAAGCAACTCAACAGATTCATGGCAAATACCCCTGCACTTTTGTGCATATTGCATTTGTCCATTAGTGTTGAAATATTACCCAAGTACTGTAAGACACCAGAGCACCTACAGAAGAGGACCACAGCTCAAACTACTAAAGCTGATATCAGAGTTGTGTGGAAACATCTGTTCACTCTTGGGATTCCCAGCGCAGAACCTTTTCCTGAAGACAGAAACCTACACCATCCTTTTAATTTCCAAAGGCCTGCCCAGAAGAGGCCAAGCATCGTTGTGAACCCAGTGTTGGGCAAAGAGCCTCCCTTTTCACTCTGTTGTGAGAATCTGCTGCTTTGCTTTTAGCACAGACAAGACAGCATACAAGCTGGTAGCAGAGCAGCTGATGTATGTTCCCAGCTAGCTTTTCTTGCTAGCTCAAGGACATACCTATGAGCCTGTACTGCAAGACATTTTTCCATTTCCCATCTTAAAATGCTGCCTGTGAGGAGCATGCATACATTATGAATGAGAATAATGAATTGGTGATCTCACTAGCTTATTTTTTCTAGCCATAAACATCTGTGTCATGGTTTATGGGGAAAAAAAAATTAGGTAGAAAACTAACACTTTCTCTAGAAATGGATCACTTTTTGCATAAACAGCAAAACTAAAAATTATCTAGATGAAAACAGAAGTTTGTCTTCAGAATTTAAAAAAAGTAATTATTTTTTTTTTATATTAGGGTTCATAAATTTATCACAAATCAAAATGCTGAGCCCTGAACTCTGAATGTCCATGTAACAGTATTTTCAGCAGAATAACTAGCAGAATAAAAACTTATCTACCAATTCCCCTGAATAGGACATTGCTTCATCTTTTTTTGAGAAAGTTGAAACTTTCCTAAAGCTAAAAAATTGCACTTTCTATGGTGCTTCCTGCTGTAGGGATGACCCTACCATGGTTATGCCCAGTAGCTGTTCCTTACATACAGTGTGTCCCACTGTTCTGAGGGAGCTATGAGTGTGCAACACGACTGTCAACATCAGCAGGAATCTAAGTGTTGAAAATGCCATCTGCAGTGTCAACAACTTGTGACCTTGCACTTGTTAATGAACTTGCTGTATAAACTGATTGGAGCGCTGACTAAATGTCCTTGACAACATTTTTTCTACAAAATGTCACTTACATACTCCAAGCCCAGACACAGAACACTGACAACCAGTTTTGCTCTAGTTCAATGCAGTGATTTTGGAAGGTTTTAACTGTTCATATTCCCATGCCACAGCCCTGCAAAGCCTTGCTTGTTGTGGTATTGGGTAACCACATCATTTCAGCTGTCACAACTGCTAAACCTGATGATTATGACACATTGAAGCAGGAGATACCATGAGAACTGCATCTCACTAACTTTCCAAAGTGTTCCTAGCCCTAAAAAACCCTGTTCATCTGACTGGATATATACATTACCACATTAACATACACTATGTTGTTTGCTGTGTTTGGGGCTTTTTGTTGTTGTCTTTTTTTTTTTTTTTTTTTTTTTTTTAAAAAAAAAGCCTGCTAATTGGCAGGCTAATGCAATGGCTAAAGCATGATGGCAGTTTCAATTGTCAGAAGTATGGCAGTTACATAGAGCTACAATACCTGTGGGCCTAGAAGTCCGTGTGCTTGAAATATACAGTTCCCTACTATTATCCCAGAGGCCTGATCTAATATTTGCTTATTTGTATACATTCCAGAAAGCTTCATATATATATATATATATATATATATATACACACACACACATGCACACATTGGAAGAAAGAAGCACAGAGATGGGGTCAAAGCAACTATGAACCAAGTCCCTTTCATTCTTGTTCACTTGAGTAAAAGTGCCCAGATTCTTAGAAAATGTTCTTACCTCACCTCAACCTACCAGGGGAGCCCAGGAGATGCATCCTGGAGTGAACACGATGCCAGATGCTGGAACGTGGCTTTTGCTTTCTCCCAGTCTTCTTTCCTCCTAGGGGACAGAACGCTCTCTGCTGTCAGGGGAGCCATCCCTTTGTGATTCCCACACATCAGGCAGCAGAGGGGCTGCAGGATGTACTGACAGACAGACAACCGCTGACGCTAAGCTCATGTATTCCCTTTATTGAACTGTACTAGTTATTGCAATCAGGTTAAGTCACATTTATAAAGCAGACCATCCAGTTGCACTGAAACTGATTATATTCATTACATAGTTTTAATCACTGTCCGGTGAACTGGCAAATCCAATCAAAGCATTAGTTTTTAATTAAAAAATTAAAAAGAAATATTCAGACAATAGCCAAGCAATCACGTCACAATGCACAGTTACCTAAAATTGCAATTAAAAAGCAGTTAACAAAAAAGAACAAAAAAAATCACACCTAATCTTTAACTATCAATATAATACAAGAAGCAACAAAGGGCAACAGCATCAAAGCAGATTTATCTAACACTATAAATTCAGTCAGAAGCAGAAGCTCTAAAGTACACTAGCTGAAGCAGGACAATAAAAAATACTGAGCATGGAATACTTTTAATCTCATCCATTAATATTCATTTCCAGCTGCTTATAATAGCAGCGCCTCATGGCCAAATCATTAGAGTTTTACATCTGGGTTGCAAATGACACTTTGATTGGATGTAATGTTCAAATGGTCCTCCCCACTGTGCCACCGTCAAGTCTTCTGCAGAGAGGTGTCCTGTAGTGCCAGTGGCTCACTGTGCGTGCTGGCTCAATGTGTGGTTCTGGAAAGACGAAAAAAGGAGACGTGCATGAGGGGCAGAATAATAGAAAGCATGCCCATACCCTCCTACTCAGTACCATTTATGCAGAGCTCAACATAAAAGCTTCTCAGTTATTACAAAACAAAATGCAATAAAGAAAAAGTACTCATAAGTAACAGCTGCCAATATGACACATTTGCTTTGTTCTGACAGATCTGTTAATGCTGGCATGAACTTGGAAAAAAATGCTACAAGCTGAGTACAGCCATGAGGGTTTCTCTTTTTTTTCACCCTTTCAATACACGTAAAGAGAGTGGTAACACTTCATGGGCAAAAAACTGCCTTTAGGGATTCCCTTAACTGTAACAATTAAAAAAAAGGAAAAAAAAATCTGAATCACAAGGGGAACCCTGGCCATATTTTACTCTTTTATTCTCACTAGTACCGGGTGTAAGTACTGGCAGCAAGAGACACCAGATTGTGACACACACTTCTCAGTCCAAGAAATACTTCTGCAATAACAGCTGAACAGCCAGTTCAGGCACCAGGGTAATAGACCCAACAGAAAAAAAGGCTGGACATGTAACCCAGAAGTTAAATCTCTCTAAAAAATAGACTTCACTCTATACATTTCTTTCAGCAGTCTAGAGCTATTTTTGTAACCTTTTTTCCTTTTGGTAGGTTTGTAATAGCCTCATGTTATCACAGTACCTTGCATCAGAGCACGCTGACCTGTCTTGCCATTTTGTGCAGGAGCCACTAAATTGTGAAGTCAACCTTGGAAACATATTTTTAGAGCAGTACCAATTCACCTACATTTTGCATGCTGACTGAAACCTCAGTCCTACATATAAGCTCAGTTTTACTTGTGTTATTATTATTCAACTATTTGGGCAACCAGAGATGTGCTTCCTGGTGAGCTTTTCTTGAATTGGCCCCCAGCATCCCCAAATAAAAAAATTAATTTGAGATATTTCAAGACTAGGGTATTTTACTAGCCTCCATCTGCCCAGTACCAGAGGCAGGCCAAGTCCACCAGCTTGAAGAATAAGTTTTTAAACATGAAATGAATTTTGAATCCAATTATTTATTTACTATGATGAAGCTTTAAAATAAAGTACGATATGTTAACTTTTCATAAATCATCTGGTCCTTCTACACTATCCAGTTACATCTTGATCAGGAAAAAGCCTGATCCTCCACTTCACCCAGAGATGCTGTCTCCCTAATGAAAGCCATCTGTGGAAAGAGCTAATGGGCAGCCCGCGATGCGGGGGCCGGGCGGGCAGGCAGCAGTGACCCATTTGCAGGCAGAATTTCTGGACTTTGCACTCCCGAGAAGTGTCCACCAGGTGTCAGAAGTGCTGCTGAGTTCCTAAATGATGGCAAAAGTTATCCGCGATATTGTGGCTGGCAGGCTGTGAGGAAACTCCACACAATAACAGCCAGGCTTTACCGTGCCAGACGGTTACAGAGGCAGCAGAAACACCATAGCTGCCACAAACCCAAAAGGAGCCCTTTTCTACTTAAAGGCAGTGAGTGATGAAATTGTAAAATAACTGGTCCTTATTTATTATAAAACTAGTCCTCTGAACATAGCCCAGTCTGTCACACTAAATATTTTGGAACCAAACCCTAGAAGCACTGTGCAAAGACCTGGAAAGCTTCTCAGGGAACAGAGCATTATACTTGCCTAATATCAAGTGAATGGATAATTTAAACTACTTTGCTTTCAGTCAATTTAACATCACAAAATGTAAAATCCAGTGGCTTTTTACTTTGCTATCCACAGAATTTTTGCTCACCAGGAGAAGGAATGACCTTTGCAGTAGTGGATGCTATTCTCAAATCAAGTAACAACTTCACAAAAGAGGATGGATGGAGCCCTACAAACACAATGGCAAGGCTGACAAGAAGCTTGTCGGCTAACCCTAAGTGGGAAAGCATGAAAATGTTAAAGACTACACAGGCCACTCACTCTCTGTGCTCAGGCACACTCCTCAGCACTTAACAATGGTCATTTCTAGTACACTTCATTACTGTTCTATTTTTAGGTCATCCTAAATATCAGTTTTAAAAAGCAAAAGGTTTACCATCTTCAAAACGAAAGTAGGGCTATTCATGGAAGACAAATCCATATTTATTTAGGCAGTGTCATTTAAAAGATAATGCAAAATCAGCACTAGATGCATGACACATGGTCTACAGTCAGGGAACATGATTTCAAACTTGTGTGGCTGCTGCATTGATTACACCAGGCAGGTCAATAAGGGAATGGTATGTGGCTCTAAATCTGATAATGAAGCTTTCATTGTGAGCCCTCTCTCCTCAAACACAGGTTAATAATATGTTCTGAACACTCCTTATACAATGAATATAGTGGGTTTGTGAGCAGAGTTTACACAAAGAAAAAATCAGATTATAATCAAATTGTGCAGCTATTCAGAGCTCGGTCAGGTAGGAGCTGAGAACCTAGCCATGCTGTAGAGCTATCAGTTAAAAAATAAAATACACATTTCTCATATGCAAATCTTGATTTTGTCTTAGTATCTTGGGAATGTACCATTTATTCCCTTTGCATGCATTACTGGTTATCAATATGCTGACTAGTGCCTGCACCAAGCAGTTGATAAATAGAGCCACATTTTACACAGGACCTCACAGACATATCTGTAATGCCTCTGGACACAAGAGCTTGTGTGCACCACATCATCTCCCTGTCTTTCAGAGAACAGATCCTGCACAAGCCACATGCAAAATGTGTTAAGTCCTGCATGCCCAAGTGCTGGCAAACACCAGGCCACCAGGTTCCTGCACAGCCACCACTGGCTTGTGTTAAGGAGACCCACAAAAGCCTGTCTGGATCCTATGCAGCCACTATAGGGCTCCTTACCTATTACAATGCATTTGAGACCACACAAACATGTTTTAAAAAAAAAAAAAACAAACAAACCCAAAAAAAACCACCTGGCATGGCAACTTCTGTCTCCTATTACTAACAACCATCATGTCTTACCTTCTTGCTTCTACTCCCTCTGCCCCCAGTATGTGTGCAGCTTATTGGAACATCTGACATTCTTTGCAGATGTCAGAAAGTGTCTGAGACACTCAGTTCTTATGTCTCTTCTCTCACACGTGTGTATGTGACCCATGTTTTATCAAATAACTTTAATGTTAGGCACCTCTTTGTGTGCCCACAAAGAAAATGCCCCTGATGACCAAACTTTCAAGACAATCGAAAAATACATAAATTCTGGCATTAGCAATGCCCTGTGCCTTAGCAAAATTAGCTTTCATCCTGATGCTACACTGGGCTGTTCCAGGCAGCAGAATGAACCCATAAAGGCCAGAAGAGAGCAAGAGTTTTGAAACAAAACACTATGAGGATTCTCTCTACTCAAGCAGCCTTCTGATGACTAATTAAGAAGCTTCACCCACCATTCCAGCAGGAGGGTGAGCTGACAGAAAACTGCTTGGGAATGATTTTTCAACTCTAGAATTAATAGTTTAAAAAAAAAAACAAAAAACAAACAAACAAACAAAAACAAAAAACAAAAAACCCCCAAACAAACAAACAAACAAAAAGGCCTTGGCAATTTGCAAAGGAAAAAAGAGCAGTCACAAAAATGAAGCCTCTCCAGGTATGCTGGTGTGCATCTGCACATGCCTACCTGCACACAAGGCCATCCATACACATATGCATTTGGGGCTGGCAGGAGGCAGGACATAATTTGGAAGCTGAACATTAAAAATGGTTCTTCACAGCTCCTGTTAGGCCCCCTGGCTTACACATGGCTCACAGCTGATACCCCACTGAATACATCATTCTGAGGCATTATTGCAGCTGGAAAACTCTACAGCAGCACTAAGTCACCTGTCAAGATCAAGTAACTCACAGCTTATTTATAGGACAAGGTTGAAAAATTTCTTCTTTTATTTTCTTAATAATCATGCAAAATGGATAACAATTCTGTTAGCCACGTCAGTGAGAAAAATGCAACTACCCTGAGCCTCGGGCTTGTTGCAGTGTTAAAGCAGAATTTTCTACTGGCTGCACAATCCCCAAATGAACCATTCGTGGAAGTGTCTGTGACCAAGGAACTGGGTGACAGGTTTTGCAGGAAACAAAAAAAATTCAAACACTGGCTGATTATTGTCCGTGTAGATACTGATTGCTCTCCAGATCTTCCCTGGGGACACCCCCTGCCTGCCCTCTGGATGCAGATCAAGCCATTTGTGCAGGACATCTACAATGAATATTTTTCTGTTTTTCTACATGCATTACTATGAAAACACTGGCATGGCAATCTCCATTTTCAGAGCACTGTGTCAGGAAGGAAAAGCATCAGGCTTGAAAGATGATCACTTACAGCAGTTCAAAGAACTCTTACAAGCTATATAAAGACTGAGAGAAAACACACACACACACAAAAGCAGCACATGATGGAGCAGAGCTCCAAGCCAGGCACTCAAGCTGGGAGTCTCCCACACTGCAATGGTGTTCACTGCCAGCAAGTCACAGGTGTACTACACAGGAGCAGGTGAAAAAATAAAATGCAACTGCGAGGGGTGTGATAATGGTTTGAAGCCATAATACATTCAGTCTATAGTGCCATTGTGCATCTGTTTTGTATTTAGATATTTTGTACCAGCCATTTAAAGGTATACTGTCTATGTGTGTGAGCATATACTCCTAAAGGAGCATGTTATACAGGGGTTAAGAAATGTCACAACAAGGCTGTGCCACCTCCCAGTGAAATTCATAAGCACTTCTGCAGTGTTACACAGAGATTGGGACTCTGATTAGAGGTTATATAAAGGCTCTCTCTCCCCTTCAAAATCCCATTAAAATGAAAATAAATAATTCCTTAAATAATTTCAATAGGAATTATGGCAATAATAGATACATACAACAAACAGCCAACATGAAACTTTACTGGTGATTAGCCATGGGTGACCTGCATGCATGAGCATGCTGGGTGCTAGGGAGAGGAGGCACACAGTACTGCTGCCTGCACATCACTTCTCAGCCCCTGCCAGCCCAGGCTGTCTCCCCAGTGCCTGGGGACAGCAGTGTAGCTGTGACACTGCAAAGCCACCCAACCCAGTCTGGAAACACAGGGGCACAAGGGGGGGGTGATGCATGAACACAACTGCCTGATCTAGTGACATGGAAGGTGATTCCTATTCATCCCTCTATTTTTTCGCAATGTGCAAGAGGGAATGAACACTGAGGTGAGAGCCCACCTGCCTCTCCCCACCTCCCTGTCCAGGTTTCTGCTGCCCATTCAGGCACCATCTGGCTCCAAGCTCAGGGATCAGGGTCCTGGCTGGGGACTGCCTGAAGCCAGGCCCACTCCTCTCCATTCTCCTTTGTCCCTCATGGAGTGGGGTTGGGGGGGAACAAGTGAGTTCTCCATGAGCTTTCAACACATGTGGCTTGCCAGACAAAAACTAAACCTCAGATTCAGGCATTGACTTGAAGCAAAGATGCAAGTCTCACACTTGAACATATGTGTATATATATATATATATATAAAACAACAACCAAAACAAAAACTCCAAATTGCTACAAACAGAAGCTAATGTCCAAATATTTACAAAATACCATCTGCAGCACCCTTTTTTTCAAATAATGTTTTGCATCTTTTGAATTCAAAACAGTCCAAAAATCTCTCTCAGCCATTATTCCTCCTTACACAGCCATAAGCACACACACATAATGTGCACAGGTACTATTTCCCTCTAACAGCAACCCATAAAGATCAAAATCTTTATGCCTTGACTTTATAAAGAGATTACTTTAGGCAGAGGACACAAGATGACCCTTGCTTTAGCCATCAGAGATTATGCTCTCAACAGAAAGCTGTGAGCCTTAAATTGGTGCTGCTCTAATCCTAAACTGGAGAGGCATTCAAGGGATGCCATGACCCATAAGAGCAAGAAAAAAAAAAAAGCTAAATTAGAAAAAGAAAATCACACTGAAGGCGAGGGGAGGAAAAAAAGAGAGAGAAAGGAAGAAAAGGTGAGCAATCTTGCTTTATAAGATAAACCTAGTTATTTTTATTTTAAATTCCTGGTTGCTCCTTTCCTTTTGCTATCAGACTGTAAAGAAAAATCACCCTTGCAGCCCCTTGCAGTTTGTATGTGCTTATTTTTAGAACTGTTTGACAATTATCCAAGGGTCTAAGACTAACAGATGGCCTGTCTTAAAGCCTCATATGTTCACTAGTTTGCACTCCTGACAAACAGTAAATGTACTCAAGAGTGTGCCATAAACAGGGCTGAATGAATACACAGAACACAATTTAGTTAATACACTTCATTAAAACTGATAGTGGTAACCAATGTTTCCCATAAAACCAGGTGTTAATTACCCTTCCAGTTGTTTCAGGTAACTTACCCAGTGACATCTATATGCTTAGATCCTAGTTTTTCAGGAAACACAGTATTACTCCTTGCCTTTCCCCTGGTATTTCACCCACTACATAAAATACTTGTAACAAGTGAACTCCAAGTTATCATGGTACTCAATAAAAAAAAAATTGTCAGGTAAGACAGGTTCACATGTCCTTCTTTATTTGAAGAATCCCTTGAAATCGAGGTAGAGGCAAAGGAAAGGTGGCACATCCTTTGTGAAAGCAAACGGCTGCCTGTGTTACAGCTTCCTTCATCTCTGAGCATCTGATAACTTGCCATGCGTCAGTCAGTCCCCATGTCAGCACACTTTGAGGTGGCACTTCAACAAATGCAGTTAGGAAGCTGTCCTTTACAAGTTATTGAACCAAGGAAAAAAAAAAATCTCTTTGAGTGCCTAAGAAAATACGCCTGGAGGTTTGGTGTCAGTTAGAAGGTGAAGTTGGCTGTTTCCAATGAAAATATCTGCATGGGAGTTATTCTAATGCCTGCACAAACTCTGGGGCCAAAAGCACCTTTAGCTGGTACTGGGGCACAGAAATACTTGTCTGTGCCAGGACAGAGCTGGTCCTGGCACCCCCAGAATTTTTGTACCTTCTGGGGAAGTCAAGCAGCCCCCCTCAGTTCCCACACACTTGGGGAATACTCTGAGCTGCCCCCAGAAACCTGCCAGGCTTCTCTGGTGACCAGAACCTGTCACTTCATCTGGACTATATGGGGAGACTCAGAACTTCTAAAATATTTACAGGATCAAAAAAAAAAAAAAAAGGTACTTCCCACAAGTGACCAACTACATGCCGTCTGATACATATTTTTTGATAAATCTTCTTCCGTATATTGAACTTGTAACTGTCCAGGCACTGGTCTGTAAAACCCAAGGCAGAGGCAGAACCCCCCCCTCCCTGCTGCCTCGGCCTTTGTTCTGCACCCCAGGGGCTGTGTGCTCTGCTGCCGCGCTGCATCGTCCCAACAATGCACTTGCTTGGTTTTGTCTCTCTGCTTCCACTCTTCTGTTCACTTTAACATATTCTTGAATTTTGATAGGCATTTCTGTCATTCTAGCTTTGAAAAATTACCTTTTTATACAAATATCTTTCTTAGAGTTATTTTTCCCAGCGCCAGCCTTTTCTCACACCAGCTAAGGATTTTTTAGATGATTTATGAATTTATTGTCTCTTCTAATTCAGGTTGTTTAATCCTAATCAGACTTTGAGAACTCACCTAACATACATTCCTCTTTCTACTTGAGACTAATAATTAGGTATCATCAGTCTTTTAGACCAGCCACCTCTGTCTATTCTTCTCTAAAACCTCAGAATAAACCAAGGTGAGCTTACTACAAGTGAAGGCTTCAAATGCCTGGCATAGCCTCTCATATTCCATTAAATGCCTCACTGCAAAGTCTATACACTTCTTCCAAAAACACTGGGTAAAACGCTGAAGCACAAAAGCAAACTGAAGCCTTTGGGAAAATCTCCTTGCTGTGGTACTTTGGAAATAAAAAACACAGGAGAATACATTATTAAGAGATAACTGGAGTCTTCCGTTGGAGAAACTAGCCGTAAACACACCATGATTCACTGAGGCACCCAATGAAACCAGGGAGCTAATAATACCTGTCCCGAGGGACTGCACACTCCTGAGGATTTCACTCAGAAATGCAAATTTATCAGCGTCCTTGTGACTTGTAGTCTCCAGTATGCCATGCACAAGATCAAAACAAGCTGAGGGAAGAACCTTACACATCCTAACTGTAAAAAGAGAGGGACAAATTTAATCACTGTTGTCAGAAGTGTGTAAAACCAGAATATTTTTAGAATTCTTCCACTCCTCCCCCAGCCCCACCGTTTCTTTCTGACTGAATCCCAGAGCTGTTGCTGATCCTGAGAGCAAAAGAGGGCTTGCAGGACCCCAGCACCACACTGCCAACCACACTCGGTGCTTTCACCTTGGCTTGGTCAGCCCAGGTACTTCTGGCACACCTGTGCCTCAATGGACAATGTCAGCCACCTGGCATGCAGCAGCATGATGCCCTTTGCCAGATTTTGCAATGACCATCCAAAGCTGTCTTCATAAATGCTAACACCTCATTTCCAGTCCATTTTCAAATCTAAGCCACATGCTAATCACAGAAAGCATCTACTTCCAACAGATATGCTCAGTTGCCTGTGCTACACCAAAAACTTCAGCACTCAGCCCAGGGCAAACCTGTTTCTCTCCACTTACTATTCTATCCTACTCAGGGAAGCAATGTTTTCCAAAATCATTGACAAGAGAAGATAATTTTTCAGGAATCCTTAGGTATTTCTCTCAAAAATTCTTGACTTTCTTTTGGAAGCCTATCTGAAGCATATCTCACTAGTCCCTCCTTGATCTAAGGTAAATCACACAGCAGAAGCCAGTTAACTGTTCATTTCTGTGAAGGCTGGCATCATCATTATGGGACCCTTTGTGACTCCTCTATAAGTACAAAATAATTTCCTGATTGGGTCTTTATTATAGCACCATAGCTGGCATAATCTCATGCCCTTTTCTCAAAAAATACTTAGAAAAAAAATGGAAATGCTTTATATGGTACTTTTAGCAATCACCAGTCAAAATGGACAGACAAAAGCTTTACTGAGTGACCATTTCCATAGGAATATAACCCAGTAAAAGCCAGAAAATTCATAGTTCAACCTAAAATTGGCTCCTTCACTTGCTCTGCTGTTCTATGGCATGGCAAGGGTCACTGAGCACCATCTGATTTTTTTTTTGGGGGGGGGGGGGTTCTGCACCAATTATTCCTGGTGTTACAGAGCAGGTATAAAACAGCCCTAAGTGTGAATTTTAATGCAGACATTAACCAGGGTATATCTTGCAGTCTTCACTTGGGCATCATCCTCCACCAAACGATGGGAGTTGCAGCTGACCCAAGTTCCTTAGAGCAAATCAGCACATACAGGCATCTGGGCATCACCTGCACCATGCCTACCCATTGGCAGGCTACAGCCTATCACAGACTCCTACTGGTGATTTTTTACAAAATAGCAATGAAAGGAAAATTCCCTTTAACGGAATAGTGATCTCACAAATTGAAAGATCCGTGTGTTATGGATACATTTTTCTTAGAGGCAGATAAATATTCCTGTCACAGGGCACCCACATACTGCTCGGGCTGACAAAATGGCTGGGCAGTGACCTGTTGCCTTGGATGTAATGGCTGTTATTGCTGGTTTCTCATTTCAAAAGGGGCATAAAAATCTTCCAATGCAAGTCTCTCTGCTATAAAATAGCAAGGCCACAGTTTATAGAAGTACTTTACATGCTGCTCCATTAGTGTACATGCCACCAGCAGAGCAGAAATCTGCAGACAGGCTTGTGCTCAACCCACTGCCTTGAGGAATTAACCCCAGAGGAGCTAGTAGTATGAAAGAGCCCAGAAGAATTTGTTCTCATAAGTAAAAGAGGGACCAAAATATCACCAACACAAGCAACCTCTTCCAGGAAATTAGAAAACAAAACAGCGAGACAACATCACAGTGGTATGTGTGTGAAACAACTGTAACTATTAAAAAATGGGATTTTCCAGCCAGTGCTACTCCATTACCACAGCATCACTAGTCTCAGGAAAATCTGCCTCCTAAACAGTGAGATACTACATTTTAACAACCGTGATTTCATGCAAAGACTAAGAGCATGTGTCAGCCCTAAAGGAGGACAAATTTTTCAGAAGGATGTTATAAACCTCCTCTCTGCTCCTTTTGGAGACACAGTAATGTAACACACAGATAACAGGCACACTATACACAGTCAAACCTCAATGCCCATGGCAATTTATTCAGGTTTAACTGTGCAAGAGAAGCAAATGAGGAGGCAGGGTGGTCAGGCAGGAGCTCTGCCCAGGGCTGGCACAGTGCAGGCAGCACTTTGGCTGTTCCTGCACAATGCAAAGCTGAGGCAATTTGGTTCTGCAGACGTGCTCTGCGCAGAGGCGACCTCGGGGTGCCCATGCCGCCTGCCCAGGACACAGCACAGAAAACACAGAAGACATTCTGCAGCTAATCAGCTCAAGCACGACTGAGTTGATAAACTCAGGACTGCTGCTGTCAAATCTGGGCTGGCTCATGTGGAGTTGGGGTGATGGGACCTCGCTGAACCCAAGCTGACCTTACACAAAGCCATGCGCTGTCTCTGCGGTGATCCCATCAGCGCATCCAGTCTTATCTCTGCCATCTAGATTTTTCCAACAAAGCCTCACCACCTCATCACCCATACACAGATTAGTATCTTGATAAATTGTTCTATTTAAGATGAAATGTGAAGAAAGAAGAGAGCGTTAGCAGCTTGTCCGTGAGCAGTCACTGCACGAGTCAGGTCACCTCAGATGTGCACCAGCCCGTGCATCAAGCATTCCTTCCCCTTTCTGTTTAACATAAGCAAAAATGGCAGACCAGGCAACATCTGGAAACAAACTGCATTCTAAGTTATTTTACCTTTATTCCTTTCCCCTCTGGTCAAGGAGAGACATAAAACTAATCTCAAAATATGATGTTAAAGCAAGTATTAATTATGCAAATATTAGCATATGATTGAATATACTTCTCTGAAAGCAACTTGAGAAACAGTGAGGCAGTTCCAGGGCTGTTTTCAGGTCCCCTGAAAGGAGGCTGGGCTGAAAATACCAGCAATCTTCCCAACAAGAGCACAGAGATGCAGGCGATGACACCCCTAAACACAAGCCCAGCTGCAGAAAAGCAAGCTACCAACTGACTTTTCAACTACTTCTTTTGTTCTTATCAGGCCCTATTTTTCCTGACTACTTGTGAAACTTGCTCCATGTATCTAATCTCACAGAGCAATGAGAACAGGTAAGGCAGTGAAGAATTAGCAGAAGCCTCTCTCATGCTCTTTAAAATCACCCTGGGAAAACTGGTTTTTGGGATCAGGCTCCAGGGCAGAACCTCCATCCTTAGCTCAGTCTAGCAGCCAGGCCTGCAACCACTTCTCCCACTGCCATTCACTGGCCTGGATGATAAACCCTAGGATTACACCTTAAATCCCTTACTCAGCAAATCAGAGATATACCCAAGGCCTTTTAAATTTCTTCATGCAACTATTTTTCACACTCCTTTGAACAGTAAAAGTAATGGGGGCTCTGCCAGCACCACAGCAGTAGGCAACAGCAGCACAGTATAACTCCAGGATTTCCTGTCTGGAATTTAGGCTTCACGTCTGAAATACAACACACACACAGCATTTGTACAACTGAGGAAACACAAGACGCTTGCCATACATTTATTATCTTCCTGGGGAAATGATATAGAGGACAAAAGAGGCTATATTTACTCCCTCCCCAGCTGCTTTTACAATCTAATAATTTATTTCTTCTGGACATAAATTTCAGATTTAAACGAAATCCCCGAAACCTAAAGATGCCACATGGTAGAGGCTAGGGCAGTATTTCTTTCTATTTTGGAGACAGAGTGCTTAATGCATTGCTTTATTAAGCAGTAGCCTTAAATTTGAGGGCAGGAGGGGCGAAGAGAAAAGCAATTAGATTGTGGCAGACAGGCGACTGTGATTTCTATCTTGATATACAGAGTTAAAAATATCTGTTATTGAAAATTATTTTCTCAGTCCATGGGGGTTTATCTAGATTTAGGCTGAGATGTTTATTTTTTCTGCAGCAGCCATTCTGGGGGATTCTTTTAGAACATTTTTTTCTTGCACAGCCTCTACCTATCATTCACATTTCTGAGAACTGAGGTGCCTTCTATGATGTAAGAAAGCTCTGCAATTAAACCCAGCCTTATGCTGTTTCAGAAAAATAAAACAAAATATATCTCCAAACCCTTCTAGGCAGCAGCTAAGATAACAATGCTCTTAAGGCAAACACAAAAATCCAGGGTATAAATTCATGTTAATTGTTACAAATATATCCATCTGTTCAAGAGTAAGTAGTGACTGAAACTGACGAATCCACTGAAATGTGATTTTTGAGCCCACTGGCATCTATTTTCTTCTAGTAATAAAGTAAATGCTTTTCAGTAACTGTGCTGCTTTTGAATGTCAATTTCCAATTAAGTAGGTTTGGGTTCTTATTTAAAAAAATTAAATAAATACAATTAAAAAAAAAATTAAAATACCAAATCCATTTTCTTCCCAAAGGTCAAACTAAGCTTTTAAAGAACAAGCAATGTTTCAGCAAGCCAGAGAGGACAAAACTCCAATCTGATAAATGGTCTGTGTAATGATTGAGTACCACCGCTGCCTCAGGTTTCCTGAATGGGCTGTAGGATAGTATTTGGCACAAACAGTCTGATGTTGAAGCTTATATCTCTCTTACTGCAGACAAGGAATTCACTAAAATATATAAATAATGAATGTGGCTGGGGATCTCTGCTGGTACTACTGCTGGTTCTGCAAGATGCAGGAGCAGAAACATACACTGCTCCATGTTTTTGTTATTAGTGAATTCTTGTTCTCCAACAATAAACACAGAATATTTTCTCTGAAATGGCTTCTGCAGCACATACAATATAAGTTTAAGGTCTCTAAAAGTGCCAGCAAATTTCAGAAAGATAAGTTACAAAGACATACCTAATTTGCTGTGATGAATTGTGTGCATGCTTCAGTGATCAAAACTGCAGCTGAGACCTATTATATTTAATGATCTAGACATTTCTTGTGAAAACACTCAGGCATATACTGTTATGTCTGGACAAGCATCCCCTTTCTGCTCTAACAGCAAGCAAATGAAGAGACTGAACAGTTAAAGGGATGCTGCACCCCACCTTGGATGAGCTCTTTAAAACAGGCTGATCAAGCTCCACTGTTTTCCTTAAATAATGCTTATGCTCTGCCCTCTCCAGTGCAGCATCCCTCCTCCTTTGAAAACTGCAGGCAGTTCCTTTGGATACTAGCGACACTTACAGGAGGAAACACAGCTAATCCCTGCTCAGACCCCAGACTACCTTCCACAGCAGCAGCTACAGCAGAAATAAAACATCCAAGGGCCTGTACTGTGCCTCTTCCCACCAGCACAGAGAAAGAAAAATTGTGACAAATCTTTTTGGAGAGAAAACGAAATGGAATTTTTTTTTATTTATTTGCCTACGTGTTACAAAAATGTTCTGTTTCTATTTTAAGGACTATGCCCAGCATAGAAAGGCATGTGCTACCCAGCCTGGTAGGGCTGAGTAGTGGTACCCGGATTTGCTGTCCCTGAGGACCCCATTCCCACACAGCCAGCTGTGCTGATGGCCACACTCACAGCTGTACAGCTTAGGGCCCCTTTGCCCTGTGGTTCTACACCAAGCAGCAGGAAGCAGGGTTTCTTACCACCTTCCTATGGGGACAGGAATTTCACCTTGTGACCACAGGGAGGATTTCCAAATAAAAGGTCTGAGGCTCCCAGGGCTCTCTGTCTGTCTCCCAGATTTTTTTCCTGCATGTATCTGGGTATATTATTCAACCACTGTATTTCCAAATTTGTAAAACAGGTAAAAACAAGCCCAGAAAATGTGCTGGAAAAGTGACAAAACCCACAGAGATCTGCAGAGAGAAGCCACACAGATTATTCTTGCTACCACATTCAAGAACTCATTTTCTCCCTCCCTGGTCAGTTTGAACCTCTTATCATCAATTGTTCAATGAAACAGAGCAAAACACACATGTGTTTGACTCTAGAAATAAGGATTTCAAAGTGCTATTTCATTCACCTGAGGAGCTGCTAAATGCTGTTGCAGTGTTAATTTGTGACAGTGTGGTAAAGAATGAAGAAAAGGTATTTGTTAATTGTTGACATAACAAAATTAATTTCCCA
This sequence comes from Calypte anna, assembly GCF_003957555.1. Lineage (NCBI taxonomy): Eukaryota > Metazoa > Chordata > Aves > Apodiformes > Trochilidae > Calypte > Calypte anna. The sequence goes on along the minus strand of NC_044257.1, from coordinate 6,993,418 downwards.
TCCCTAAACTTTTTCTCATCTCTCCTGTGAGCTCTGATGCAATGCTACTGACTGGCACTGCTGAAATGCCAACTTGCATTTCTCATCCTTAATTTATCTCTAAATGTCATTAGTAATTGTTATTGCCAGACCAGAGTGTGCAATCTGGTCTTTCCAAAAGAAAATCCATCTCTCATTTCTTCTCCTGTGCTTCCTCCTTTTGGTCAAGGATGGATGTTTAACACAGCCTGGGTTCTCTGTTTCCAAGAAGATGGGAATGCATTAATGTATTTGGAAGTAAACATTCCTGCTTTATTTATTTACAGGTAGTATGCCTGGATATTTATCAATACCAAATTATATATTCAGAAGGCTCTTGAAAGCACTTCTTTCAAGAACACAAGTCTTAACTGACTGAAGCTCACAAGCAGGGGAAGGAAACACCCTGAGATCTGTGGATACAGCCTCTTTTTGGTGGGCACCAATATTGCCAAATACAAGAGCACATTATACAACTATTCGCTGTATGACATGGGAAAAAAAAACTTCTCTAGTGAGATGTGTAAACTGGTCTAGTCTTTGTCTGGATTAATATTCCCCCATTTACCCATGCAAGTGAAAATGTTTTCCACCACTAAAAGGGGGAGGTGAGCTTAGACATCCACGTGCAAAGGAAAACCTGCAAGTGTAAGAGGTTGGCTCCTTGAACATCATTATATATTGCACCAGATATATATGCAGCTCCTACAAAATCTCTGGAACTTGGGAGGCAAGTGGTACCATGCCACTTCATGTCAATTTTAGGAGGATCTGTGTGTCATGACAGACCTTTAAGTAGGCTCCCCATAATCAGCATGTCTTAAATTGGCACATCTGCATCACGTTTTTTAATGAATATACAACACTGAGTTGAAAGCTAGGCTGCACTGCCACATCCCTTAACTATAGGCATCTTATCTCAGAATAAATAGACATTTGGACATTTCCAGCCAGGAACTCTGCTTTCAATAAACACAATTGATGCATATACGTTGTCTCTTGGCGGCTTACACTCCTGCCCATCTGTTGGGATGGCATGGTGCCTGTGCAAAAGTTGGTTGGACCCTTGCCCTAGGGCATAGATGACAGGCAACAACGGGTTTAGCTGGGCAGCCTGAGCACTGCATCCAAGTGCCATCTCTGCTGTAGGAAGCCCCTTCTGTGTGCCAGCACTGCCACATTGGAACGCCATGCCTCCTTACACTTGATCACACATGTTGACACTTGGGTGCGCTTAAGTGCATTAATGACTGAAATGATGCCTTTCACCTGGCTTCCCTCTTTTATTCTCCTGCTCTGCATCACTGTTGGGTTTTCTGCACATGTTAATGCAAAGGTGCCTGCACTTTGTTAGCCAAGGCGAGCCTCGGGATGGCGTTAATGGTGTAAGAAATAAAGGAGGGGTTTTTGTTATGGGACACGCTATTCCCGTGCCAGAAATTCCCAAGCTGCATCTTGGGTGTTTGCAGACTTGAGAGATAATTCTGTGTCTCACTGCAGGGACCTCAGGGCTGACAAAGATGCAGCAATATATTGATCAGAATCATCTTTCCAAACGAAAAAATGCCACACCATGTCATTACATCAAATCCAAGGTAATTCAAGATTTTTGCACCATCCTGTTTCAACAGCCTTGCCCACACAAAGGGGCCATGCAGTCTGGTTTATGTCTCTTCCAGTGGCACCCCTAGCCCCTTATGCAAGAAATTCCACCTCATTTTGTGCTAGGAAAGAAGGTTCTGACAAATCCAATAGAGGTGCAGGAGCATGAACAGACCTTGCTCTTACATGGAGCATTAACCTCTGTGGATGTCAGACCTTGGAAACTTCCAGCATCACCAGCACAGAAAGTCAGCCACAGCTGCCCAGTAACATAGTCTGCAATCCCAGACTTTAGTCCTTATGAGAGCTTGCTCCTAACCCCAAGTTTTTAAATAGATGTTTATTCTTCCTCTCCTGAATTTAAGCATATTTATTGAAAAGCAGAGACTTAGGAGGCAAAACTCTTCCCTACTGCGACGACAGATCAGAGATAAAACTTGTGGGTTTGCAGTCCATAAAGAACGTTCAAACAGACAGACTCAACATGATAGGTATGTGCCTACAGCACTTTTAATTTTTAATTATTGTTAGTTATAATTATCTGACTGCGTCTGAATGAAACCCAGCAATATGGCTGGAATAGGTTTTGGTATTCTTGTAATTTATTAGCTTTGTAACTACTAATAATTAAAAATTAACAATACTCCAAGCGCCATAGCAACATTTTTTAAGAAATGCTTGCCAAATCTGCACAGATAACTGACTGGGTCATTTTCAGGATTTTAAAGGAGGACTAACATTAAATAAAAAAATAAAAAAAAAGACAGACAGCAGACTCTAAGCCTACCAACAACCAATATGCAAAGCTATAAATTCTGTTTAAAAGATAAATGGATTTTACTTGAAGAAAAAGAATTCTACACATAATTCTGTGGGTGCTTCATATGAAGTTTGAGAAAGCTTGTGGTTTGTTTCCAGCAAAAAGGTCCTAGTATTTAACATCTAAGTTACACATAAGTTCTGAAATACAGCAAAAGTTACATAAGTGAAAGTACTGCCTTGAGACAGAGCCATGTTTCAGGTCCCATTTGTTCTGCCTTCCACACACTCCCCAAGCAAAAAATATTTTCTGCAACTTCATAAAAATCCATAGATTTGCTTTCCTCTCACTGACTGTATGGACAGTGGAGCCTAGAGGCTCTCGGATATTTCAGTGTTGCAAGCACACAAGGCTCTTTGGAAGAAGAATATTACTCCTATTTAAGTAAGCTTTCTTGTAACCCCAGGAAGTAGGTAAGTTTTCAAGTAGAAGCTGGAGACATTAACCACTAAAAGATTCTGAATAGCTGGGAAGAGACTCAAGTTTGCTTAAGTTTTTTTTCAGGGCTCTAATGACAGGTAGTAAACTGAGCCCTCAGATGTATCCCTCTGGACTGACCTGGGTGCAGGCAAGAGGCTCTCACTGTCCCCATGTCCTTCACGGGACACTGTTGTACCCAGATGGCTCAAGGACCACTGGCATAAGCAGCTGGTGATAGTGCTCATCATTGCCCCAATCCCAGGAAAGCCACCACAGGTACAAAGTTGCACCTTAACATCCCCCGTCAGCCCACTACGTGGCAACTCACTGCAGTGCCCTGCTTGCCTGGGCAGGATGCAGCCCTCTCCAGGAGACACATCTAACATCGAGCTGACATGAAAAGCAGAATCAAAAAAAAAAAAAAAAGAAAACCTGCTTAGGGCTTGATCTGCTGTAATCAGCGGAAAGAATCCCAAGGACTTTGATGTGGACCAAATCAAGCCCCCAGAGGACGTTCAGAGTAAATCATTATTAATGTAATGAGTGCAATATCTGTGCAGCAGCTCATGCCTGTTTATAGATATATGAAAATTGCCAGCTTTACACATAAAATGAAATGAGGAGGGAGACAGATGACCGTGTTAGCCAATGAGCCATAGTAGCCACTCTCCTTTTGACATGTGCACATTTAAAGAAACTGGGCACTTCAAATGACAGCAGATTCCTCCCTTAATTTACTGGTTTGACATATCTCCAAATCTGAATAGGAAAGAAAGCCCTTGATTCATAGCAGGCAATAAAACACCTGAACACCTGTGCTAGGAAAGACCTGGCAGGTACCCTGCTCCCTTGGTACCTAGATTATTTGTGCACTGTTTATTATATCCCTTGCCTTACTTTTCATCAATTGTAATCATTTAGGAGGAAACAGTGTGATTAACAGTACACAAGCAAACAGCAGGACTTAATCCTTTAAATACAATTACTTCATTGGTTATGTAATGGCTCCTTAGAAAAAACCATGTGGCAAACAAATACCTATGAAAATCCTCCTTAAGTTTGCCCTGAAAAATCACTGCTCAGTCACACATTGCTTAACGTAATTCTTGATGCAAGCAGTTGAGGAGATACATTTCCCAGCTGCAAATAATACAACAAATATAACCTCCAACACACATTTTGTGTTATAATTTCTTTGGGCTTGTCAGAGCTCCCTGCTAGGTTTTAAATATTAAAGATCAAAATTTCAGTTGTCAAGGAGCTAGCTCATCTCTCACATCTGGATGTCCTGCATGCTGCTGTGGCTCCAGCTGCTTGCAAGGAGTGGGCACGCAGGCAGCTCCCACCATAGCTCCTAGAGATGGGGCTCTGTCTGAAAGGGCTCCTTCTGCCCTGTGTGTGAGGACCCCACCAGGCCTGCAGCTCTGTGCTGGTTTCCTTAACTATGTTTCAGAAGAGGGAATGAAATGCCATACTCTTAGTGTCCTATACATTGGCTATAAATTTACTTTCTTCCAGATTTTCATCATATTCACAGAGGTAAATCTTACAAACTGAGGATGTAGAGCTGCCAGCCTTTCCTCTTCTGCATTAAGGGTACCTGGGGTTATCACACACACTGTTTCCTTTATGTATCATGTAATCTCACCATGTTTTCTTTATTTATTTCAAATGAGATAATATAAGCAGTTAAATACCATTGTTTTCTTTTCTTTTGGCATTATCATCAAGGTAACCCCACTGATTCATCACCCTAGATTCACACCAAAATTTCCACCATTAATAAACCAAGCTTGTTTCCTTGGAGCTTTCTTAAGCTTTGGTTCTAAGGCCCCATCAGATGGTATAAACTTCAAACCATAAACCTATGTTAAAATACAACTACTAGTTTAGAAGTGAAAAGAGGGTTTGATTGTTTCCAGAGCATTACATTGCTGAAGCATTGCTTGCATCAAGCCCTAAAAGTAGGTTATCAGTGGCAACACTTCTCATCACAAGGCACACATGTGCCCTTCTGGGCTCACTCAGTGTTTGCCCTAACTATTTAAAGAAATGTTCACAAATTACTGGGGCTAATTCATGCCTCTCTTTAACAGCTCTAAAAGTTGCCCTTTCCCCTATGCTGCCTGTAATTTTCCCACCCTCCTTAGAGTTTTTTGGGTTTTTTTGCTTTTCTGTAACCATTCCACTTTGATTTCTTCTTGAAATAGTTGAATGCTCAATATTTGAAAAAGTCTTTTCTGTGGCATCACTTGAAAATACAAAGAAGTAAAACAAAGCATAGGCTCAGATTTTTACACCAGTTGTTTTACCCCAATGGGAAAACAGTATCAGAACTGAAAAGAAAATTCATCAAGCAGAACCCCTTAATGGATGGTGGTTTGCCCACATAAGAAAAACTGCACAGTTAAGAGACTGAAAGGTTCATGCAGACTTAACCTTAACTAGCAGCTGAACAACCTGTTCACTAAAGTAATACTAAATCTTGATTACTCAAGAAAAATATAACCTACAGTTGGGGAATTTAGAGCAGGCAGCTTACACATCAGAAACTGATAATTGTGCCAAGGCAGTCTTGTTCAAAAGTCTTGAGCATCTCCAACTGATTTATACACACATTTTGTGTCCTTCTTGGCTCAGGTATTTGAATTAGTAAAATCCCTGGCATCAAGTAAACTCACATTTCTGAGCCACCTCTGAAATACAGAAAAAAACTGTGCAACTAAGTATTGAATTTTCATTCAGCCAACACCATTCAAAACTACTTGGGTAATTATTACAAGCACTGAAATTTTACATGCATACAAATCCTGCATAAAAAAATGGAAACTTACAGAATTTATGGGATTAAAGCTGCTATTTCCAGCAATTTTGCAATGCACAACACTTCAGGATTGAAGCAGTATGTAATTAAATATGTTAATTGCAAAAAAAAGGGCTGCTGTTAAGACTATAATTTAAAAGGTTCTCTTTATTTGACCACCTGATTTTAAAGGTTAATGCAGTGACCTAGGAGGCCAGTGTGCCCATTTTAATTGTGCTGGCATTTTGACCAAACAGCACACTTCAAAGGAAAAATGGTAGGAAAAAATCAGAGCTGGCATTGCAAGCCACTGTCACCTTCATAAAACGTTCATACTGAGAACACACAAACCCAAAATCTGCTGACTTTATTAAAATATTAACAAGGTATAGTTAAAACTTTTGTACACTTATGCAAATCAGGTTGCTAGAACAAGGGAAAGAAGAGATTCCCCTGGGAGGACAAAAAAAAAATAAAATCAACAAAGTGAAAAGATCAACCATCCCTCCACAGCATGACAGCATGACACAAGAGGCAGCAGCTTGGGAATTCAGCAAGATAAATAAAACCCCTCCAAAGTTTAAGTAAATCATGGTTTATAAAGCAAATAGATTTAAATGAGGCATATGGTACCATTCTATAACATGACTGCATGAGTCAGGGGACATTAGCAGTATTTTGGTGGCTGTGCTGCCCAGGTAAGATATGCCTGAGGAGGACAGCCAAGGAGGGCACCTCCCTGTGTGCTTTTTAGAAGGGAAAGCTCTGGTGCTCCATTACCCGTAAGGTACCAAGCACACACATCATGGAGATTTCAGGATCTGTGTGGGTTTTGCACAAAAGGTATCACTATGATCTAAACTCCAGCCTCACCAGTATGGCTCCAAGGAGGCCCTGGGGCCAGGGCTTGAAAGAAGCTACAGCAGCCTGCCCAGGTCAGGGTCCAGCCCTGCCAAAAGGGTGAATACTCCATCAGGGACAGGGTGAGGACCAAGCACCAGCTTTTCAGAGGCTAAAGCTGCAGTGGCTGTGTCCCTCAGTGCTGCCAGGGAAAATGGCATGCCTGGTGTGCTTATTAATGAGCAATTGCCTTTGGTGGAGTCTCTACATAAGCACTGTGTGGAGTTGCACCCACACTTTGCTCTCTTACCTCGGTAAGGAAAATTCCTTTACTTCTGACTTAGCAGTGAGGAAGGGGAGGGGCAGCCTACCATTTGCTTAGTCTTTGTATGTTAATCAGTGCTTAAATTATTAATGGAGGAAAAAGAAATTATTTACAAGGAGTTTGACGTAGACATGTCAGGTTGTAGCAATGCTACTGTCAAGAGAAATACTCATAAAGAATCATGGTATCTGTCTTGTCTTATTTATTTATTCCAGTCATATTCAGAGGCCCCTTTCTGCTGATAGTACCCAGGGAGGCAGGAAGAGACAGAGAGATTCTTTAAGGGCAGAAGAGACCATACAGAGGGTATGCACCCTATTTAAATGCTGAACAAGGGTGATAGTTGCACAGAGAAATCAACAGCTTTAGCTTTGCTTTTAGCTCCTGGTGTAAACATACCTGAAGCTCTGTTTGAAAGAAGAACTTCTGTGGGCACTGGGAACAGTCATAAATTTTATCTTCCTGCCCATGGACTGCAAAGATGTGCTGCTGCAGTTTGTTTGCCTGTACAAAAACTGAAACAACAGAGAATGATTAACTAGGATTGCTTCATACAAGGCATCTTGTCTTGCACTATACTTTTACAATTGCAGACTCAAAAGTTCAAGGATCCCTGCCAGAGACAGAATTGCCAATACACTCAGTTCAGCAGAATTTCCTTGCAAGTCTCTGGGCTGACAGTCAGCTTCTAACAGCCTAAATCCTATATGGATTTTTGATATTTCACATGAAGCTAACACTGTCCCTGAGTAACTGGAAGAACTCAATCATCAGACCAAAGAAAGGACATCACCACTCCTGCAGGGAGCCCTGTGCCCATGGCAGGTGCATCAGATGCATTTTTAATACAGGACAACCAGGCCAGGAGAAGCCTTGATGGCTGGCCTGGAAGACTCGAGGCCCAGAAGAGCATATTTGGCAGACATGTGAATCTGAAGGGGCAGCTTTGTCCAATTTTCAGACATATTAAATGGGTTGTCCATTCAGTAAAAAAAAAAAAGATTATGATCTGACATCACAAATATCACAGCATCTGCATTATGATTTTAAATCAACAATTATTCTGCCTTTATCAAGTGAAATTTGGAAGTGAAACATCTTGAACCCCATGCCTTACTGGTTAAAAAAATATAATTTAAATTTTTCTCATTTTATACAAATAATTGTCAGTGTGTGAAAAAAAATCTTGTTCAGCAGAATTAAACACATGCACTCAGAGTTATTTTACAGCACATTTCAGGAAAGGATACATTACTTGCAAGCCCACACAAAGAGTAGGTTCTTAAATTGTAGGCCAAATTCTAAGGACGGTGGGTTCACCTTATTCCCACCAAAGTTAAAGAAATTGCAGGTGCTGGTGTGACCTTTTACTGACAACAGGTCCATTGTCACACCTATGCCATCTCTCAAACAGTTTTGAAATGTAGATGTTGACTACTGTTTTGAGAAGCATATAAAAGGCAGCCTTAACATGCATCCTGCAGATCCTTCAAGCTAGAGCACCCAAGATCATCTGCACTGCTGAGAGCTTCAAGTGAACTACAGGGAAGGAATACACAGCAGGTCCCCAGGCAGGAGTTCTAAAAATGCCACCACAAGCAAACTGGTCTTTAAAAACCTGTGAGAGAGCAGCTGGCAAAAATACACAGTTGTAAAATCTGGTCTTCTCAAACCCTTACTCATGTGAGTCTGATGTCTGTGAGTGGACTATGAGCTACCTGGCCTTTAAAGGGTCCTTGCTCAGGCGAATAAGGGCTTGCATGAGCAGGTCCACACCTTGCAAGTCCTGCATTTGGAAACACATCTCACCTTCAAGCCAAAAGGTACAATTTTAAAGGATCTGAACTGCGAGGGGCGATGCAGAGCCCACGGCATGCAGAGTGCTGCTCAGTGTCAAACGCCACAGTGCTGCTCTTTGGAGCGAGCCCCGGATCCAGACAGATGATATTCTGAACCTTTCCAAGCACAGTATTTCTTTTTCCCAAGGAATGGAATACAGTATTTTACAAATCCCCCGAGGGTCATTTCTGGATCAAGCCACGTACGCTGAGGCTTGTCTTGGCTACCCTGTCTTACCTGTGAAACAAACAGGGCATTTGAATGTGCCTCCCATCCCCTCAAAGCTGTGCTCAATCAGGTGACACAGGAGCTTTGCCGGAGAGTCAAACATCTGGTTACACAGCTTGCACTCATGATTGATGCCTTCCTCTGCAAGGTTCAAATGATACAACTTGTTAGTGACACAGCAGATTAGCGTCGGGGATGCAGCAGTTAGTGAGGAACAGCCGTGCAGGCACACAGGGCTACAAGGAGCTGCAGACATTGCTGTGGGTCTGGCCCCACAGCCGACTGGGCCCTTCAGCTGTACAGCCCCTGGTCACTTTTAGGGCCCCTGACTTTCAGCTGCAATGAAAGCAGCACTGCCACCAACCCACTGGGAACCCCCGGGCCTGCTCCCAGCTCCTGACAATGCTGCACGGCTCCTCCTCGCATCCTCCCACAAAGACAGAGTATCCCAGCTCTGGGTATAGGTTACCAGAGTGAAACAGCATTTGAAATGAATGTTACTGTGTGAATTCAACCAACAACACTGAAAGTGGGCTGAAATGCCATCTTTATCTCAGATTAAAGTGCAAATATACAGGAGAGAAAGAAACCACTGGAGAATAGGAGGAGCTCAGAGCAGCATCAGCCTTAATTTTCTTGGCTTTTTCCAAGTTGAAGAGACCATTGAAGGTATTTAAATGTCATCTGAAAATGTAATTTCTGTGTCCTATATCTTAAGCACTGAATTCATATGGCTCATTTTAAATGCCCCTATGTTCTAGCTGAACTCATAGGGAAATAATAATTATTACTATTGTTTCAAGCCTACCACAGATGATACGTTTCTCTATTTACTGAAGTTTGTGGGTTTGGGTGCATCTGGGGCTTTTTTTGAGGTACTGAAGACATCTTAAAGCAATTTCCACACATAAAATGAAACAATCCTTTGGTTTTCTTGAAGTGAAGGAGGGAGTGGTAGAAGTTTACAACACATATTGAATGGTTTATATAAATCAAAACCACCTAGAATTTTAAATTTTGTTTGTTGTTTTTGTAAAAACTTCCTGAAAATATCTTTCCTTCATTACGACAGCACACGTGAATTTCTCATGAAAACATACATAAGAGTAAGGAAACATAAAAGTAAGGAAATACTCTTTTGATGTATATTCAACTATTTTTACATCTTCAAATCTAACCAGCTTCAATGTTGAGTTCCAAGACACATAAGAATTGACTACACTGTGCCATCAGCCAATCTCCTGACAGATGCATTTGAATCTTGTGAGTAATGTGAACCTCCAGAACCATTAACTTTATCCACAACTGCTTTAAATTAGTTTTTTATATTTTTAAAAGGCCTAACAGAGGGAGAATATTGTGTTCTATAAGGCCTCTGGTACTCTCAGTATCCCAAAGCCCCACAGGCAGGGCTCTGTGGGACATGCACCTTGGCACTTTTGCAGGCAGAGGCAATGACCAGAGTAAAAAAATTGCAGTGTAAAAAATTTCAATAATTAAAAAAACAGCCAAACAAAAAAACCTCCATGTAGTGCCTTGTGCAACAGTGTGTACCAGCAGTGAGCTGCCTGTGCCACCTCTGTGGCCATGGGTGCTGTGTCCTGCACAGCAGTGGCACACACAGAGAGAGCAGGGAGCTGATGGTGAGGGCTGGCATCAGAGCTGCAGGTGGGGAAGGCAGAATGGGGAGAAATAAATGGGTGGGTTGGGTGGGAAAGAAGCAAAAAAAGGCAAATGGAGAAAAAAGTGAGGAACAGAAAGATGAAGGGCCTGGTGGCTCCATGGTAGCAACTCCACAAATTCCCTGGACAGCCATAAACAGGGACTGTGATATTTCCAGGATGCAACAAGGTTTGCAATTCAGTTTGGGCAGCCACCAGAGATGGGCACATCACCCTCTCTGAAGGATGGCTTTCAAAACCTGACCCTCTCCCCTTGCTGTAGTGCAAGGCTGGCTTCTTGCATCCCACCCTTGCCTGGAAAATTTTGGTTTTGTTCAATCTTTGCAGTCTGCTTGGGAGGGGAGAAAAGATGGAGAAGGGGTATGTGCCTTGTACTGAGCATCCTGAGCATGTCCAGCCACATGGCTGTGTACAGCAACTGAACACTCAAAAAACCCTGGAGACATAAAAAAAAGCAGGTACTGAGTTGGAGAATGGAACAAATTCCTTCTACAAGTAAATCAGAGTAATCTTGTTTGACATTAGTTTTCTGCCCTCCACACAGTATTTGTAAAATGTTGATTCATGTACAGCCTATGGTCCTGTGTGAGCACATGTGCTCATAAATATGGACAGACACATACTGCTGATTAGAAGACTGCTCTTTTTGCAGCCTAAATACCTATAATTTCAGTAAAAATAATAAAATAAAAACAAACCACAACAACCCAACAATGCTAAGCATTTCAATAGAAGTATATTCTTAAAAGCTTGCTATGTTTAATTAGGAAACAGAAATGGTGTATTTTCTTGACTGATCCCTGCAGTATTTTAAATAGTTAAACCCATAACAAACAAACTAAAACTCAAATGAAAAATAATAAAACATAATGGGTTCCTGCAGATCTGGAAATTTATCCCACTCGAGGCAAGACCTTTTGATTTGCAAATCCACTTCTGAATTATAAGGCCTTCTCCTCACCAGTGGGGGTTTTTATTCCACTCCCACAGGAGTCCATTATGTATTTCTTGTGTCTATAAAACCATCCAGGAAGAAAAAAGGGGGGGAAAAGTACCATGGTTAGCATGACAAACGTTTCTCTTTTCATGCATGTGTATTCAAAATATGAAAATGCCCAAAGATATAGATAGAATTGCTGCTATAATCACTCTCTCCTCTATGGCATGGCACAGCACATTATTTTACACAGAAACACAGTGCATGTATAGGGTACTCAGTCACCATTGGAGAATAACTTCTTTGAATTATATAAGACCATATAGGTACATGCAAGGCAGCTCTCTGACAATGCAGCGTGACAGCCAACACTCCAGTCAAATGCGTGGCACTGGGCATTAGTAACAGAAAATATAAAATAATTTCCTTCATTTCTATTCTCCCTCCTTTTTTTTTTTAAACATGACAAGCATCTATGAGAGACCTACATAACTCAAGTGTATTATGCAGCCCCTCTCATTTATAAAATAAAATGCAGATTTTTACAGCTTCCTGTGCTAGATCTTCTCCCATTTCTCCATGTGTATCTGTGCAGGGATCAGTTGATTACAGGACTAAACGATGCACAGCAAACAAGAATCTTGGGTTCCTTGCCTTCTTTTTTTTCTTGCCTGGGCTCAAAATAATAAGCATTAATTTTACACTTCATTTCTCAAAAAAATAATAGGATGTGCTCTTGTTTAAAACAAGCAGGCCTGCTGGATTCTGTCAGGCTGAAACTATGTCAGGCCAAAAGAGGAACAGAGCGCTTTGTGTAAAAGTATCATGGGGAGATGATAGTATCCTGTAATGTTTTCAGTACCTACTTTTGTCTCCAAAAGCATTTGATCCCTGGCAGACACATACTTATTTCCATACTGGTCTTGAGGGAAGCCAGTAGGAATGAGAGCTGATTATCTGGATCCTGAAGGTGAAACCTGGGTGGTGCCCACTGATGTCAAAGGCAGGGATATGTATAAATTTGGAGGTATATAATTTACTGCCTGTTAGTGAGGATTAGCAGGTTGCACAGACCCAGCTGTGGTGAAGCACATCACTCATTGTTCCCAAGTTCAAATGCATTTACAGGATGGTTTTAAATATGTTGACAGGGTGCTCAGTAGCACCTATGCTGTCATTCTACCTATTTTAGAGTGGGAATATGCTTCTCCATAAAGCTATTTCTGCTGCAGCAATGTGCATTTAATACATATTACAACGAGTCTCTAAGCCTCTAAGAGAAATGACGCTAGCAGCCTCCTGGCGAGGATGCAGTATAATTAATAATGCTGTATTAAACCCATGTACTGTATCAGCTGCATCGCTAATTATAACTGTATTAATGTCAATAGAAAAGTATGCATCAACACTGGTGTGTGCTGACACGTTATCACACCAATAACAAATAGAAGATTTGAACAATAAAAATCAAGATGGCATTGTCTTTACTGTTAGTTAAAACGTCTCTCTTCAACTTGATTTCATAAAGCAAAATTTCCCCTTATGGAATAGCCACAATATTCCTAATTTGAGAGATGGCATAAGACAATCTGATGCTCACTCCTGACAACATGTACACCCCATACTGTAGCTTCCCAGACCATGTACTTCTACTCCACTGCAGCAAATTAAGGCAATAAAGGTATATATATTTCCTGCACTCAGATGTACACATCCATGAGCTAACTGCACTTTTAATGAACTTTGAAATACTATAATTCAGTGTAACAATGCATTAATATAGTGTGTTCAGAGAGAACCTTCTCCTGTCCATTATATCATAAAACTGGTAGAATTAAATGGGCCATGTAAGGAGTGTTTTAATTATTACAGAAATAAATAGAAATTGGAATGAACACAGGGAAATAAAATGAAAACTGCATGGAACTATTCTGTTTATGCAATTCATTTCCCACCAAATAAGTAAGCAAAGGAAAAAATTTATGACATGAGAAAAGCAGGAGCTTCTCCAATAATTTTTTCCATGTGGCTGTGAAAAGAGAGGGGCTGGGATCAGTATAGGATGACAGTGATGGACACCCTCCTCCAAAACAAAGCCTGCAGAGAAGAGCTTCCACCCCTCACCTGGCTGGCACGACTTCACCGCCGGTTTTCATTAGGAACAATCCAAGGATGGAGGTAAAACCAAGGTCTGAGAACACAATGTGACTGTTACAAGGGGATGGCAAATTTGCTGATGCACTCATTGGATGAAGATGGTGTCTGCTGCACAGACAATGTTTCTCCATCACCATTGCTGTAACAAACCATCTGAACCTCATCACTCCATTATATTTTCGTAATTAATCTCAGAGGGCGTAGCTGAGCCCTTCCCTCACCAGTGGGGCCACTGCAGGGTGAGGGGACCAGAGCTGCTCTGTGGGGCAGTGCAGAGCCCCAGCCATCAGGCAGCTTGGGCAGTGAAAGGCAGCAGATTGATGGCGTGGCAGCAGAAATGTCACCTGGGGAGCTGGGTGCCTTCCTCCCAGGGATGCTGGAGGTCAGTTACTATGGCAACACAGAATGAGCTCAACCTTGTAACTGACCCTTATCTTTTTTTTGATCTGTGGCCCACTTGGGACCTTGGCTGGAAATCAACTGGAAAATAATCTGGTCACATATCTGAAAGAAAACTATTTATACTTATTTACCCAGGTAGTGCTCCTATCTCCATTTGATGACTTTGCTAAAGACACCCAACATGTTCCTGTTTCATGCGGTGCTGCAGAAACACCCAACTCTGTGCTGTGAGAAACCATGCCAAACCCCCCCTCTGCCACCACAAAGCACACACACAAACTGCCACGGATATCAATGCTCAGGGCTCTCCTGATATATTGCCAAAATCTTGCCTTGCTTGCAGCCCCTGACTTGCCCCTGTGGATAAATATACACCTACACCCCTTCTTGGATGGTTTAATATTTTATGTCAGTATCCACTACTCATATTCTTTTGTGCTTTATCTCTCTGCTGAAATATGATTCTGCTTTGAAATATATTTATATGATCTAGAATGGCACAACACTGATGCCTTTTATGAGCCGAAGATTGTTTAATAAAATCTTGCATTCCTGCTTCATCCTTATGACAATTTTACTATTATAAGTTTTCAAGGGATATGAGAGCTGTCCACTGTGGTTAGAAACATCACTTTAATGAAAAATGATAACACAGGGACTTGGATTTTTCTAGAAACCATGTAAGGAAAACCAACAAAAATACAGAGAGTTCCCAACGTGCAAATGCACATTGGGAATTGTATTTTTGTTGGTTTTCCTTACATTTGCTTTTGGATAAGACTCATTAAAATCAGTTCTGTTCTTCATACTTTTCTAAGGAATGGACAGCCCAGGCACCAGTCTGAGAGCACAAAAGGGCTGTTGCTGTTTTCAGCTTGGGGAGCTCTTTAGGGGAGCAGGATTTGAGAAATAGGGGAAGATATTAGGAGACAGAAGCCACAGGACCTGGTGGCAAACATAGATGCTGGAGGAAGGGTCTATGGATTTCTGCTAACAAACTCCAGGCTTCTCGTGTTGTACTTGCTATACACATCTCTGACCTCAAAAAGGTATTCTTCATCAGACTAAATACATCTAACCACACAACAGGCTTAAAACTCTTTTCAGTATCTCAGGGGGCCTGAAGCTCAAAATATGCAGAATTAGATGCCAAATTATTTATGGGGTAGCTTGTAAGTTCACTGCCTCCAGTACATGTCAGTACACTGCAATATTAAAATGACCATTAAAAAGAAGCACAGTCCCAGAGGGAATGGGGATGAGATTGCAGGGAGTTTTCTGCCAACTGGAAGAGCAGTTCCTGTGCTGTTCTGGAGCCCCTGCCTCCCTCATTGCCACAGACTGCATGCTCCCCACCTGCACAACTTTCCTTAGGGTAAGCCTGAATCTCAGAAACAAGAGATGGGTCTGCCAAGCCTGTCTTCATCTCTTTAATTTTCAGTTTACAAGAAGAAAAAAAAATCTGAAAGTTCAAAGAAGTTCATGGAGTTACATATCATCCACTCTCTGCTGACTGCAGAGCCCCAGAAGGACCCTGTCTATAGAGCTTTAGTTTAGATTTATATATTTATCTGAGAAACTGCATAAA
Organism: Calypte anna; assembly: GCF_003957555.1. Lineage (NCBI taxonomy): Eukaryota > Metazoa > Chordata > Aves > Apodiformes > Trochilidae > Calypte > Calypte anna. Next base: position 6,977,757 of record NC_044257.1, on the reverse strand, counting down.
GACAATTTTTGGAAAGGCACTATACTTCAGTAGACTACTGTCACAATCTAGCAGCCTTTCTCTGAAAAAGCCTACTTTTAATAGCCTATATTAAACCTTTTTGTGGACTGGAGGCTATGCTCCACAATAGTTCACTAAGGACTAACTGCAGTGGCTTCCATAGAAATACAAAACCTGGGAAAGAAACACATGCAGCCTATACACACACATACACAGAACAAGTCTGGATGAAGGTAAAAAAACCCTAAGAACTTCTACAGGTTAGAAAAAAAAACCCACTGCATTCTCACACAACTTAACCCTAACCGTGTATCTTAATGTTTGGATGTTCTCATAGCTTTAAAATTTTAAGTTTAATGTCATTATCTGGAGAAACTACAGTAATGCAACCCTGAATGCAGATGCACAGCCACAAAGCCCATTCCCTGCACTAGACTCCCTCATGTTACTTCATAAACCTGAATGCCTTTTACTACTCCTGGTTGCTTCTCCACTTTCTTCTCTTCCCTGGAAGCAAGCTCCCTGCATTGCTTCATAACAGGAACATGTCCATCCTCTGACCCTATTGATAATATCCCATTGAAGAGCCCAATACCAACAAACAGCACTAACTAGTATCTATTTGGCATCTATTCTTCTTGTGAATTTAAAAATTAAAATTAAAGCATCCTTATACTCTTATTAAACTCTTATTAAATCCTACTGGAATATGCCACGTGCTTTTAAGACATGCAAAGCTTTAAATGAAGTTAAAATGGGTGTAAAGCCCTTTTTTTACTCATTTTACAGGCCTGGCACATTCCCCAGCCTCAGCACCAAGGCCACCAGAGCTGCAAAGTGCCCCCCACCTACCACATCCCAACCAGACCTCCTGAAGTCCTATGTTGACAGTGGTCACAAGGAGGACCCAGAGCTGCCAGGACTCAAGTGAGAGCTGCCAAAGGCAGAGCTTCCCTCTTGCAGGCATCTCCTTCCCCTGCCCAGGCACCTGTGCACAGCCTGGCAGCTGCATCCTGCAGTTCCTGTTGAAAAGCCAAACTCTGGGTGAATTTTCAGCTGCCCAAAGGCAGGTTCCTGGGATGGGGATCCAAGTCAGGGCAGTACTGAGCCCTGGTTGCCAGCCCCCTGTGCTAGCTGGGCACGCTGGGGATAACACACAGCACGTTTTAAACACATGAACTCCCACTGATGTGTGTCACTGATCTTCAGATTAGTTTCCCAAGTACACATTGACAGGATAGACTGTAAATCTATCATGTAAATATTCATCAGATTAATGGTCTCTAATAGCATATAATTAAGATGACAAGCAGGCTACAAGCCAGTTGTTATAAACTACACTCAGTGATACACAGAGCAGGAGCAAGGCAGAAATGACTTCTGTAATAGCATCAAGGAAGCTGAAAAACTGGTTAAAGGAGAGATAAAAATGGAATACATAACTAAATGAAAACACTGATAAATGTACAACTTCACTGAGAAACACTGAAGGTTTTTCAGGTAGAAAGGTATGATAAATGTCAAATTTTTGTGAGCATTACTGGGGGAAAGGGAGGAGGAACATGGTATCATTTTTGTGTATATTTATTTATATTCAATATATTTTCCTTTTTTATTATTACTGCTCCATGAAAACTTTGTAGTTTAGTTTCCAACCCTAAGTCTCTCTCCCTTATTTTCAATCCTTTCTTTATCAGGGAGGAGGATTAATGGAGAGCATCTGTCATTTGGTTAAATGCCCAGCCCAGTGTTAAACTGTGATAATGCTGCAGTCCTGTAATGCTGGGGCAGTTCACACCCACTCACTCAGATTAAACAAATGAATTTCTTTTAAATAGCTTCTTTTCGTATTAAGAAGCAGTACTCTTAGGTAAAAAAAGAAAAAAAAAACCCAAAAACATTTCTTAGAGTTTCGTTTGGAAAAAAAAATAGTTACCCAGCACTCTTGACATGATCATTTACCACACCTGCACTGGAGCTCACTTGTTTGCATGAGGGCTGAAGACACTTCACAGCCCAGACCCAGAGAGCTTCTGTCCCCAGTCCCTACCCTGAGGCCTCTCCCTCACTTCGTCTCCCTAGTGAGCAAGAATGATGCTCAGGGACACAAATCAGTTATCAGAGCCCATAAAATGAGATGCCACTGCCAAGAGAGAGAACCAAGGTTGACTAAATAAGGTCTGCCTGGCTAAGATAGGTGGCTGATTTTGCATGGCATGAATACCTCTCTCACAGCTTGTTAAGTGCAAATATACCCAAAAGAATGAAAACCCCCTATCAGACACATTTTAAGTCAGGAATCCTAAGGTATAGCAATCCATGATATTCCTTAAGGCAGTCAAAAAGAAGAATCTGCATAAAAACAAGAAAATATCTTAAGCATCTCTACATTATGCAGACATATTCTTGTACTGTGGGAATATGCACAAGTGAATGTACAGAGCATCTCCCATTGATCTTGATAGGATTTGCTCGATTAGCACACTGCAGCCCAGTGGAAATCATACTCTGTAGCAGCTCCATCTCGAATAAGAAGAAAAGCTGTAATCCAGAGACCTTTTGGAAGAGATCTCACAGCCAAGCAATGACTGTATAGCATAGAATTTAAAGTTACTCTCAGTAGCACTTAATGTACAAACATTGATTACAGTACTGAACACCTAAAAATCAAACTGATATCACCTTCACATTCACTCCTTGTTCTGCACATGAGCCACCAGCTTAGTCCCTTCACATCTGAGTGTAGAGCTGGACTTGTCCAGCACCAGGACATGTGTACAGACAGGCTGTGTACAGACATCATGCACAGCCACACAGGCCAACAGCCCATTGGTAACACAGGCAGAAATATCCTTCCAGGCTCCTTAACTCGAAGTACTTCGGCTTTGGCCTCTGTAAACAAATCCTTGCCTATTTTATTATGCGAGTCGCTCACTGAGGCATATGGCTGTTGGCAGATACACTGTCACTGCACAAGCCATCCAGCTTGGTTTTACTTACTTTTTAGAAACACATTTTCTTCATTTTAGATGTCACTAGCTTTTTCGTCCATTAAAGCCATGTGCAAACTCTTATTCTGTAGACAGACTCCAAAGACCATATGTAGGCCATGACAGGAAACTTAGTGTAAATTACAAGGAAAGTCTGTACTTTGCTCAAATAAGGAGATCTGGAAACACCAATACTACAGTGGTGCTGAAGAAGCCCTCTTCCAGTCACAAGAAAATATGTCATTGTATCAAAAGACAACAACATTCAGGAAGATCTGATGGCTCATTAACAGCAGGACTTCTACACAGCTATTTTTTGCTTAAACTTGCCCAGAACTGAGGCTCCTGACACTGTGCAGGTTTCCTACCCTCTCTGTGACTACACTCACTTTCAAAAACAAAAGAAGACAAAAACAAAACAAAAAACCCACCTCAAACAAGTCCCAAGCCCCTGCCCACAAAGAAGCACTAAAAAGGTAGGAAGGGCCAAGGAGGATGGCACCTTCAGGGGGTGGATGCAGTGATGGACCGGAGCCACATAGAAGTGATGAGATGAATTGGAAGGTGTAGTTAGATTGCTGTAGAGAAGGGTCTGATGCTCATTCACTGAACTTGAAATAGATTTAGAGTTATCTACCTAATAAGCCCAGATGAGAAGGAACATATTCTACAGCCCTGTTAAAGCTACCAGGGAAGAGTGAAAAATGAGGGGAAAAATCTAGCTGCTTTTCAGCTGCTCCCTCAAATAAAATAAGATCCTAAATCAAGCTGTTGTGGTGTCCCTGTTTGAACCGAAAAGGAGAAAACAATAAAGGTTTGTCAGAGACCTGCTACCCACCATTTTATCCTTCATTTTTCTTACGAGTTCTTATTTTAGGCTCCTATTCAATGATCAGCATTAAGCAGCCGGCATTTGCTCCTGTCACCCCAGAGAGGCAGGGAAGATACAATCTTATATATGCAAAATAGGTACAAACTCTGATAACAATACTTTGCCTGTAGGCAAAAATTGACTTTTTAAATGGCAGCCACTACAGTAATGTTAGCCTAAGACTCACCCTTTCAGGATTTTCCTTTGCTTACTGAAAACAAGTTATACAGGGAAAAAAGGGGAAGGAATTTGGGTGCTGACAATACATGAATGTTTTTGTGGGAAGGGGAGAAAACTAAACTGTAAAATAAAAATAAAAGGTCAGTCTGATTAAATTATAAATACGCCTGCTGTGCATAAATTTAATCAAGGTCTGTTGCTCAAAGCACCAGCACCAGCTCCCCATCCCAACAAGCAGCACTCCAAGAGCCCCAGCCCTATGATATCTTCCACATCCTTGGGAAAATTGCCTACAGGGGATGGGGATCTAAAGCAGCAATTTAAGAGACCTGTGGCAGACCATGCCTATTTTTTCCATGTCTATTCCTTATTATTACTAACAAAAAAATGCATTACCATACACGAAGAAGTGTGAGAATGGAGCTTCCTCTGTAATTACACCTGAAGCTCATGAGATCACAAATTCCAGCTTTATTGAGGGAATCCCAAAATGCCTCTGTTGCCACCCATGTACCTGAGCTGCCCTGGCAAGCTGCAGGGAGCCACTCTGAGGCCACTCAGTCCAGGCACAACTGGAAGCTCCCCTGTCACACAATGGCATTGCCGGCTCGCAGGGCACATTCTGGGAAGCTGCATGCAGGCAGCATGGCATGCACAACAGTTGAATATTTGCAGCTAGATGAGCATCAATTATGCATTGTATCAAAAACCAAGATGCTAGAGCATGGAGCAGGCAATTCAAAGAAGCAGCATGAGCAAAGTAAATGCCAACGAAATGAAAAATATGTTCAAAACAGAGCGCTCAGCTGCTTCCCACGTGACGCTGTCAATCGTCTCTCATTGAAGATATCAAATACTTGGGAAGCGATTGCAGAAATATTCAAAGATACAGTATTTGTATTTTGAATGTTAATTTGACACAAAGGAGTGTGCATGAGGGAATGTTTATAATCAGCACTCCAATAAACTCACAAATTACTCTAGTATTTTATAAGCTTGTTAGAAACAAATCACTCCCTTAGCTTATATTTACTTACTGATGAATCATAAAAGGCCTCAATACACAAGGAGTAAATTCAAAAATGTTTTCCTCTTGTTTTATCTTCTACGACAATACTGAAAACCTCCCATTAAGGCTGGGATTCCCAATCATCCCCCTGCTGGTTTTATGGCTAAATATCCATAGGAGTAGAGGCTATTTTAAACCTTGGTTCTTGCCCCCAACCTGCTGTAAAACAGTTGCCCCGGTGTGGAACTGAACTGCAGGCAGTGGAGCTGCCTCCTGTCCTCCTGCTGCTTGGAGAGGTGCTGAGGGGAGCATGTCCACTTGTGCAAACTCACACAGCAGTGAAGCTGCAGTCTGGGTGCTCAGTCTTATGAGGAAGAGGAGAAGGCATACACACCTCCTGAAGCAACACACAACACAGCAGAGCAAAAGTGTACAAAAAGAGATTCCACAATATATTTATAAACCTGCAGTGGTGCTGAACAGCTGTATCAATTGCAAAACACATCAACTGCTTCTGTTGGCCTGCAAAGGCATGGGCAATGTGTCAATACAACACAGGCTCCTGTTACCCAAATACCCTGTACACTGCTGGTGTAACAGGACAATGATTGATCACAGCCGAAAAGCCCTTTTAGCCTGTTTAAAAACATTATAATGTTTTAATGCAATACAAGTCATGCTTTAGCAGACAGCCAACACCTAAACCTTTCCAGATGCTGTTAGTTACACACCAGCTCAAACCAATAACATCCGAGTTGTGAGTGCAGGAGACAAGTGCAAGCAGTAGCCATGCTGTGGTACCTGTGTGTGCCACAATAGATGGATTTCAGAAGTAATTGCTTCATGGTCGACACGCTGGATTCATAAGCAGCAAGTAACACAAATGGAGGGAAACAAAAGTTGGCAGAACAATGCCTCAGTTCTCTAATGTAACTAAGTGCTGTGCACAGTAATGGGAGTGGTGGGGATACTTGCCTCTATGCTCTTATTTACCCAACAGAAAGAATTCAGGGATATTCTAATGTAGGTTTTTACTTAATGTACAGTTAAGCATTACACAAACATTTTATTGTGGTCTGTAAAGATGATGTATTTACAGTAGCTGAATAATCACACACTGCATTCAAGTCTAAGTGCTTGCGGTACAGAGCAACTTTGCAGAAGCAAATGTAAGGCTGGCTTCTATTCTAGACTGCCCTATTGCTCCATGCACAGGCATCAAAGACATCTTCACCATCCTTTAAAGAGGAACCAAATGCTGCCACGGACCGAGCTGGCTGGACACATATCAGCTTAGTAATTGCATTAAGATGTTGAACCAAATAACCACAGCCAGGGCTGCCCACAGCCCCGGCACCCGCGGGCACTGCAGGAGGGTGAGGCTGTGAACTTGGGAATGATGGAGTGAGCTTGAGGCTGCTCACCTGGCTGCCATGGTGGGAAACCACAGCAGCTTCTCGTAAGATTTTGAAGCAGTGTCTGTAACCTGCCTAGTGCCAGGGCTGGCCTGGTGGTCTCTGCAGGATGCCATGAATCACTGCAGTATGGCAGAACACATAACAAAGGTTGCCTGGATTCACACAGTCCTTGCTATTATTAAACATGATTCAGGTACTGAGCTGAGCCAACGAATCATTACAAACATACATGCCTTACACCTTAGGAATCGTGTTTCCAGAGTACATTATAAGATGCTTTTATTTCTAGACATTTTCCTGTCAGCCATGAGAATAATACTATAATTTTTTAACTAGTGCACAAGCTATAAAGCATCGTACAGGAATTAACTGAGAAATGCCAAGTTGACAAGCAGTATTCTTTCAAAATTTGCTAATCCTGGGAAACAAAACTCAGGGATACAAAGCCATTGCAATGTGGCACTGCCACAGGTCACCAGCCATGGAATTTAGATGCCTCACATACTGCTCTGGCCAGCAGCTGGAGCAAAGGGAAAGCCTGTGGACAGAGCAGCCAAGAGACACTGCTCCTCTGAGCAGTTGAGTGTTTTGGTGGAGGATAACCAGATAAAGGAAGAAGGAGGGATGCTCCCTTGGCACAACACTGCCCACTCTTCTCTGCACTTCGATATTGCTCCTGTACCAGACAGCCTTTGCCACAGGCTTCCCAGGGCTATGCATGCATGACTATAACGCAATGCCTCCAGCACCACAGCCATGAGGTTCAGCTCTCTTGGACATCTCAGTTTTAAAATTGATGCTGACATCCGAAACTTCAACCACATAAGCCAACAGCAAGGTGTACAGCCTGTACCTGTGTGTCTCCAGGGCTGAGCTGAAAGACCATCACACCCCATGCCACCAGGGGAGAAGGGTGCAGTCCCCTCCTCTTCATCCTCGAGTGATGTGAAGCTATAAGAAGTCACACCATCCACATTGTTCAAACACCATCACTTCAGCCCAGAGAGAGAACAGCAGACTCATCCTCAATCCCTCAAACTTTGTATTGAAAAAGGTGGCAGGAGAAAGCATTATGATTTCTCAGGGAGGAAGCAAATGACTGTGGGCACGTGGAACGTTAATGAAGTAGGAAACAAAACAACTGAAGAAAAACCCATACAGGACACATCAGAGTTTCACAAGGAAAACTCAGAGAAGATGCCATGGGGTGTGACAATGCTGTTCAGTCTGAAGTCATTAGGATTTTCCCTATGGCCATATGGTTGCAATTTTAGCCCTATAGCTCCATCTTTGATGCTATTAAAAAAGAAGGTATTTGAAAAGAAATAAGTCATGACATCATAAAGCAAAAAAATATACTGACAGGTGGGGAAGGGTCATGGCACTCTATAGGACTGAGCACAAAGAATGCATTGCTCTTTATTTTTACAGAAGTGTCCCAACTACAGTGCCCTCCAGAATTCTTCTTTGAGTTATCTATTTATTTCAGAAAGCTTCTTTGGAGAAAAGGAGCTCCTTAACAAATTAATTGTGATGTAGGAATATTTTTGGTATTCTTTGTCAGTTTGGAAATTCAGTAAGAGTGATAAGTAGGAAGTATAGGTGAGTTATGACTGCGTGTTAACAGAGCACAACTGCCTTTCTTCTGTGTCACTATGTTGTGTGACTGGGTGAGGAGTAGCTAGTCTTAAGACAAATCACAAAAGATAAAAAATGTCTGTTGCATCAAGATCTTATACCAAATATTTCTGCCAAGAGAGTGTCTACCAGACATTGTTGCTACAAAAGATAATCTTGTTTCATGCATTCAATTATTTGCTTTGCAGCCATCAAAATCACATGGCAGATGAAGCACCTCATCAGTTTTGTTCAACAGTGAAATCATGTGGATAATTAATACACACACAACCACGTACCTGAAATACCATTCTTGTTTCAGAAACAGAACTTGTGCATAAACAGCATAAAACTTTTCTCTTGGTCTTCCCCTCCCCTCTCTCTTCACTGCCCTGGCCTGGGACAGCCCCACTGCCTGCCTGCACCCTCCTTCTGCAGCAACAGGGAGTGCCTGAGCTGGTACAGTCTTTGCATGTGTCCCTGGACAACCTGCCATAAGCAGTTCTTACTTCCAGGAGTAAAACCAGAAGAAACCAATCCTCCAACAGATGACAGATCCCCTCTTGGGGCTGCTCCCTTCCTCCAAGCCTGGCAAATCTCCCTGACAAGGGGAGACTATCATCTGCTTTTGGCCATGACCAAAGCCAGGCACCTCAGGCACAAGAGGTGACAATCTCAGGGCTCCTTTGTTGGGGCTTTGCTTGGCCTGGCAGCACCGTGTCACCCCACTGCCTGCACAGCAAGCATGGGCAAACCCCAGCCTGGGCATTAGGATCTGGATCACAAAGCAACACAAAAAGCAGTTTTAGAAGGATGGCAGAATCTGCAGCAATATGCTGTTACTTGGCAGCTGCCTGTATCACCCTATTCCTGCTACATGGAGGAAGTCACATGGGAGGAACTCCTCCTCACCATCCTCATGTCCCAGGTCCACTCCCTCTGCTGCTGTGTTCCCATTTAGCAGCTGTGGGGTTGCATTTGAACGCCTGCTCATCCCTGGCCATGTGCCTCCTGTGGCCACTGGGACAGGCACAGGGCAAGAAGGCTGTGTGCCCATGGCTCTGACATCTGAAACAATATTTGAGCCTGGGTGCTGCATCTCTATTACAGGGTCTTCATACACATGTGCTGAGTTCAAATAACCAGTGAGGATTTTAAGGGTTTTCATCACACCATTTAGTTTCCTTTTGCTTCTCAACACAAAGGGTGTATTAATCAATAAAGTTTTTAAAAAGAATTAATTATCACCATCATCAAGTCAAGCTCCCCAGTGCTTTGCTCTTCAGTGCCTGCCTGAGTCCTTTTCCCTGTCAGGGAAGGATCTACCACCTCTGCACTGTCCTCATGCTTTGGAGCCTTAAAGCACTATTAAAATTCACTTGCCACCAAAAGCTCTCATTCTTCTTGCACCCACCAGTAGAGCTGTAGTATTCATCAGATTTTTACCACCAGGATTAATGTTATAAAATGTCACTTGCTACAGTAAAATTTATCAACATTATTATATACCATAGAAACTGCCACCACAGACAAATGCACTACATTAAAATTTTGTCTAGAGCTCCCTAGAGGAAACATTTGCTGCAATTTGTATAACAGTTTATATATTTATGCTATTTAATGGTACAAAGCAATAATTATTACTTCATTCACTGATAAGCAACAGCATTATATAAATCAGATGTGGATTTAGAACATGCCAGCTTTGTCACTGGCCTACTACTTGTAAATTATGTTGCTGTTAAAAAAAAAAAAAAATCTAAGCAAATATGAGTTAGCAGCAGGAAGCTAATAATGTGCCTCCAGCTGTTCCAGTTAACCTGCAAATGTGGCCATCTGCACCTCAGGAGAAAAAGAAAAGGAGAGATAGAGGGAGGGAGGAAAAGGAGAGAGGACAGAAGCTCCCGCCAACACCAGCACAAAGCCTGGGCCCTAAGCAGTCAGAATGACCTTGCTCCTTATGACCAGACAAGCACATATTGAAAATCAGAAAAGTTACTAAAGAATAAAGGACATTTTCTCCCCTAGACCCACAAAAAAAAAAAAAAAAAAAAAAAAGTCTACTGCCTTTTTTCTAGAACAGGCTGTCTTTCACCTCTGGGGTTATTATTTACTGCATTGCAGGTTTGTCCAATGAACAGGTTTTCCTTACAACTCCTGCCTTTCATTTTTACTTTTTAACACCTTTTCACAAACCCATCTTGTATTATTAAAAAAAAAAAATAGTGGTCATTGTAATAGATTTATTCCTGCTTCAGACAATTTAAAATGGATCTGCAGGGCACAAAGGCTGAACTATCAAACAAGACCGAAATTCTCAGATAGAAAGTCACAGATCTCACAGTGCACAGCAGCTTCACCCCTACCTTTGGGTTCATGGGGATGAGGTGTCCTTAGGATGTGCGAGTAGTGTTCACTCAAAGATTATTTTATAAGAGACTTCTGTGGAATCTGGGTCACAAGGAACTGTCACAAAATATTCCCTTTGACATTCATCCACACACTGAAGAGACAGTGACTGAAAGCGAATGCCCTGTACTTCATTACACTTTGGTAATTTGACAGCAGTTTAACAATTTTCCAAGATCCTTGTTACCAAGGGCTCCCCAACACCCCTCCTAGATAAGGATGGGGACGGCCTCAAAGGATATTTTTTTATTGTTGCTTGTTTTTTGTTTTTTTTAAAAAAGGTCTGACTCTGTAAAACAACCAACTTAATACTTGTGAAGGGTATCAGGTCAGGGATGTCAGCACACCCTGCTGGAGCTGTGCCACCCCACCTTGCCTGCACTGCTACACTGTGCCTTTGTACTGCCAAACCGCCTCCATCACCCCCAAAAACCTGTGTTTCACACAGCTTAACAAAGCAGCAGTTGACTTTGTGATGCTTAAATAGGCTCAGGATTACCATTACTCTTATACTAAAAAAATCTCATCATGCTTCTTCCAAAATTAAGTGATCTTGTTCTTTCATTTCCTCGTTTTAAGTGCTCACCTGCTTGCACCAGTTCAAGCACCACAATTTCAATAAAACTCTGGAAATACTGACTACCACCTAGAATTGAGCCTTGCAGACCCTCATCTTGCAGGCAGGCAGTATGAGCTTCTGAGAGCACGTGATGGTCACAGAACATGGGATCTACATCTGACCAGTGTTGGATGCACCTGACAGCTATTAGATTTTTACCAAGGAAACATGACTTATCTTCACTGCAATTTTTGTAACTACAATTTATGTCAATGCTAACCCCATTTAGAGGTGTAACTCACTTGAAAGATTAACCCAGGCATACATAATTACAAAGGAACAAAACCAATTTTTGGCTTGGAGGTACTAAATTTACTTTGAACTGGTCAGCTGTGATAGTGTTAAGGCATTTATGTATTTTTAAACCATCTTTTAATTATTTTCTCTGTTTAAAAGAGTATTGTGGCCCAAAGTTGTTTAACATTGATTAGATCTTAGTGTTTTCAAGTGAAATACCTCACCCTGACAGAAAATGTAAGCAGCAACTGCACATCTTTCTAACCTACACTTTGGGGGTGTTGGTGGTTATGGTAAAAACTGTGATTTGTACTAGGTTAAAGAACCAATAGTTGCATGCTGAATCACTTAGTTACCACTATTTACCCTTCCAATCATGTTAATCAATGCCAAGTGTGCTCAGGGGAGGTCACTAGCCTTCTTTCCAGAGGAAAATAAAGATTCCAGGTAGACCTGAATCTTCATGTGGCTTTTCCAAAACTAATTTCATCTACTAATTGCCACATCTTTGAAAGAAGCTGGGGTAACGCTGAGCCTTCCAATACCAGAATGCTTGTAACAAACAACATACATGAATGCTACAAGTGCCTTGAATATCCAAATTTAATGAGACATTTTGTGCACCGTAGCACAGTTCTGGTGTTAATGGAATCCCATTAATTACACCAAATTTCAGTTTGGTCCGTGACTGTCTTTAGAAGCAGATAATGAGTAAAGCTGGTAAACATCTGTGTCAAAATAATACATGTCCACATGCCCCTCAGCCATCATTGAGATTAGTGGCTAATAAGCCATGTTGCACAAACTGTGTGTATCGGGCTGTGGGGAGCTCCTCAGATGCTTTACTTCACCAACTTTCAGACACTTCTCTCAGATGCCACACATCTACTTATCTGTCGCTATCTGTTCACTGCTAAAATTAGCACAAAAGAGAAAGATCCTAGATAAATGCAAATGACCCATAATCCTCATTTATAAAGAGACCCTTTCACATTGCCTCAGTGAACTAGGAGCATAACGTCAGATGGACTCTCACATGAGCATTAATAACAGATGAGAGAAGCAGATGGAAAGGGGGATAAACAGCTATTTCTAAAACCATGAACAAAAATATGGTGAAAACACCTTGCTCTAAAACCTAAACCCACACATTTAATTGATTTGTTTAATTTTGGCAGAACACTTCTACCCCCCTCCTGGTGCTAATGTGGGTGGCAGCAGTGGAGAACCGTGAGCACCCCCTGCAAACAAGCAGCCCACATCCATCAGAGGTGTCCACCAGCATGCGTGCCCTCCCAGCCTCTCCTCAGCCACAGGAAATATCCCTCTTGTTTCTCAACTCCCACTTCTCTTGCTCCATGGGGTTTCATATTGCACACTGAGAAGCCAATGAACAACCGAAGTAAGCTCTCCAACCTAGCAAGAAAAAAAGTTTGACTGGAAAAAATTTAACTCCCAAAGAGACTGAGTGAGAAAGGTCAAAAGACACAGTAAAATGGAGGGTCTTTCAATACCTCAGTAGTAATATGGGCATTCAGACAACACATTTACATCATACAGGTGAATAAATCAAGCCATCATGCTCATGTGAAGGACTGTGGATGTCCAAGTAACACTTTTAGGGTGCTATATTTAAAAGAAAAATGCCTACCAGCTCACACAGATGATAATGCTGTGACATTTTCATTCTCGCCTTATTGACCTGAACAATTTTATCCAGAATTATTATGCAAGAAGCAGAAGGGAAGAATGAATTTTTAATAGCCCTGTGTATGAAAGAATACAGAAGTACATGAAATATCTTAAAGTGATTTCCTTAATACTGGTTTATGTTGCTCTACAGAAAAAATAGCCATTCTTAACTACAATAGTTAATGCTAACAATTTACAACACATCATAACTCCTTCCTGCTGTACGGATGAATCCATCTCTAAAAACACAAGTGATCTTGCAATCACAGATGAATTCCAGTACTTAAGTACAACAGGATACGTTTCACAGTGTCAGCCCTAATTTTCAGCCTCAACTTTGATTTCCCCTGCCTTGGTGGGTTTCAGTCAGACCCTTGGTGTTACTCTAATGTAGCTTTTTTGTGGTTTTAATATGAATATTGTGTCAAGGATCTGAGATATTAAGAATGACAATACATTATTATTGCAGCAAGGAAATCTCCAGAGTCCTAGAAGTAGGATTTTGAAAGCCACAGTCAAAAATCAATAGTAATCCACAAGAATTCATAAAGGAAACATGTTAGTCTGCACCTCTAGAATACCAATCTTAATTTTTACCTTAAGCAGATTGGACAAAAGCAAGTCACTTAAAAGACAGAGAAGGAGGTGAATGTACTCCAGCTCTTCAGGCTGCAGGAGGGAGCCTGTCTTGCTTGGCTGCCCCAGGAGTGCCTGAGATACCCCTGCCCTTCTGTTCAGGAGCCCTGGGGCCAGCCCCAGCCTGCCAGAGCCACTGCATCCCTAGGAATTGCATGGGCAAGGAAGATGCTGCATCCTCGACGCTGCCTGCACCCAGACTCCTCCTTCAAAAGCAACCATCCAACAGGGTGCAGAGAAAAGGCAGCTCATCGGCACTCCTTGATAAATGTGATAATGAGGAGAAATGCTAAGAATCATACAAACAATCCTTTGATGAATTCACAACCAGACATCTGCTTCCAGTGTAGCTGGTCCACTAGCTACCTCCAGCAACAGGATTTACTATTGCTTGGGTTTGATTTACATAACCAAAAATATCATCAAAATCAATTAATTAAACACTTCCCTTGTATATGGCTAACTACATATTAATACTGTGTTATCAAAGCATCCTAATCCCCCTCTCAGGAAGAAGCCTGCTTAACTAGCATGGATAATAGAAGGTATCACATACAGAAACATCCATAAGGCAAATGCAAACAGACGGCCTTTGCCATCTGAAATGTTGCCCTGGGACCAGGTACATCAGTGCAGGGCTTACAGCTTATTTTCATCAGTCAGATCACTTGCCTATGCTCTGACTTTGAAAGTTTTTGAAAGAAAAAGAATCCTGCATGGTGCTCAAGATGAATGGTCTTGCTCTCTTACATAAGAGTTTTTAGTGGTGCTCACAGGGAGAAAGAAATCTTCCTCTGGACCTCCCTGTCCCACACAGTTTGCAGAACAGAAAACCTGGGTTGATTCACAAAAGTAGTGAAGTTATAAGCAAAGGAAGCACACAGTGATTTCAGTCCAAATCCAGTAAAAGACATTAAGATTTGGTCAAATGCTCTCAATACCTTCCTACAATCTCTAAAGCCTGCATGGTTTCCCTCTGCTACACAAAAACACATTAAAAAATATCTGTTAAAATTTCTGAGGGGAAAGGCCAGAGGATGCAGCTCTGATGGTGGTCTAGAGCTTTCCTTTCCTACTCAGGAGACTTCACAACTGTTTCTAAGTGGAAGTACGTAATGTTCCCTGGATGAGTGACACAGGAGAGCCACTTAATGGCCAAGGAGGATCTGCTAGCAATGGCACTGAGGGCTTCATGGTGCCCAAAGTCCTCTAACTTCAGCAGCATTTTTTGCTGAGGCCATGGGGAATGCTTCTAGAAACCATGGCAGCATTTCAGGGCAACCACAAAATGCAGTTTACTTTACATGTGCTATTTATTATGCATATAATTTATTAATTTATGTAGATTAGTAGGCTGCATGACCAAAAACATGCCACCAGCAATGATGGGCATCCAAGCCTGAAGTAAAAGCTTGATCCAAAACTGGTTTCATTTATCAAAAGATTTTTTTTACTGATTCCAGTAAATCTTGGTTCAGGCCCTGAAGGCACTGAGAAGAGCTGCTTTTCCTCTAGTAGTCACAGCAGAGATAGTTGAAATCTCCATTATAATGGCTCTGTCACAGGTACTGCAGGAAGACAAATTCATTTAGAGAGGCCTATTGATACCTGATTTGTTAGATCTCAATTGCAGAGCTCTCTGAAGGGCAATGTTACCACACTACAAAATCATTTCAGCTTACAGCCACTGCTCTACTGTATGCATCAGCCCAAATGCAGAGGATCAGATCTCCATATCCAGAGAGGAAACCTTTACCATGCATAACTGGCACTGATGTACAAAACAAAACCCTGTGAAAGCTTTTTATGCATGTTTTGTTTTCCAGCAAAAACCAAAATAAAGTAAAATAACACCACCAACCCACTGACAGTAAAAATAAATCTCCTGACACACACTGCTGCTCATCTGGGCTTCCCCCTCAACTTGTACCTGTTCCCAAGACAGCAGCACCCACTTCAAGAATTATTTTTTTCTCTTCTTTCGTCAGAGCAAATTAGGACTAACTCAGTAAAGCCAACACTGCTACACTGATGAAAAAATTAATCAGCAAGGAACTCACACTCTGGGATTTTCTCAAAAATTTGACAGATCTGTTAGTACTGAATTCTCAGTCTGTCCTAGTTACCAGATGCGAGCTGGAAGGGCATTGAAAGGACAATAGATGTGCTGATATTTCCTAACTGAAGTTATAACATTTTCTGACAAAAGTAACATTTCTAGGATATCCCAAAGCAAAAAATTCTTATGAATAAGAGCTTCAGTATGTTTTTTTGTCAAACTGCCTCTTTTTCTATGTCCAGCTGCCACAGCTGAACTCCCAGACCCAAGATGTCCATTGTCAATACACACCAGAGATAGACACAAATAAAGAGGGGGATCAGCAGTGAGCTGCCTGCAGTTACTGCCTTATCCACAAGAGAGCACAGTAACCTGAGCACATCCCTTGCCTTTCCTAAGTGCCTAGCGTATGTACAGAGCACTGTATAACTCAAAAATTATAATTAAAATGTCTTAGCTCCTGTATTTATAGTAACATTTAAACTACTGTGCTTTCTTGAAGTCAGAGTCATTTACTTGAGAACAGCACACTTTATGGTGAACAGATCTTTGAAACTATACCACGGGGATATGGCACAGCCACATGTAACTCAATATATGTCAACAGCTGTAAAAATATTGGTAGGAGAAAGGAAGAAAAAGCCATGAGCACAGATCAAGTGCCCTGTCTCTCACATCTGACTGTTTTCAGATTCTCCCTCCCTCCTCACCTCCCCGCCCCCCCCAAATAATTGGGCAATTTTGGTGCAAGCTGTCATAAAAGCCAAGGCTTCTTTGAGGTTGAATGATCAAAAAGGTTATAAATGAAAATGATTTCAATGTTGGAGGCCTAGCAAGTGACCAAGGCCCTTTCTGTAGCAGAAGGGTTTGTTCTAATCTTACCAACTGCACGCTTTCGTCAGAGCATATTCCTAGGGAGTTCACAGCTCCCCAGGGCGAAGCTACAGTAAATTCTGACTAATCCCCTCTGCATACAAATGAGCCCCTGGTAAGAGAAACTGCAGGGTCAGGCAGCTTATGCACAGCACTGATTCTCCAGGTCTGCGCCTTCAGCAAAGCAAACAAAATGGCACTATATTTTGATTATTTTCTTTTTTTCCCAACAGGACAAGGTTCCTGAAAAATAAAGGTTTAAATCCTAAAATACAGGACAAGCTGAGGAAAGAAGAAAAGAAGGCAGAGTAAAAAAGAAAAAAGAGCACTTCTCTCATTTGCCCAGGCAGCAGGGTAAACAGACAGTATGAGCTCCTTAAAAAATTAATCAATTTAAAGTTTTGCTTAGCTAAGGAAGTGGTAGGCTTGGACTAAAATTCAATGTAAAAGTAACATGGCACAAGATAAAATATTTACTAGCCCGTTATAAAATAGCAGAATTGAATCCTGCACCTTCATTGGTTGGCCTCACCATATCGAGAAACTATAGAGCACTGAGTAATTTATATTCATTCCCTGGCATTTCAAGGGATCTTTAAATGTTAAATTCTGCACCCATTGCTGGTATAAAAGTCTTAAGCATTGCCTAATGCAAGATGTGATTAATTTTTTCAGCTGCTCGTTATTTAATCACAAAGCATATATTTGTTATAATTATTAACTCTTGATAATATGGGATAGCTGTTTCACAAAAATTCCTTTGAACTAAGAGATTGTACTGCAGAGAGAATGACTGGAGGTGTTGGCACTAATTACCCCACAGCACTGAAGAAGGGAAGAGGAAGGGGCTACCAAGATATCCCCTTTAAAGATGGGAGCATCCTGCTCTCCCTGGGAGATGGGGAGTGCTTTGTGCACTCAGCACCAACTGGGATCCCATGCACATAGGGCCCTCAGAGCTTTTCTCTCTGTAGACCTTCAGGAAATCACCTAGATTTGGGTACAGACAGAGCCCGGGATGTTTACACTGTAGCTGTTCAAACAGAACTCAAAGATACCATCCTGTGACCTTGCATAGGGTGGTAATATGCATTTTTTATGTGCTCATATTTAATATAGTTACAGGGACGAGATGTAGACTGATTCAATTTTAAAATCTCAAACCTGGTGTTTCTTGGAGACTATTCTGCAAACTATAACACTATTTGAATGCTCTACAATTCAACCTTAGAAGTTCTGGTTAGATTCCTCCTTAACATTGAGCTTGATAAGCTAATAATTTTTTTTACACTTTTTTCGTGCTTCAAATTGATTTATTTGAACCTTGCAAGCTCACACTAAGACTTAAAGTAAATGGTCTTACACAGTGTTGTGTTATTAAGTAATCTAACTGACCAAACCCAAAATGTTGCCCAAGATGTTGCTGAATAGCCAATTCAACAGAGTCTTAACATGCCATGGGGATGAATCTGCACCAAGCCTCTGCTCTGCTTCCCAGCCAGCACAGTCCTCAGAGAGTTTGTGAGCAGTGGGCACTGCAAGCACCAGCACCTCTTTCCAGCTGTACTCCTGTGTGCCTTGGAGGAGGGGGCGGCTTGTAGATAAACCCCTCCTGAGCTGCAGGCTGGCCTCCCACTATGGAGTAAAAAAAAACAAACAAAAAAGCCAAAAAACACACAAAAAAACCCCCCAACCACAAAGCCTTTTAAAGTGGCAATGCTACCATCTACTTTCCATGAGACAATATTAAACGTTTTATGCTGTGCTTCAGCCATAAGGAATTGCAGTCTATAAAAGGCACCACTGCACTGAAGGGGGGACTGTGTACCACTCCATGGAAAAAAAGTCTCCCATCGCAATCAGGAAAGTATGTTATAGGGATGACCTTCTGACACAAAGCACAAATCTATCAGTTTGCCACTTTTTACATGCTTCTGGTATTTATCTCTTCTGCACTCCCAACTCATCCTTTAATTAGAGAAACTCTCACGAAAGTCAACAAGAGTTTTGTCTGACTGAGGGCTGGGTTGAGGCGTAATTGGATCACAGTTCCAGGGGTAACAAAGGATAAAAAGCAGTTCTAGATAGGCACCAAAAATGCAGAATCTTTGGAGTTTTAAAGCATGCCAGGGGAGCAAGAGCTGCAGCAGAGGGTCTGCCATCTCCCCCAGGAGGAAATTCTCTTCTTTTCCATCTGCAGACCCAAAGGCACCACTAGCAGTAATGCACTGCAGTTATTGACGTGTGCCAGCGCCCAGCTATGTGAGCCGGAAAAGGATGAGCAAGAATAATAGTTAATCAATGGTGTAAGTCAATGCCATGTCATTAGTGAATTCAGTGGTAATTCTGACATAGTGCTAAAATGCCCACACAAATAAGTAGAGATCAGTTTCATAACACACCTACTTAATGATGACATAAACATAATGATGTTTAAAGGAGAGGATAATGCTAACATACACAGTGTAAAGGAGGGTTTCATTTGTTTCTTTCAATTTCTCAAGTAGACAAGGGACAAAATAATTAAACAGTCTAGAATGCAAAGTCCAAGCATGGCAGCTTTAGCCAAGAGTGTCCTACCACGAGGCTAAGAAACAAAGTGGCTGTGTAATAGAAAGGTACAGCAGCGAACACTATGATGCCCTACACCTGTGCTTTACAAGAATGTACACATTTAAAATTCTCACAGAATAAATAAGGCTCCTAAGTGACCCGTATGGTGAATTTTCCTTTAAAGAGGCAGGAGCTGCTGAAAGGCAAGTTCTTGCTGCCGAATTCCTGGACACAGTTTCCAACTATTCCAATCAAGCAGCTCTGTGGTTGGGCTGGGATTTCAAACTTGCCTCAGTATGAAGTCCAGTTTGGGCTATATTCCCTTCCCTCTCTCAGCTTGATGAAGGCTTCCCCGCAAAATCAAAAGGCTTACTGTCAAGTTTTCAATTGGTCTGGGCTTCATGCTATCATATGTGTGGTGATGGCAAGGAATATGAATGCAGCTCTGGCTCCACCATGGGGCCTTGAGGTTTCGTCCAATTCATCCAGGGACCTTATGAAAGTAGAGCGGGTCTCTTTTCATGTATATTCCGACTGCTGAAATTCCCCAGATGCACTGCAGTGTGCAAACGCGGTGTAAAAAAGAACAATAGCTTGAGAAAAACTGAGGCAAGTCTACTGAGTATGCTTAAGATAAACCAGCCGAGCTAATGCAAAAAAACCTGATGTTCTTCTGCATTCACAGCTTAATGAAAATCAAACCTTTTTAAGTGGAGAAAGCTACTCCATACGAGCAAGTATAAAATTACCATGGTAACTTATAAAAATTGATACAGATCGCCAAAATGTAAATATATAATAATCAGCCCCTTGTGTTCAGATGGAATTAGATGGCTAGAAATACAGCAAACCTTCAGAAAACAAACAAAAAACCTTACAACAAAGTCCATCAAAAAAACCTCCCCCCCAAAATCTAAACACATTCATTTTGTTTGCACACCGAATTGTTCAGCTACAACCACCCCTATCAGGTATTGTTCTATGCCAGGAGCAAGTTAACAGAAAACTAAAAACTCATATGATGCAGATTACAGTATATAGTTCCTAAAAAGAGTAAGAAAAATTCCGAAGAACTCAATCTATTATTCCATGTAGCAGCTGCTAAAAATGAAAGTTTTTGTTAGGCTTTTTTTGTTGTTGTTATTGTTGATAACAGAAAAACTCTCCTTGCTGGAAAAGCTGAAGAATGGTAGCAAGCTTCACTTCCTCTAACTGTGATATATTCTGTGGCCTTTAATGCATTTAAAGTACACTATATATAATTTAATTTGCCTGCTAAGAAACTTTGCCATGTATGCATTTGTTGCAGCCATGTTTACTCAGAACATTCAATACACTGGTTTCAAAACCACAAGGAGAAAACAATGCTCAATATTTAGCACTTAATACATTTAAATATTTAGCTCTTTACAAGCCCTGTATACATTGTCATGCCAACACAGGACTGATTTTCTAATGTTTTATAAAAACAGCAGGAAGTCTTGCTAGTCCAGGAAATTTTCAAGGCTGGTAAAAGTGGTTTATTTGACTCAACTTCTTTGACTCATATGAGCCCTGTGTTCACCAACCGAGAGAATCCCGAGTTATCACTTGTTCCACATCATAGAGGAAGTTCAATCTACGTGTTTCTTATTTACCATTTTTTGGTGATTGACAGAAATAGCCAAATGGAGTGCTTTGCCTTTGAGGTACTTCCTCTATACTTAAGGGATGTTTACTTACTTGGTGTTACTGCTATACTGCCAAACAAATAAAAACCATCTTTCACTGTTGATATAAATAAATAATATTAAGTAATAAGATCTGTGTGAACACACACATGTGCACAGTCCAATACCTCTAAAATATTAAGACCTCCAAAATTAAGACAAACCAGACTAGAATGAATCAAACTTAAGATCTAAAGGTCCCAAAGAAGATCAGTATTTCTGTTTTGAGTATTCTGGGAAGATCACTGATCTGCCCCACCTACACTGCTAGAAGAGCAGTGTTTACTGTACGTGCTACAAATAGATCTCAGTAGCTTTACTATGCCTTTCAACTTATTATATACATCCATTTATATCCAAAGTCATTGCCCATTTATATACAAAAAATAAATTTATGTATGCTAACACTATTGTTGGATTATACTGAAAAATGCTGGATAATTTGGGATAAGCAAGGAGACCACAACCAGGCACCTATGACACAAACTTAATCAGTTATGGATAATTATTCTTTAGCTGAAGAATGCAAGTTCTTTATTCTAGAGTCCTTTCCCAAATGAGACTGTTACTTCAGTAACCAACAAATTACCCAGAGTTGTCATATTGTTTTCAATGGCATCATGATAAATCCTCATGGTATGCTCTGCTTCCCACTCATCCTTTCCTTTCTGCCAAGCTGGAAATTCATTATGCACTATACATGAGAAAGCAAGCGAGAGGGAATACTTTCAAATTCATATCATACACTTCTGATAAGAAGTGAAACACTGTAGCATCTGAACCCCAACAAATTATTCATACCACACACTACATGCAGACAAAAGTCAGTATTTTAAACAAATATTTTTTTAATATTTCATTTTAAACAAACCACACATAAGTCTGTTCTGGGAACTTACAGGTGATACCGCAAGACAAGCAGTCATGTAAGTCCATGTAAGGAGCAGGGGCAGATCTGTTGCAAGTGTACAGGCAAATTAAATGAAAAATGGGTACAAAAGTCCTCAGAAGCCAAAATATGTCAACATCATTATGTAATTAATTCATATTCTTTGCTCAGTTTTTTATGAATGTCCCTCTGCATTAAAAACTGAGAAGCCACAGAGAACCTGGGCTGTACCAAGGACAAGAAAGATACTATTGGTCATGGAAGTGAATAGACAACCAAAATGCAAGGGTTCATTTATGTTAATAAGGCAAGACATGGTCAAACAAATATGCTCCTGCAAAGAAGTAACAGAATTCAGTGTAGGGGCAAGCATCAGCATGGTGCTGAATTTACTATGCATGTGACAGAGGGGTGGGTAGGGGAGATATCAGCTGTGCTCACAAGATTTCCTGAACTTTCCTAACTAATGGGGACTGCCTCTCCCATGGTAAAAACATACCAGGAAATAGAGGACAGGCCATAAAGACTCCTGTTCTTATAAATACCTCTCTGCTAACAGCAGATTTATATCAGCATGCTCCCTAGGGAGCAGATACACTTTAAGGTCAACATCAGCAAAAAGCAATAGTGTTGAGCTGATCAGCCTTCCTCATTCAGATGTGCAACAGTTCAAGAATGCTTGTATTCTGTTTATTTTCCAGGGAGAGAGACAAGTACAGGAAAAAAAAAAAAAAAAAAAAAAAAAAAGGATTATTTTTACAGTGACACTGAATAACAGCCTTTGACTGGACATGCCCCTTCTTGATCCTTGAAAATCACCTCCTACCTTCCCAAGTGTCAGGCTGTTGAGGCTGAAACCCTCAACAACTGAACTCCTGCTTATATTTGGTTAACGAGCAGATGCCTTATTTTAAAATATAACTTTTCTTAAAGTTACATCCTTTTCTTCAGTTTTCGGTTGGAAACTTGGCCTAAATGACAGCTGTGTAGGCCTCACCCCAGCTCAGCTCAGCAGGAGCTCTAATGTACTTCATTCTGGGGCTGGGAGCTGCTTTTAATCTATCAGCACGACTCCGCAGCTGCTGTAAGCTAGCTGAAAATTGTCTGCATACACGGGGCTTAAAATTTTGTAACCCTTTTGGTGCAACTTGCATTTAGGCAGGAACTCCGAAAGGCAGCCACCACCTTGGGAGGGTTAAAGGAAAGCTCAAGACAACAATCTGTGGGGCTTGCAGGGCACACCAGAGACCTCTGAGCAGATTAGGAGTTTTCCTGAGTTCACAAGTTCAAATACCAATTTCCAGTAACTGTTTGAATGGATTTAGCCTTGTCATAAGCCTGACAATTGGACTACAAGCCAGGCAAATAAATATTTCTGCTTCATGTTAGAAGCCTTTAGCAATTAAATAAACTCTCCTTAATAGTAATTTGCCTGTAGTCTGCTCTGCCTCTTGTTTACGGCTTTTAAGAAACTGAACAAACGTTATATCCACTTCCATGTAAGCCTGCTGTAGAGCAATTACTTCACATATGCCAAGACAAACTACAAAGACTCATAGAGAAAAATGCAACTTTGTAGAAGTGTTAAATCTGCTACTGCCACCAACATAAAATACACACAGTACAGTAACTCGGCATCATCTATTCCATTGGGACTTGGAGAGGACGGATATGAAACTGCTGCCAAATATTTACACATCCAATTCTTACAAAATATCCTGAGTCCGTGAGGGTTTAAGCATAATCTCACATGTCAACAACCACCACCAACAAAAACTTTCAATATGGCTGCAACATGTTTTTACAAAATTTTACTGTGGTCACTGTTAAAAAGTCACTTACTTTTTTTGTTTTTTAGTAAAGAGACAGCAAAGAACCTCCTCCCCATAAAAAGCATGGTACCACAGCTGACCTGCAAGTGCTGCCTGCGAGCTGCTGCCTGGCACGTTCCTCCACACCTGCCCAGACGCTGGGCCTCAAAAATCCTCCTCAGCTGTGGGGACGCTGCCTGTGTGTCCCTGCAGCCACCATCCCCTGCACTTCAAGAAAGGCAGTGTCTGCAGTCAACCACTGAAGGCTCACCTCACATTTCAATCATCTTGGGGCCAGAAGATGGGGTAGCAGCAAACAGCCCGAAATTAAATGGAGCTCTGCAGAAAGCAGTCCCAGAGTCTTCCATCAGTCCTACTGGGGTGACAGTCTGCCTCCCCACAAGCACATTTCCTTTGAATAAACAAGGCCTGAAAATGGATGCTTCTTTTCTGATATGCTGCAAGGGGCTGAGAGCAGAATAGTTCAAGTACTTGAACAGAGCACAAGCCATTCCATAAGGCTGCCTTTCAGCATGGCCCTCCTGGCAGACCCTACCCAGCAGAGGCTTGCAGGGATGTGGTACTAAACCCTCCCACAAGGTGAGCTGCACATACACATGGAACAGTTTTTAAAGGTCTTAAGTAATTTAAGTTGGGAATATATTGGTGGAGACTTTCACAAGCACATCTGCTAACTGAAGAGCATTCCCATAGTACTGTTATACCTTTAAGCACCAGACACATTCAATAAAAACAAAAGACTAAAAATCAGAGGACCTATTTGCTATGTATTTTAAACAGTTAAGCACAAAGCCACAAGAGACTGGAAAGCAGAAAACAGGAGTCTGGGGCATTACCTGCTGGAATGCCCCTAAGGAGCTCCCTTCCTGGAGGGGAGATGACTTGGCTGGCAGCTGCATGGTCCTCATGGACACTCCCATGTATTTTGGCAGTGCTATCCTCCACGGAATCTAGAGGCCCCCTTCTTTGAACTGATTTTGGGGTTTTTTGTATTTGCTAACTTCTTTTCTCCCTCAACCTGTGTGTTAATTGCCCTTCTCTGCCGAGGTCACTTGGGTTTGCCTTTGAGCCAAATCCTTTTGTTCCAGTTGGTCTATTTGTCCTGGTTGAACCTTAATACTCAACTTTATTGTGTGATTTCATTGTGCACTGCTTGCAGACTGGCCAACTGGCCTGTTATGAAGGTATTAAATTCTATACTGTTGTGTGCACACGTACACAAACACACACCTCTTTCCTGCAGTTCACTTCCTTCCGCAGCCATCTGTAATGGAGCAGGGTCCTGTGCTGTGGAAGCTTTGCCTTAGCTCCTCTGTTTTAATGACTATAATCCACAAGGAGCAGTAAAAGCAGCCAGCACAGTGCCCAGTCCTTCAGCTGCCAAATGTACACCACACTCCAGGAAAAGAAGCTAGGAAGGTCCATTACCTGAAATTCACCTCTGTTTCACATAGTAAAAAAAAATTGCCTTTAAATATGTGCTAGCTTTTGGAACAAGCCAGAAAAAAAAAACAAACCCCACACTCTGAAATCAAAGGCCAATTCCAAACTCTCAGATTCCTAGAAGAATTGATACAGCAGCAGCTGTATCTCTTTCATTTGAGTAATTATCATATAATTAAGTGCATGAATTACAAGAGAGCCAAGGCATTAAATTAAAATATTTAATGCTTGTAAATCTGAAAATGATTACTGTGCTGTTGTGCAGCTACCGAGCAGCGAAGCTAATGGCAACATGACAGTACCACCAGCCTCCCATTATGCTGTAGCTTAGAGAAGGCATCAGAATTTTGGAAATCTTTTGCTGAGGATGAAAATTGCTTCTGATTCTTTAAACCTAGCAACCAATCCTTAGAAAGTGAACATGTAAGTTCTAGAAGAAAAAGAAAAAAGGAGAAAGAAATCTAAGCTAAGGTGTAATGTTTTATCTAACAAATGCATTGGGAGAATTAAAAATGGAAACAACTTGTTGAGAATCGTACAGAGAGCTGAACAGAAGAGCCTTTCCAGCATTTTCTTTACAGTGAGTGATTTTTCATTACCCAAATTTAGCTTCATCCAAGCTCGGTCAGAAGTCTGCAGGATGAGACTTTCAGCAATTCAAATAAAACATAAACAGAGATCTCTGCTCAAGGCATTTTCATAACTAGACAATGAGAGAAGAAATCCTTGACACATCAAAGTCTAGCTCTTGAGATCTGGGGGCAAACTGTTGGCACTTTCCTGTAAAAAACATGTAATGTTAGATTCTTTTCTAAAGTGCAGAAAAGCCCATTTATGTGTCTTCACCATGTCATTTCTGTTTGCCCAAATAAGCCAGGAGTGGACATTGCCTTAGCCCAAGAGATCCATAGGCAGTACAAGAGCTGGGCTTGTGCCAAATCCCTGCAGGTCTCCAGGTGCTGAGACAATTTCAGGGATACTTCTAGACTGGAGATGTCCTCCTGCATCCTTACTGCAGGACCAGCCTTGGGTGATATCCCAAGCCAGACCCCTGGGTGGCTCTGCCTCCTCCTGTGGGCTGATGCCACCCTCCACAGCAAGGACACAAATGCAGCCACATGGCCAGGCTGGGGAGACCTTCAAAAAGCACAACCATCTCCTTGGAATGAACAGATAGGGCTGAGGGCCCAGGACTTGTCCATCAGAGGGGGCATGTGCTTATAAATATATATGTGTGTGTACACAAATCAGAATAAAAACCCCAAACCTATAAAGACATAAATATTGCATCCATGGACATAATAGATAGGACAAGATATTTAACTTAAAATTAATTGCTATCAGCTATTACATGAGCTGTTGCACCCTCTTCAGAATAAAAGCTAATAATCATTATAGCTTAAAAAGGCAATACAGCAGACAGGTGTTGTCTAAGTGACTGCTTCAAAGGTGTTCCAGCACTTCTGACCACAACTCTTCCTGAAAAGTCCAAAAGTCACCAAGACCTAGGTACCTGGCATCTGTAAGTGAGCTATTGCCTTTAACTGACATGGAGAAAGGTGATTCTTAACTTAGGCACCAAACAAATAGCTTTTAATTACAGCATGAGGAAAGGTAAAAAAGAAAAAAATACTTTCAAAGTGTTGTCTAAAGGACATTAATATTCTTTTTAAGAGGAAAGTGGAGTAGAAATACATCTAATGAGAACATTCAATTTCTTTTCTTGACATTTCTCACTACCTTTAGGTCTCCAGCCCCAATGCCATGGCTATGCTTGAGGGTTATTATTTTTTTTTTTTTAAAAATCCTCTTTTTTCTTCTGGACTCAACTCTCACTTATGACTCCTGTAACTTGGAAGGACAGCAGCAGAAACCAGCGAGAGTGGTTGAGTACCTGCCTTTCTGTTGTAACAAACCACACAGATGAGCCTGGCCTGTGCATGTGAAGGTTTGCAAGGTTACTGAAAGGTCACATTTTGGCCTTGTCTCTGGGAAAAGGATGTATTTCCTCTCAATTGTCAAGTCATGCCCCCTGTTACCAAGGTTGAACATTAGAAGGCATTAATACAGTTATAAATACTTCAGGTACGTAGCTAGGGTAATACCTTGTGTAGTAATCTCCAAAGCATCCTACATTGATGTGCCAAATACTTTATCACCACAAGGTGGTAATAAGAAATAGCCACAAGGGACAAGTAACCTTTTCCTAGTGGTAAGGAAGCCAGGATTTCAGTGTTACTAGGTAATTAATTTGCTTTTCAGGAATCAAAACACCCTAAAGCAAAACCAAGTTCAACAGACTTGTAACAACATACTACTGTAGTGTTAAGCCCTCTTATTCCTCAACAAACATCCATCCTTTCCACTTTGTCTTGATTGTGAAATCCCTGACCCACACTGTAACCACCTCCTGCCTTAACAACAGCAAATTCCTCTGCCTTGGTCTCCTTGCATCTTGGCTTTCCAGTCCTTGCTGGGGTCAAGGTGCTCACACTAGGAACATCTCAGTGTCCTGGGGCTCCAAGATTCTCCCACCCAGTAATCCTTTCCTGGACTTGCTTTGCCTCACATGTTTCAAATTCAGATTCTTCTAAGTTTCACTTCTCACCAAAGCACATCTGCCACAATTGCATGTGTTGGCATTAAGTTCCAGTTTGACTTCCTTATGACTTGTATCTTATCCCACTGCCACTAGTCTTTAGCAAAAATAATCCCAATTGAATTTTCCTCCCAAAATGGAAAAAATCAAACCTGTACGAAATCAGGTTAAGTCACACCAGATGCCCCTAGGTACTGCTGTACTTGTAGGAACCTGACTTCTGGCCTTGCAAAGTGCTCCATCCCTCTCTGTAAACCTCTGCACAGCTCTGCACCTTCACATGCTGCACTCAGTGTCATGGATAGGGTACTCTGGTTGCCCAATTTAAATGTTTGGCCTT
This sequence comes from Calypte anna, assembly GCF_003957555.1. Lineage (NCBI taxonomy): Eukaryota > Metazoa > Chordata > Aves > Apodiformes > Trochilidae > Calypte > Calypte anna. The sequence goes on along the minus strand of NC_044257.1, from coordinate 6,949,782 downwards.
ATCTGATGTGCTTTGCGCAGTGTAGAGTTGTGAAAATAATGTATTTCAAAGTGTATACTCTGATTACAGAATGTGTTTTAATGTAAATCATTCACAGGTAGAGCATAAACTACTGTTTAATATTCAGCATGGACCTCCCAGGAAGGTGAGGTTATACCTATCAGTTGTGGTGAAACTTTAAAAGGCTCTTTTTTTGGTTGTATTTTCATAAAAAGCGAATGTTATTTGGTAGTTAATAAAGACCAACTCTGAGAATAGCTGTAATTATATGTAAAACAGCTGATAATTAAAAACTGACCTTACAAGTAACTGAATACAGACACATAGTTGATATTATATATGTTAAATGTTGGTCCTCTTCAAGAATGTACCAGTTGAGAAAGAAGTCAGATGCTACTGAAGACATTTTTGCGATCGTGGGAAGCAGAAGACAACTGAAAAGTTGAAAGGATTATGCAAGTGCAATGAGTTCTGACATAGGGGGCAGGAGCTGCACTTGGGTTTCATTCCCCTTTTCATCAAAAGGCTAATTTCCCCAATTTTTTATTCTGTTTATGTGGTCTATTTTATAAAATCTCATGTACCATTTCCTGATTTTGCATTCAGTGAGTATGTGCAGACAGGGAGTCAGCAAGGGACCAGAACTGACATTGCAGTACGAGTAGAGGAGCAATTGTGGAAAGGTTACCACTGCCACACAGACAAGACATTGAATTTACCAGTTGTCCTGATGGACAGCCTTAATTCGGGCAATTATACTGTGCTCAATACAGATAAACACTGTAAATCATCCTAATTTGAACTTGGAAGAAGAGATTAGGGAAGCAGATAAATAGTTTATCTATGTGTATAGCACAATATATGCTTGTATATTTTGCTCTGTAGTAGTATACATAAAATAAAGATGTAATCAATGTGCTTGCAGTAACATTTAGGTCAGCTGTCATAGTGAAATCGGTTGTGGTTTTATTACTGCATACTTTGTAAGCACTTAAATCAGTAAACCAAACCATAGGTCATTCCCAGAGACCAGAGGCTGCTAAAATACTGAGTCTCTTCCAGGTTTGTTTGGTCATTGTTTTGATGGCGGTTGTGATCTGAACACAATGATAATATGATTCCATTTCCAAAACCAGCAGTAATTTTGCCATTAATTTGACCAGGAAACTTTGAAAGCATATTAGCACACAAGTACTCAGGACAGTAGCTTTGTTAATGCCAAAAGAACTAATCCAGTTAAGCATCTGTGAAGGATCAGAATTCATCACAGGACAGAGCAGCACTGGACATCCTGGTGCACTATCACGATATTGTGCCACAGCACCTTTGGTCCCAGAACACATCCTGCAAACTAATGGGGCCCCTGCACAATTCTGGTGCTGTTGCCCACAGCAGAATAACTCAGCCTCACTCCACTGCCACGGCACTGCTCACAACAGTCACTCTCCATCACACACAGGTTTTCTTCTACCTGGCCATACTTCCCTACACAAAACACCACCACACATCCTGGAAGATCTGTCCTTCCCTTGCCACGTACAGCAGCCCACGGAGACCAAATCCCCTCCTCTCCCTGCCCGCCTCCTGCTCTGGCAGCGTGGTGCAGCCGGCGGCTCCGCCAGCTCCTGCCCCCAACGCCCTCGCAACAGCTGTGGGCTTAATTATCAAAATAACATTTTAATAGTCTCACAACTGAACTCCCTTCCAAACATGCCGGTGGAGAGGCTGCAAGGATTTTTTTAACATCTTCAGCTAAACTTACTAATAGGCTGCGTTTAAGCGATTAGGCTGTCCTAATGTGTGCCATTTACTGCTGCAGCCATCCCTCCCACCTCAAATTGCTGTTTGCCGTCTCTCATTTCCTAAGTGACTCTATTATCTGCATGAGTATCGAGGTGGTCAGCACTCCCACACACCAGACCTCTAGGAAAGAAGACCAGGAAATTATCATGAAGGTAGCATTCCTGCCTCTCATTAACTCTGTATTTTTTTCCCTTTTAAAGGGACTAATACATTGGTACCAAATCACCACTCCCAAGGAAGAGAATGTGCTAAGTGTACTAACGCAAATTATTTAAGATCACTGAGGCTTTTCTTGCTTTTAACACTTAAAAGAAAAAGAAAAAAAAACTACGACAAGCATTAGTTTCCTTTTTCACTGCCTTCACAATTGAACCATTTCTTGCTTTGTAAAGTGATTCTAAAGAGACTCCAGTATTTAGCTGCCAAGTTAACTTTTCCATACAAACTCAAGAGTAAAAGGTGAATGCACATGGAAAGAGTGCTGTGATTTCTCCTCAGTAAATAAGCCATTTATTCTGCAAACTTTCTTTCCCATTTCCCACATTTTACAGTTTCTTTTCATACTATTATTACTGGAGTTGGGCAAATGTTTATTCTCAATAGAAATTTTAATGACAGCGGTTAGGAAAGTGATGAGTTTATCCACATGTATTCCCTCTTTGCAGATGTCTCTGAACTACTGCCTTTGTTTTAAAAAGCCTGCAAATATATGCAGGACTCATCTTTCTCCACTCTACCTTACACTGAGGCTCATACCAAGTCTGAAGCAGGTATGGCAAGACATTTATTTCTACAAGCATGAGCACCTGCTATGGAAAAACTTCAGGTAGTGTCTCTGTAGCTTTCCAAAGGAAGTCCTCCCTGCACTAAGCTATTCCAGTTGATTTTGATGAGGCCAGGATTTTATCCCCTCTCACAACAGTAAGTATATCTAGCTATATTCTTGGGGAAAAGAAACAGACTTCTAAATAGATTCTTTAAAGAGTGCATCACATTGAATAATAGCTTAGAAAAACACCCTGTATTGCCATGTGAGGGGTTTGCAGTGCCACAGCAGTGCTTCTGCCCATGCCCATTCTGAAAGAGGGGCAGCCTGTTCTACCCACAGAACACTACTGATCAACACACAACACCTCCTTGAAACTGACGTGTTATTTTTACTCCCTCCCTGTTAGCCAAGAGGGCCATTTGTTGGCTAGACAAATTCATTTTGGTTGGTCTGGAAAAATCTGCTTGTACATCGTGTGCTGTGCAGCGAGCCGAGACCGGTGTCCACCCAGCAGATGGAGGAGAAGAAGCGGTGGCCTCCACAGATGGAGCCTCTGTACCCTGTCCTTGCTTTACTCACCAGGGAGATGACCCACTAAGAGAGCCAAATATCTCTAATTTGTCTTTACCACTGTTTGTTGTTAGCATTCCTCAGGCTTTTGTAGAGAGCACAAGCAATCAAGGTGCAATTAAAAAAAAATAAAAATAGAAACCACACTGAGCAGCGTCACTCTGGCCTCAGGCTGTAAGTTCACAAACTTGGGTCCAAAAGAAGAGCATCCCCCAAGGCTGCAGTGCTGGTGGAGGTGATGCCCTCGTGTCACAGGAGCATGGGTTACATCCACTGAAAGGTGATGTTCCATTGGTGTGGCCACCAGTAACATGCTGTATGCTGGTGCTAAGTCTCAACCTAAACCACAAAATTATTTATTCTAATTCAGAAAAACTTAATAGAGACCTTTTTCTTCATTGCTGTTCATTATCCCTTACAATCTATCAGTATCTTTAGAAACCCCAGGATAATCAGCAAATCCAGGGAGATTTAAACTATATTTTTGTATTAAAATAGTCAAGGATGTAGGTGACACTTTGTGGCCCCATGTAATTTAAATGTGATAGATTTAAAGGTAAAAAGCTCTTTGCAGTCTGTTGCAGAGAGTGGGTCAGATTCCCATCTCAATTACAGAGAGATAAACCCAGAATAACAATGCTGACTTCTGAATGTTGGAGTTACTCCAGATTTACAGTGGGTGTAACATATCAAAATATAAGCTATTGTGTTATACGTGTCATTCTCTAAATTAAATATTTATCTGTGCATTACTAGGAGGTGGGAAAAGGTACCTACTTCAAGATGCCCAAATCTCCAAATTATAAGTAGGGAGCAGAGCTTTGAAAAGGACATTCCTCTCCCTTTCTTCATCATAGTATCATCTTCAAAACTAGAATATTAAGGAAATAGAAACTTGGGTTTTTAAGGTTTTTACAGTCTGTGCTCTAGGGGAAAACAGGCACTCAGCTACGACTGAAATTGCTTCACAATGTGTGCTTCTGGGCCTGTGTTATCCTCACTCCACAGATGAGCAGAAAATATAGTTTGTTTCTTTTTTTTTCCCCCTGGTTTGGCATCTGTGGCTCACTTAATGCTCCTGGATCCTGCAATGTTCTCAGGGAGAGACAAAGAGAGCTGGCTGAATATTTTACCGGGGAAAAAAACTTGCTCCTGTCTTCTGTAAGTGTGCGTCATGCATCCTTAAAATGACCCCTTATAGAGATCATGCAATGGAAAAAAAAAACAAAAACGAGACCCAGAGCCCCTTTGTTTACAAAAAAAAGCAGAATCATAAGGGTCGATCACGTCCCTTGAAAGAGGCAAGATTAGAGCTTCATTTCAATACTCGTCAAAACAAACCATCTATCATAAAAATATTAACCTCTTCCTAAAAACTATAGAGATGTATCCTCCTGTGCACCTGCTGGCAGGAAGGATGGCCTGCTCAGCCTGCACATGGCCCCTTTTCACCTCCTCAGCCTCCCACCAGCCCAGTACACAACACACCCTCCAGTCCTGCACAATTCATAAGTCCCAGAGTTACAAAACCATGGGCAGCTGCAATTCCTCTTCCATGTTTATATTTAAGAAAGGAAAGGTGATTGCTTAGTCCAGAGTTCAAACCTTGAAATGGAGCTGAATGATTCATGGTGCTGGGACACAGCAAATGGCTATGAACACAATTTGGATCTTGTGGCCCAAACCTGTCCCGTTTACACCAAATTCTTCAGCAGCCAGCTGACCACCTGCAATTCCCTGCTTTTATTGTGATCCTTCCAAGCCCCTGAGCACTAAAATGATCTGAAAAAGGCAGCCTTCTCACCAAAATTAGACTTGGACTTCCAGGTTCACATTTGTTCATCCAGTAATCATCTCGTGATACAATATGGTTGAATAAGCAAAACTATGGACTTCAATGGTCTTTGTCCAAAGTTAGAATGTATTTAACTATATTACTCGTCAATCAATTTGTGTTTATAATCAGCCCTTACAGACATTTGCATTTCTGGTTAAGTGTTATGCTATCGTGCCTGTGAAGCTCTTATTTTTTTTAGCTAACCTGTAAGTATATTGAGAAATTCAGTCAAGTAAAAAAATTCTGCAGAAACACCAGCTGGCCAGCGATAAAACTAACACGAAGAAATGGAAAGCTGGTGATGAACCTCTTTGCTGGAGTTTGAAGCAATAGTCTAATGTCAGCATAGTTTTCACCTTGGGGAGAGGTTCAGGGTTGGGTTTTTTGACTCTGCTCAAGGATAATACATATTACACTGCAATACTAAGATCAGTTCATTGCCACCCCAAAATTTACAAACAGTAACAGAGAGCAAGCTCACAGTGCACTTGCCACTCTCCAGAACTATGGGTTTCCCATTTTAACCTCACTGGACCAAAAAGCATTCCCACCTGTAGCACTGTGCTAAGCAGCATCCCAGCTTGGTCTGGCACCAACCACCTTGTGTTCCCATTCTGCTCCCACTCCTACATACCCACCCCTGCTTCCTAACTGAAGTTATGAATTCACACACTACTAAGCACACTCTGCACTGCCATTGAACAAAACCAAATCCCTTCACAACTTAATTCACGAGTCCTTTTGTTTTCTAGCAGAAAAGACAAGATGGTCAATTTTTTTCCTTGAGACAACAATAACTCACATCCTCTGCAGAGTGTTAGAAGGAAGAGAAGTTTTTAACTTTCATAAAGTATAATAAAACATTGTTTAGGTTGATGTGATGCAGCAGAAAGCTCATATGAAAAGTATACACAGGTCTCCTGTTGTTGAGAGCAGGGAATACACTGCCTGTGACTGGAATATGGTACATTATTTGAACTACAGCAAGGCACTAGGATGTCCTTGCTGATTCCAACTCAGGCAAGGAAGAAATGTCCTGAGAGTTCAGCAGTAGAGAAGATTTATACCATTATTTGTGATACTTATATTAATAAATGATTCATGTTATTGCAAGGACCACTGCTCAAAATACTCTGCCATCAGAATTGCGGACAAACAAAAAAAATTGTGTTACCCAAGATCTGCTGATGTGGGTTTACATGGCACTCTAATGTAATCACAAGAACATTAAGCAGTATGAAAGTCTCTCTTTTCCATGGCTGATTAAGCAGTTGGGAACAGAGAATTTACTGGGAAAAAAGCAAACAATTATATGCTATCTGAGGTAAACATTACCTTAGTAATGGAAGCTGAGCTTTAGAACCTTATTGTCAGTAGGGATTAGCATTATAATACTTAAAATGACATTTATAACACTTACTGAAATTACAAGAATGAAGTCTGTGGAGACACAGAAATGAAATCAGCTCAATGTGTTTTTATAAGAATACTGAAATCTAAGTCCCTTAGAGGAAAGATATAGACATTAACAGTTTTTGCAGGCTTCCATTAGCTGTTCAAATTTGAATACTGTTTCTTAGGTGAGCTCTAATCTTCTTTGAATTCTCCCAACACATTTTATCTGTAAAAAATTGTAGTTAAAAATTTAGTTTGATGGAATGATATTTAAGTGCTTTTCCTCATCTACTCCCTGAAAGAGCCCCTGAGAGTCTTACTGTAATTTGTTCAAACGAAATAATATTTTCGTTTCCTGGGTTCTCTTTGTTGTCTTGTGTGATGAAAAGTAACATTTCTTTTCTTTCGTTCCTATTAAATGTGGCTTTCTGGATGCCAGACGCTCAATCGAAATAGAATCTGGCACACTTGCACCCAGCTTAAAAAATGTGAACTGCCACATAGAGTTTTTGATCTAAATGTGACATGTCACCAGGAAAAGGCTTGGAGTAATATTTCCAGAGCCATAATCAAGTGTTATAAACAATTGGGTTTCATTCATTGACTCAGTTTGTCATCACCTTTTCATTTTAAATGCCTGGTTATTGAAATTCACTGAATTTGAGAGATGCCACAAGCAGGCCAGCACTGAAGTGGTTTTATTTCTTAGTCCACAGTTCCTGAGAAAAGGAATAAAGAAGGAGACCTGCATGAAGACTCTCATCAGCTTCCACCACAGCATCTCAAAAACCAGCTCACTGGGAACTGAATGAAAGCAGGCACTGCCTCACACATCCAGGGTCTTGCAAACAAACATGAACTGAAGAAAACAAAATTGCCTAAAAATATTTTCTGGCTCTTTTATTCACCTTTTTAAACAAGCAGAGTTTTCCACTGATCCTGCAGGAGCCTAACAGACCATCAGATTGACACTCTCAAGTAAAGACTCACAATTAAAACAAATTAAAACAAATAGGCAAAGCCCTTTACTTTAGAGCATACAGTGGAAAAGCAACTTTCAAATAGCTTTACCACTTCATCAGGCCTAAGCTTTCTTGGCTCTGAATGGTTTTAATTCCAAAGTTCATTCTTTGTAAAGGAGCTTCCCAATATCTTTAATGATCATAAACTTTCTACTCTTCTGAACACACTCCAAAATATTTCCTGGCTATAAACAGAAATAGATGTCTTACAACCCCCTCTTTTTTTAAAACCCAAAACATTAAGACATTATCTCAGGAAATATGTTGGTGGCTTGGCAGTGTTGGCTTGACAAGGGGCTCCTGAGAAATAACACAAGGACAATAATTTTAGCAAGGTTGAGCAACTAATTTAGGGTGAGGTTTTCAAACACACTCAGTTGTTGGCTGTACTGTTAGTCTCACTGGCAAAACTGCCACAGACTTCAAAGGGATGAGGGTCTGTCCATGAACAAACTCTACTGAAAATCCTCATGTCAGCACATCAGGAAGTTTTTCCAGATAGAAAAGGAAAGGAAAAAATCATGCCGAAGCTTTGCTTTG